>NC_066837.1:13899776-14239776 GCF_001640805.2 Lates calcarifer | reverse complement strand
CTTGTAAAAAATGTCTGGAGCTTGGCCAAAAGGTAGCACTGACATATGCACATATACACACGCAGAGAAGAGCGAACGTACTGACAGCTTCTGCACATTTCCCATGAAGGGTTTTCAGCAAGTGGCAGTAATTAGAGGGAGAGACAGAGCGAGAGTGAGTGAGGAATCCCAGCAGGCTTCGAGACAGCGGGGGGCAATATGAAAGCCTCGTCCCCACGTCGAACCACCTCTCTGGTATTGTTTACCAGTGGACTGACGACACGGGGGGGTGTTTAATGAACACTGCTCCCCTGCTGGCTGTTTGAAAGTAGGTCTGTCCATCCATAGTTTCCTGATGACCCTGTGCATTACCGGCAGACTGCTGACAGAGAGGTCAGAGCCAGAATGGAGAGAGCAGTCACTACAGATTGAGTTTGTTCTTAAGATCGATTCATAATTAAGTGTGCCAAGTGGATGACACAAAGCATTGCAAAGTAATGACATAACATGTAAATACAGAGAAGGCTTCGCATCAGGAGGAAGTCATGAGCTCTGGTAACTGCAGGCTTGTAGCTGAAGAAATACTAATAAAGTCCAGTCACAAAAACGCATGTGTGTGAAGGTGTGTATTTGGATAGATTTGCATATTTTAGGCATTTAGCTGTTTATTATTTGCATTAAATACTTTTTAAAACATTTTATAACGGTGAGTAGGAAATGAGGGTGAAGGTAAATAAAGAAACAGCAAAGGCTTTTTTGCATCAGACTCGACATCCAGTCTAGCTCTTATCTTGGAAAGGCGACAGGCTTGATGGTTTAGTAGATGAGTCTAGGATCTTATCTAGACTTGCATCCAGTGTCTCACAGAACCAGAGCATGTCCTCCTCCACCCAACTGCTCCTTCCCTCCTTCCTGCCTTGCTTCACGTTGTGATCACGGGATACGGCTATCAATCAGATATTGTATCGCCTCTTCACATGACACCAGATGAGGCACACCACCAGATCAACGCTTCATGCTATCACTTCAAAAATCAACATTCTCATCTAGCCAGCCATTATTTGTTAAGTGAACTGAGTGCATGAGAATGAAAAAAGAGCAAAGGCTTACCAGCTTTTTCTTTCTCTGGGATGGTAGAGTTGCTCTGGGAAAGAGAGAAGAAAAAAAGTTATAGTCGAGATAGCTTTGTTATGATGCATTTTCATGTTATGTGATGCCATGCAACTATTCAAATACAAAGCTTGTGATCAATCGGCCTCCCCCCCCTTTATACATCCCTAAATAAACAATGCAAGAATTTAACAGTTTGTGTTATGAAATGCAATAAAGAAACAGTATTTTGTCAGTGTTAGGATGTCGTGATAGCTACATATTTCATCCCTTTGTATGTTCTCCCTGTGGTTCCTCATGCATCCTCTGATTGATGATGCAGAATCCACACAAGAACAAAGGATAAAGCAGGGTCTTGTCTGTGTGTTGAGTGCAACAGTTGGCCCATGAGTGAGACTACAATAATCCTTGCATATCATTACACACAAAGATGTGTTTGTGCACAACGATCAACAATATCACCATATTCTGCTCTGTCCTTTTAGGAATATTGGTTTTAATCAAAGGGGAAAAAAGTATATAGCTACAGCATGGGGACTGCTGCACACACTAATAATACAATCACAGAAACACACACACACACACACACACCAGGAATGTGGTTGCTAAAAAACCATATGCATAGTTTTCTGATGCACGCACGTCTTAATAAATGGTCACAACAGATAACAATGCCACCAGAGACTTCTGAACAAATATTGCGTCACTCTCCTCTGATTGAATGTTGATTCAGCCCTCATGTAGGCCGTCTGGAGAGACATTACTGATAAAATCACAACATATTTTGTTGTTCTCATTGTTCTGCCCATATAATATTTCCTTCTTTGGCTTTGTTGTGAGTTTTTTTTTAAATCATCAACACAAGCTTTCTGGTAAAAATAGATCAGTTGTATGTCATCTCAGTGGTGTGTGAGTGTGTGTGTGTGGGCAGCAGTCAGTTGGAATGTAGAGGTCTTTCTTGCCTCTGACTTTTGACCTCAGGTTCCTTGGGCTGACCTCCACACCCTGACCTGTTTTAATCCACACTCCCCTGGAACAGATCAGACAGAGGGAGGAGGACAAGATACATTCACAATACAGCTCATCCACTCTGTCCACATTTGCCTCTGTGTACAAAAAGTGTAAATATAAACTCTTCCTCCTGATATTTCTATTAAGATAAATATTCTCCTCCTCCATGTTTATCTTTTCCCCTCAGGCCTAATTAGAGTCCTTTAGCTGCGTCCTGCTGTGACTGCTTTAAAGCCTGTTTACCCACTGGCAGCTACTTACACAGTGCTTTCAGCACATTCAAAACCCCTTTGAATATCATCTTAAAGGAACAGTTCATTTTAGGGGAAATACACTCATTTGCTTTCTCTGTTGAGAGTTCAATGAGAAGATCAATACCACTTTCACGTCTGCATAGAAAATAGAAAGCTACCTCCAACAGCCAGTTAGCTTGGATCAGCACAAAGACTGGAAATGGGGAAACAGCCAGTGTGGCTCTGTGCTAACAAAATCTGCTTACAAGCACCTCTGAAGTTCACCAATTTAAACATTGTGTCTTGTATGGAGTGTTGTGTGTTAATTTATTGGCCGGGAGAAGTAGCTTACTAGCGTCATTGGCTGATATTTTTGACCCATGTTGGGCCTGGATTCCACTCTATCAGAACTAGTTTGTCCAACCACATCAGAAATTAAAAGTGGAGAGTGCTGTGAGAGTGCTGTGAAAAGCTGTCCATCACAGAGAGGGAGGTGACACGATATTGTTTAAATATGGGGATAGCGTCTCACATTTTCACACAGTCTCTCCAGGAGGACATTCATTCTGCTGCACTCGGACTTGGAAAGTGCCACAAACGGTTGTGTAACAAATGTTTAAACAAGAGAGAGCTAGAGAGAGAAGCACAATGCATGGCTCCTCTCTAATCTCACCACAGCTGACTGATCGTGACGTGTAGTGGTGTGAACGTCAGGTTGTACATTTCGGAAAGTTATAGAAATGGTATGACACAAACCACCCTCCTAATCCAGTGTCAGAAAGATGCAAGGGAAGGGACTCTGAAGCTGTTCCACCATCAAGCTCCAAGGACATAGTACACTGACCCTTTTAGCCTGTTCTACGTATTCTATCATGGAATATAAGAAAAGGATGCAGACATGTTACTTTAATAGCAACTAAACATGTCCTGTTCATTCTCTCCTCCTCTCATCTTCTTTTCAACAGAATCTGCTGCACCTCTAGCTTCTCCCTTATTCTCAGCATCACACCTCAACTTGTGAAACGTGCTCGCTTGCCAATTTACAGTTTGCTGTCTCACAGATCTTCTTAGTTAACACATAAGCTGCGTTTTTCCGTGAGTGGAAGGTGTCCTTATGCTTCTGTTACTTAACATGATGATTAATATAATGTTTAGTAAAGTCTTCTCTGTACAACTTGTGTAAGATACAGTATGATTTGACGATGAGTATAATCTCACAGGTGAAATATGCTGCTGTGGATTTCTTTGTTTAATTAATCGCGTGACTTTACACTAAACTTCGCAAATCTGATCAACGTCACGTTTTGCAGGTCTTGGGAATTTCTCCCTTGATTCGTTGTCTGTGGGGGATAAGCAAGAGAGAATTTAAGATAAGAGCATGACTTTCATTTTGACTCTACGGGAATACTGTAGCACATGTCCTAATACGAGAAGAAGAAACAGAATGACTCATTATAAGCATAAATTCAGCTACAGGTCCTTTGCTTCTCAAATGTCAAGGGAGCTCTTATGTTTTATGATGAACCACTGCAGGCGTGACACAGTCTGGTGAGCGTGACTACAATGCCTGCTCTCATACGGGGAGTTTGTTTTTGCGAACATGTTGGCTGATTAACGCCGGATAAAGTGTTGTCTTAGTCTCAATCTGTCTTGAGTGAGATTTTTTAGAAGCCACTGGGTGAGCTGTCTACGCATACATACTTTATCTAAAATCCACACAGGTCCATCACTTGCTGGCTACGTCTGCTGAGAACTCCTTGCATGTGTGTGGGTGTATGTAAGTGTGTGACCATGTATTTGTACTTATGCATGTGGTTGAGCATAGTGTGTGGGCAAAAACCAGCATTTAATCATTTCATGGGTCACGTTTCAGACACGTAGTGGGTAAAATTCCCTTTGTGGACAAATAGCTTTACAATTTATTACTGATTAATGACCTAAAAAAGACACCAGGGAGAAGCCGCAGCCAAAGACTCCCACTCACTCCACTGTCACTAAATCACCAGCACAAACAGAACAACAACAGTGAGGTGAGATCAGAGATAGATTTATATTCGGTGCTGTTTCAGCTGTTGGGCTCTAGTAATAGTAGCTCTGCTTTTTCAGTCACAGCAGCGGCCTTGCTTCATTGCCCCTGTGCACATAACACTGCGAATGGTGTGAGACTAATGAGCCAAGACTACAGTAACAACCTGTTTTGTTATTGCCTTTTTTATTAGTTGCATATAAACGGTCTCCGCAGGTTAGATATCTCACAAATCTAGTGACTTCTTAGATAAACCTCATTGTCTTTAATGCATGTGTATGGTGATTTTGTTGAGGTTAAAAAAATCAGTGCAGAGCAGCAGCTTGGAAATGGCTGCTGGTTAACACAGTCTTAATGGATGGTGTCTCAGTCACTATTTCATACTTGTTCCATTGTCTGCTAACAGAAACATGTAAATAAGAGCAGCTTTACTGGGAATTCAGATGAAGGGCAGTCCAGCCATATACTAGGTTTTGACTCAGTCTGAAACTATCCACCTGTGACTCGTTTTTCAAGATTGAAGACTTTTTATAGGATTTGTTGACCATAAGAAAAATATTGAAGAACACCAGCCCTGTCCTTTAATCCTGCTCTGACACATCAAA
Organism: Lates calcarifer; assembly: GCF_001640805.2. NCBI lineage: Eukaryota > Metazoa > Chordata > Actinopteri > Centropomidae > Lates > Lates calcarifer. The sequence goes on along the minus strand of NC_066837.1, from coordinate 14,234,812 downwards.
ATATAGCATCACACATTATATTACACTGACACAGCACCACATCAATTCGTGTGTGGATTTTCTTACTTTATAACAAAGCACAGTAGTGTTAAGAAAAAAGAAAAGAAAATACTTAAAACAACTTTCTGTGTTTACCCGCAGAGAGAATGGCCTTGAATGATGGAATCAATATGGGAGGTCTGTGAGGCTTCTCTGCTCAGCACTAACAAGACATTTCAATTCACCAGTGTGCACCCTTCTTATTGTGTAAACACCACACCACGGGTTCCTGTCAATGACCCATGAAGTCACTTACACACAGTGTAAATCTCACCTTCACACAATGCTGTGTTTTTCCTCATAATAGCAATTACAGTAGAATAAGTGTGAGCGAGAGACCACAGGGCCTAACAAGAATGTGAATGAATGGGTACCAGTAAGTACCAGTGTACAGTATTCATAGCACCACGGTCACATATTTTTTTTCCATGTTTGCCTGTACCCCCCCCCCAGCATGCCATAGTACAGGTTGTCTCAGTGTGGGGTTGTCCGGGCCGTGTCAGGTGTCCACTGGAGAGCTGTAGGCTGCAGAGCACACAGGCGTCAGCTGCCTCATTTACTGCCACTAATTTACTGGAAGTAGGTAATGTGGGGGCACGGGGGGTATGGTATGTGTTTGCTTTACATGTGTGTGTGTGTGTGTGTGTGTGTGTGTGTGTAGTGGCCTACAAGCATGTGCGCCTGCATGATTAACCTCTGTAGGGTCATTATTGTCATTCCTGGAGCCAGAAGCTTAGTAAAGTAAGTTTTTCCCACAAATCATTTCAGTTTTAGTAAGGATTTTAACAAACCCAACAGGAGGAGTTGTTACTTGTTTCTGAAATCTGGGAAGAAAAATTAAGTCCACATATTGTTATATTTGTGCTGAAATTAACAAGTAGGGCTGTTACTGTACACACTTGGCCCACAGTGATACAAGTTTTATCTGTAGTAATAAGCATGCACTACATTTTCCTCTCTCCTCTTGTTTCCATTCCATAGCTGTTCATCATCTCTGTCTACAGTGTCAAATACACAGTATTGTGTCCTATGTTGAGCTATAAGATGTTTAAACTGAGTGAATCATTCACATCCAAGACTCCATGTTGTTTATAGCTTCATCATTCCAAAATATTCCTCATGTCTTGGGGATCGTTTTAGTCACAAATTCTGCCCAATATATCTGTTATCTTTGGAAACTTCTTCTTCATCTCTTCTAGAATTTAAAATGTTCTGAAGATTTGAACAAAGTGTGGCTGCATAGCACGACTTTGACTGACTCACTAGTGGTCTGAATTTTAAAAAGAACTATTTGATCAAAAAATAAGTAAAGCAGTATAAAGTATGAACATTCAACGCCAGCTTTTAGTAAGTGACTGTTTTTGAAGTGGTGCTGAAGAAGGCTGTTGTTGCCTGCATTAAAAAAAGCATTGAGTTTCAATACCCAGCCTTAGCAACAAATAATATTTTCTTTTTCAGCAGCAGATCCTGCTTGTGCGTGGCTGCATGCACATGCTTTTCTGTGTGACTGAGTTAGTAAGAGATGTTAAGCAAGCTATTGGCATGTAGTGCTTGCACAACAAACCTGAGCAGTGCACCATGCCTCTCTCATCCCCACTGCCACTCTCTCAACCCCTGCCCCCCTCCTGTGCTGCAGCTGCAGTATGTGTGTGTGTGTGACCACCCATGGTCTGTGCTGGCCAAGGATTAGGGGGCTCAAGCTAACCCAAACCTTTTTCTCCACCACTTAACGCAAATGGCTAAATTGGTGCAGATGGCTTATGGTCAGGTAAGCTGGCGGCTCCAGCGCTAGACATATAGGGTAACTGTGCGCAATAGAGGAAAGACGTGTACGTGTGTGTGTGTGTGTGTGTGTGTGTGTGACTGTGAGTGTGAGTAAGCACACGCGCACGCCTGTCCAGGGCCTTTTGGAGATGTTATCTGCAGCTCATTTCTGTTTTTTGACTGGCATGAATGTGCTCTTTCTGCCCTGCACTTATAAAGGAATTTATTCTCCATGCTCTGTCGACCCCTGGGTGCACGTGTGCAGGGAAACGTGGGAAACAATTTCATTTTAGCCTTCTCCCTGAGTCTAACCCCCGCTACCCCTCATACTTTCTCCCCCGCATCCCCTTTCCACATTTTAACAGTTTCCATACGTAACACTTGGAGTGTGTCAACAGGAAGTGATGCGATGACTTGGTGTAATGATGCGTTGGAACATTTCCTGCAGAGGAAGGTATATTAGTGTCCAGATGTTGGATTTAACAGCTATTTGAAAAGAAAACAACTCCAAACAAAATTGGGTAACATTCTAAACAAAAAAAAAAAAAAAGTCTCAGTAACATGTACTGACATCTTGTGTAGTGCTAAAACCCAGGTGAGTGGGTGCACTTTCAGTCTTTAGTTGTTTTAGGAGGTTAATGATTTTACCATAGTTGACCACTAGCTCGTTCTCTCTTTCAGCCTTGAGCCTGTGAATTATGTTCTGTATGGAGTGATGTTGACTGAGAGAGAGGGTGAGAAAAGAGGATATGCACACACACACACACACACACACACACACACACACACACACATTCGCCTTAGTTTACAAAAGTAAACCAAAGCAACAGGCTTCTGGTTTCAGGCAGTGTCTGGGGGGATTTAGTGCTGGGCCCCTGGAGCATAAACTGTGAACTGGCCCTTGGAATCCATCACCGGACGAGACAGTAACTCTTAACTTGTCTGACCATAAGACTCTTCCTCCCAAAAGGCAGACTAAATGATCACCTAGTTCCACTTCTCAGGTCACTTTGACAGGTGGTGGAATAAAATAAAAGTCCCAGCAGACTGGTTAATTTAGCAAACAAGAAAATAACAAACTGACAGCCACACAGTGTGGATTTTCGTGTATAACTTTAAAATGAGTACAACAGAAACTCTCAAAAAGAAGAATTGGGGTCGGGAAAAAAAGAGACTCAAGAATGATCTCAAAGTTTTTAAAAAGAGTAAAAAAACTACATTGAAGATGTATATTTTTACAAGTGGACTGATGTCGTTCTTTTCTCTCTTCTTTTGGTTCTCTCTACACGCAAACATACCAACAAAAAACATACACACTGACCCACACATCAATACATTAACCACTAAAGGTTATTCAGACAAAAAGTGGTTTTCAAAATGTGTGATTAAAAAGGTCTGAAAACAAAAGACAATCACATGAGACAGCTGTGTTCACATTATTCTGCTGCCCACTTATTACGCTGATTAAGAGACAAAATGTGTCACCTGTTCCCGCTCACCAGGTTGTATTTGTGTTTTATGGACCCAAAGTTAATAGGGATAAGCCTTATGATCCCAACTGCATCAATAATGCCAGCCTGTGGATTAACCACTGACATTTCTGGGAGAAAGCAGAGAGTGGGCTAACAACACAGAGGGATTAGACTGTCCTCTGTAGAGGACTGTGGTGGCCCCTCAGCAGTCCTGTGGCAGACACATGGCTTATTGACTTACCAGAAGGACCAGTGGGCGAGACCTTGCTGGGTCACAGTTTTGTAACATTTGCTGAGGAATGCATAGTCTTGACTATCTACTTAAGAGGGTACAGCATTTGCATAAACCAGGTCAGCACCGCATTGAACTTTAGGTAACTTAACTGTAAACACACTTCATTCACAGGTACAGTTTTTAAGTGCCGCAATATATAAATGAAAAACAAACACCTTTAATGAGCAGGCCACATTCCTTCCATAGACATTAAAACTGAGGGCAAGGATGATTAATTGGGCCAGACACTCAGGTGTATCTTGGCTGAGGAAATATAACTTCAAGGCAAGCATGAATGGAAACACATTCAAAACAAAAATGTGAACACATGCTCAAGCTGAATGTCTCAATTAAAACCCTCAACCACAAGCCTGAATAAGTGTTGCCTAAATTGCACCTGGTTTTACAATGCATTCCTGTGTACATGTTTCAGCATCTGTGAATTTGTGTGTGTGTGTTTCTGAGAGTGTATTCAGTTTGTTTGTTCGTTCTGTGATTTATGGTGCTTCATTATCAGCGGGCTGCAGGGGTGTTTCCAGATGCCTGTATTTTCCAGTCATACCTAAGATTTACTGTCAACAAGTACCATCATCCTGCAACTATTCCCTGCTCTCTTTACTGTCTCCTTTACGTAATAGAGGCACGTTACGCCTCATTGACTCGGTGCGTGCCTTTAATACTACCAACTAGTACCCGTTAGCAACGAACACGGTGGAGTGATGTTTTCAAGCTGGGAGAAAAAATGTGATTCATTGATGTTAAAAAAAGAAAAAAAAGAAAAAAGAGAGAAGAGTACAAAAAAACATATGGAGTCAGTAAATCACATTGGTGATTAAGCTGATGTGATTTAGGCGTCATGCCACAAAATTATGTCATAAAAAACAAACACAGATAGAGTTGCCGTTGAGCACAGGGTGTAAACACTGAGATTTATGTGATATTTGCCTTGCACAGAGATGCTTTAACAGAAAACTAATTCTGTGAAACAATCAAACATATCATAGCCCAAATCTACTGTGACAAAATGTTCAGTATGCACAGTGAGTCAGGCCGATACATGTGGACAATTTCAATACATTTCATGATAGCGTGCTTTGGCTGTGTGCTCTGCTTTGTTTTGGATTTCTGATGATACCCTGACAAAAACCAAAAAAGAGAACTATATCTGTTCAGTATACCCTTCTCTCTCCTGTTCTTGGAGTGCCTTATGCAAAGACTATAGCCTTGAATCCACAGGAAAAACAAGATTTCCTTGTGGGGGTGGAGGAGAAGTTAATTTTCCACATCCTGTTCCAAACACAATCCTTTTCTTTTTTCTTACCCTCTTTTTTTAAACCACAGCGGGTCTGTGTTTGTCTCCTTGTTACAGCTGTGCTCAGCAGAGGAGTGACCTTGGGGACAATGACACCACACAAAGCGGCTAGCGTGGCCATGACCAGAGCCACTACTGGCACCCCTTGTCGGACTGAATGGCGGTTGGTTTCATAGCTCGCTGACTCATTATGGCCTACTACAGTCTTTAAGCCAAATATGCGGGTGGAATGTAGGCAAACAAAATTATGCCTGCTGCACATGGTGTTGACTGTTGACCAAGGACGGGGATGAGAGAGAGTGGGAGCAAATGTAGAAACAAATAAAAGGCAGTGAAAGTTGCAAAATATTGAGTCTTTTATCTGAGTGGGACATTGAGAAGGTGTGGTCTAGATAAAGGATGTTTGGGGACTGTGAGGCTGCCAAACCGGGACACAGAGGAAGGACAGAGCAGAGATCTGCTAGTGACCTTAGCACGCAAACCACAGCACTTCTATTGTCCACTAAACCACAGACAGATAAAGAGTCATGTACATACATAACCATGACAGGGAATACAGTCTTTCCGTTTTTCTAAAATAAAAATATCACTCAATCAATCATCTCCTAAAAAAATCCCTTGAATCCAGACATGGAAACTAATTTCAGAATTTCAGTGTCAAACAGCAGCAAAACCACTAAAGGAGATGACAGAAGTTGTGTTTGGAGCACTGTTGCCGTGGAGACAGAATACAGATCCAAACACAAGGTTAAAGGTTGCCCTGTTATGGAATGTTTACCAAAGACGGAGAGGACGAGGGCTGGTATAGGGCAGCGCCCTCACGCTCACCATATGCATGACATGTAAAACACCCCCATGCTAAAGTTAACAGATAGCCATGCTCTGTGCTGCATTCAGTAGCTGAGGTCTTTAGGGGATTCTGAGTATATGTCTTGCTGGTGGGAACGCTAAGCACTGAAGGTGACTGATATGTTGTTTCCGACTGTAACATTCAGAGGAAGGTGGTCAGGGGTCAGCAGCCTCCACCCGCCTCTGTGGCTTGGCACATCCTCTGCAGCCACAGAGCTCTAAAAATAGAGTCACATAACAAATGGCTCTCGCACCATGCATAACTTTGTTTGTCACTACAGATTACACTTATAAAGCCTAATTAATGACTGCTAATACTGCAATGACAAGCCATAAAACAAATCATTAAAAAATCTATAACACCATCACTAAAGCTAGTGCTACTCACGATTGAAAATAATGACACTAATGAAGGAAATCTTTCAGTGAAAGGATATAATTACAGCTGAAACAATAAATTAGTCGACCGCCGGGAAATTAATCAGTAAGTATTTTGACATTTAACTGATTTACTCATTGGTTTCAGATTCTGAAGTGTGAATATTTTTTACTTTTCTTTGTCTCTATTTTTTGAAATGCTATAAACCAAACAATGAATCAATTAATTGAGAAAATAATCAGCAGATTAATAAATAATGAAAATAATTGTGACTTGCAGCCATAAATATAATATAAAGCCAAATCAGTAGATACATCATAAGTCTATAAACCAAATGAAACCCACCTGTTGCAACACAACAATGTAAGCCAAACAACACTGAAAAGACACCTGCTACACTACGCAAGTAATAGAAACCTGCCAACAAAAACACTGCTGGGCAAAGAATAGCAGTTCCACCATGGTAAAAAAAAACACCTGCTGTGGCACAACATCCGCTAGATGTTAGCCCCACATTCGATGCAAGGACAACAGCCACCTGCTGCAGGCTAACAATAGCCACCAGCTAAGCTAGCGAGGAGCCAAGAATGCATTCACTTGAACCCAATGTCTTATCCACAGCAGTGAGTGAATGATACTGTATATGCCAAGTGAACGTCCTCTCATCAACCAACGTACACAGGCACATATCAACATTTATCATGGTTACATAAGAGACAGCATGAGTATGTGCTTGGAATAATCACACCAAAGTGTTACTCTAAATACCAGAAGGTGTCGGGGGAACAGTAATAACAACTACCTCTTGCATAATCCAGCACAAGATGGAAGGAATGCAAATGTACAATGATAAACACTTCATAGTTCACACAGGCTCTACAAACATATCTGATATTGAAATATTCACACACACACACACACACACACACACACACACGAACCAGTTCTTTGCAATCATCCACAAGACACGAGATGGGACAGTCACATTTCTTTCCCCCTGACTTTTTACACTGATACCTTTCAGAGGTTCACAGCTGTTTTAAAGCCTAGATACACATCAGGCAGCCATCGAGATTTCACAGAACCCTGGTTGCATGTGTAAATCTCATTTTATCAACTGTAGTGGTTTCAGAAAGTATTCAGATCCTTCGTACGCTAAATGGTTAAATGGATTTTTTGCATCAATCTACACTCAATAACCCATAATAACAAAGTGAAAACATGTTTTTAGAAACTTTTGCTAATTTATTATAAATTGAAAACTGAAATATCTCATTAATTCTGTAATTTTTAGAACTCCCTTTGACTGCATTTACAAAGTAAAATTACAGCTTAAAGTCTTCTGTAAAAGCTTTGCACATCTGGACTTGGTAGTTTATCCCATTCTTTCTGTCAGACTGGATGGGAAGCATCTGTGAACTTCCATCTTCAGGTCTCTCTACAGATGCTCCATGGGGTTTAAGTCTCGGCTTTGGCTGGGCCACTCAAGGACAGTAAGAGACTTGTCCCAAAGCCACTCCAGTGTCATCATGGCTGTAGGCTTTGGGTCATTGGCATGCTGACAGGTGAACCACCACCTGCATGCTGGAGCAGGTTTTCCTTTCCCTGCCGCAGAGAGGCACCCCCATTGCATGATGCTGTTTGGAATTCATCCCAAAGTGTTCAATCTTTGTCTCATTAGACCAGAAAATCCTTTCCTTATGCTCTTAGAATCTTTTAAATGCTGTTTGGCAAACTCCAAGTAGGCTGTCATATGCTTTTTACTCAAAGTGGCTTCCATCTGGGCATTTTGCCAAAAAGGACTGATTGATGAAGTGCTGCTGAGATGGAAATCCTTCCAGCAGGTTCTTCCATCTCTGAAGAGGTTCTCCAGTCTCTGAAGAGGACCTCTAAAGCTCTGGTGGCGCGACTAAGGCACTACTTGCCCAATTGCTCCGTCAGGCCCACACGGCCACTCAACGAAGAGTTCTGGTGATTCCAAACTTCTTCCATTTCACAAATATTCGAGGCCACTCCTCCTACAATACAATTAAGTGTGCGAAAAGCAAAAGGGTCTGAATACCTTTTATAGTTACTGTATATGGGCCAGTAACAGCTCACGTTTCACTCACACGAAGCATCTTTCCCTGGCCATCATTACAAGTGGTGACAGTGACTTCAGTCCCCATCAAGTTCCTACATTTACTGTTGGCCAAGCTGGTGGTTTGAAACCATTCAAATGGCTAGCTTGGCTTGGCAAGACTTTAGTGGATGAATACCAGTAACAGCTGCACACTTTCAATCTCTCCATATAAGCATGAATCTCTCAACTTTTTACAGATTTCATGGGGGTCTAGAGGACAAAATTAATGGATTTTTGATTGGAAAGAGGAAGAATGAATGAACACTTAACAGCTGGACCAGGATTAATTCTGCGATTGATAGTTTAATAAAGCAACTTTAGAATTTAATTCCTCAGGTTTCAGATTTGAACCTCTCACTAACCTTTCCTGTGGAGATATTTATCTTGGTACAATACATATACAGTATCAAGGTCATGTTGTAATAGGTCTACATACATACTACATACAGACTTATCATTAATCACTAGAGTGTGTACTGTAACAGTTTCTGTGTTGATGTAACTTTGAAATAGCTGCACTCGCCATCTGGCCTGCCAAAAAGACAGATCCTGTGCAAATACTTTCATTAGGACTGATGTCAAGACATGTTCAAGGCAGTACATGCAAATTAAAATGTAAATGCGATGCAGCACAGACTCTGTGATTTGCTGGGATTTTGGCTGCAAAAACATTTTTGTACATACACAGTACAAGGTCTGTTTTAAATGTAAGACTTTCTTCTTATTTTTTGGATGTGTCTAATCACTGTATATTGGGTGAACAAAGTGAAAAGGACACCCTCCAATTTAATATAATCCAAACTCCCTTCAATAAATAATATTATTCTGAGGCTTTTAATGTTCAGCCTTTGTTGACACTGTGCCAAAGGTTTTGATTTAATTTAATTGTACTTTTTTGAGGATAAAATTTGTATTGGTGTATTTGCTGTACTACAAGCAGTTCTGGTAACTCAGTCAACCCACGTATAATCTATAATAATCAAAGCAATAAGCAGTAAGGGGTAATGATAGTAGGAGAATGGACAACTTTATTTCACTTTATAATGTGAGATTACATTCACATCAAAGAGAACCACAGGTTGCACATTTCCCTCTGGGTAAATTTTATGGTAAAATGCTGGCAAAATACACTACCTTCCCTGTTATTTAGAAATGAGTTGTATTTTTTATAATAACAAATTATAGTAATTATTCTGTTCTTGAACAATCTATTTTATTATGCATGCTTTATATTTAATAGTAATCTATCATCATGTAAAACACAAGTGTGATGTCTGGTTGAATTCGATTTTTAATCTCAACCCTGGTTCTTCTTCACATCTGCCTTGTGTTTACATCATTTAAAGGATTTGTATTGTCAAACTAAAAAGATTAGGTGGGCGTCACAACACTTTAAGTCTGAAAAGACTCAACAGACCCCTACAACTATTAACCACTGAGAATCCCCTTCATGATGTCATCATCTCTTTGGCCTCAATCAATCACCCCACAGGGCCTCCACTGTAAAAAGCCTCCTATTAGGCGCAGTAAAAGCAGTGTTTACCCAAGCTTAGTGAGTTACCTTGGGTTACTGCAGGAATGGAGGTTGTGGAAACAGTTGGCCACAGACATAATACATCATACATCTCCGACTGCGTTGATCTGTGCCTCTTCAATTAACCGAGAAATATTCTTCTTTTTTTGTGTGACGCTAGAAAAGTTGTGACGTGCAACAAGACAAAGCAATGTCAAGAAGGAATAGTGAGAGATAATGCAGGAATGTGAGATGCCCTTTTTGTCAAGGCATTCTGATGTTTCCACAGGTTGCAGTTTTGCTCAAGCTAGATAACAGGACTGTTTTGCTACATCCTGTCTGACATTTAGTGTTATCCTATTATGCATCACTATGCAAATATCTCTACATCATTCTTTTTTTTTTACATTTCTATTCAAGCAATCACTGTAAAAGCACTGAGTGCTTAGTCCACTGGCTACAAGCCTTGTTCATTTTACCCTGGCTCTGAAGGGAATGGCAAAACAAGGCTGACAAAGTCATTAAGTGAGCAAGCAAGGGGTTTGAAGACACACGTCTCACTTGAAGCGTGTCCCCCCTCCCTCCCCCTTGCCCTGGCTTTTCACCTCCCAGACCCCCCTTCTGACCCCTTTGTTGGGGCGAAGGGGTCTAGATCTTTGTAACCAGCTAATTATAGAGTTTTAACGTCTGCTTGGCTAAGCCCTAAGTGCTGGAGGACATTCCTACAATTGGGAAATTCATTATGAGTATGTGTGTGTGTGTTTCTTTGTGTGTGTGCCCTCTGTGTTTGCTGTTTTTATTTAAACTTTGAACGACAATGTCCCAAGGGAAACATGTGTTATATAGGCCACATAAAAAGCTGTTAAACAGTAGCTGTACTCACATCTGAAAACCATGACAACAATTTTAAATTCCTTATCAAGTACGCACAAGAAAAAACAGAAACCACAATAACGGCCACAGTTATGAGCAATCAGCATTTCAGGGTCTTAGAAAAACGTGAAAAAAAACCCCACTATAAATAAGCTTCCTTTAAGATGTAGACACACAAACGTTAAAAACTGAAATGTGAAGGAGAGGAATCCAAGAAGGAATCAAGTGAAGTCTGATGGCAAGAAATTTGACTGCTCAAAAGGCTCTCACCCAAGGGCCAAGGGCTCAGATTCTTTATTAATATCTCACCTCATGTCTGGTGCTGATGTATTCTGATATGATACATAGCTCCTGACTTACCCCACTCTTAGGTTTTGCTCCAAGGTCAGGTGCAGGTCCTGAGGTGGAGGCAACAGCAGGAGCGTGTGAATGTGGAGGGTTTTGTGACGCTGCTGGTGTAGATCCTAAATCCAACTCCTGCACATGTAAAAGGCAAAGATGGCAACATGACATACACTGTTATACTAAATGTAATTTTCCTCTAATGTTTTAGTATTTCTCTAAAGTTGATCAAAAACACAGTTTTGCAGATGGAAAACATCCAACATAGTTTATCAGTATTGATGCAAGGAGGCAGATGAATGATGTTCCCTCGTTATCTGTCACATTGCTGTGGCTTTTAGTGGCCACTAGGGGACATACAGGTATACTACAGGTGAGAGAAAAAATTGAATGAATAAATACTTGAGGTTTCTGTCTGAATCCATAAGATGCGGGACACATAAAAGATGCTGCTATGCATGCAGGTTAATTTCTGGTTTGCTGTGAAAACTACTGGTAACATGCAGGTGTGTACCAGGAGCTGTCGTCGATGGAGGGTGGGGGTGTTGTCCATAGAGCAAGTGGCGCTTAGGGCATTCTCAATTTCCTGATCCAACTGGTCCAGCTTCATCAGCAGCAACACCATTGAATCCAGTCGAGCATGCTCACGCTGAATAAAGATAAATAAGAGACAAAAAGTATCACCACTGCACTGAGCTCATGTATGAAAGCAGGACAAATGATCAAAATGGAGATGTATATGAGATGTTTTTCGGCATTCACCGGATGCATTTTTTTGTCCACCTTTTTTTCATCTCTCATTTATTCAGTAATAAATAACAGAGCACTAGGCTGGCATTTGTCAGCTTGCTTCCTGTTTGCAGCAAGGCACAAGAATTTTATCATCATAATCTCATCTCAACCCACCCTATAGTTCTTGGCTTTACTTCCATCGTCATTAAGATAACTGTCAATTCTATAAAATCTGCAATTTATACTTACTTGGGATATGTCCAAACAATTAATATCAAACCATCAAGTTTGGCTCTTAGCCCTTCATGCCAGAGGAATCAAGTATCTCTGCTGTCTTCAGTAAACTATGTTCATGCTTCTTTCTCCACTCCTTACTTGTCTTTCTCTTTCCTCTTCCTTTCAAACCTCTGCTAATGTGCTAATGTGTCTCCTGACACTCTCACCCTCTGCTCCTGCTGCAGCCTTCTCCTTTCTGCTTGTTTCCTTTGTTTTTTTTTCCTTTTGTAACACTGCTCCATTTTTTTAATCATATGACTTCAAAACTTTAAATATTTCCCCATTAGTCCTCCAACATGCACTGCTAAACTGTCCATCCAAACAGAGTGAAAACAAGTCTCATACTGACATCAGGTGGTGTGTCTCCAGTAAAACAAGCTAAATGGCGGTCCAGCCACCCTCTACTCTCCACACACCACTCTGCCCCTTCCTGTCCCTCAATCCTGTTTTGTTTGAAGCAATATAAGCCCTTGTTACATGTTCTAAAACTTAAAAAATCCCTCTCTGCAATCCTTAAACACAGTAAATGTTTTCATTTCCTTCTGCATGTCTTTTATCCTGGCTCCGGGTGTGGCTCTCTGTCTGAGCTTCTCTCCCGAGAGGACCCCCAAGAAATTACATCACACGGCCGGCTCATTAGTCCCAAACAAACCTTGTTACAATATGGTCTAACAGACCCTGTTAAACACTTTATGAGGGTGAGCTCATGGGACACAGCCACTGTGACTGTATGTTGTGCAAGTACAGAGGCTATGTTAACATGTGAATGTGAGTCTTGTTTTCATGTGCTGCATCTGTTCCTAAATGTGATACATTAAAGAGAAATCTCATCGGTTTATATAGGATGAAATGAAAACTGTAATAACATGAAAAATACATATTATAAAAATGTGCTGTGAAGTGGCTAATGTAGCTTGATCTTGTTTGAGTTAAGTTTACAATGGGTGTGAACGGATGACAACATTCATATGAGCTGAGTGGTGACTAATGCTAATGTGTGTGCTGTTGACAGGCTTATGGGTCTGAGATAGAATCTGCATCATGATAAACAGGCTACAGCCTCAGCCCTGCGACTGGCTCCCAGCTCCATCCCTAATAACGTCTTATGACTTGCGCTTACATTTATTTTCCAGTTAGTGCCCAATTAGCCTGTCAAAAGCAGTTCCTATTGGGTTTGCTGAGAGAGCAAATAGACATCGAGGGCCATGTGTGTCATGGAAATGTGTCTCACATTGATGCATTCATTGGCATTCCGAGCTAGCGGCAGCGCACATCGTTACGTTCTGTCTCCCTGGCAAAGTTTCACAATGAAACATTGTATCGTGGTAAAACAATGACATCTTTACGAGGCCTCACTGAATGAACAAAAGCATCTGGCTCGAGATGGCAATAACAACCACAAAACGGCAGAGTAAAAAACAAGTGCAGTGCAATGTCAGGCGCCTCAGAGAGGCAAAGTTTTTCAGGGGGCATTCTGGTGGTTTGGGTGTTCTCAGAAGGTTTCTTTTCTCTCTCTCTCCCATCTTTTGAGGTTTCTGTTACATTCCTCTCGACTTCCTGTTTTTTGAGATGGGAGACAGTTCCCACACTGTTTGAACTCTCAGACCCCTCCTTCCCCTTTTCTTGCTTCTCTTTTTTCCAACCCCCCCTTACACTCGGTGGCCTGCATCCCATTTCTCAGACCTGTCCATTAAACGGAGGATCTCTTTCTCTGCTGTGCTAAACATAGTGTGCAGACAATTACGCATCAAAACACTGCACGTTCACCCTGTTTAATGTGAGCATTTCATTCATACACAGTGAGGAAAAAGTCAAGTGTTAAAATAATAAATAATACACAAAGACAGAGAGAGAAAAAGAGAGAACACTGAGATGGTGATGTTGCCAAGTCGTCTGCTGTCAGATAAATGACTGTTGAGCCAGTTTGGCCCTGAGGTCAGGATAAGGCCTTGTTGCTAAAACAAATAAACACAGTAACAAAGCCCAATATCAGGTTAATCTCAAGTCATTATGCAAACCAGATGGGTTCATTTTACAAACTGAATCTGCAACAATAACATGGTCTGCTGGGAACATTGTCATTAGTTAGTACAATATCTTGTCAGGGACAATTCCAGATTGCTGTTGCCATTGTCAACTAAGAGGATAATAACATCAGTTCAGTAATTTTCGTCATGATATTCAAGAGCTGCTTCTCTCTTTTCTTTCTACTAAATGTTACCTCCCTTGCGGATTTAATAATGTCCGTTTTTACTGCCTAATTTTTTCTCTGTCACCATGACTTTGCCTAAAACATTTTTTCTTAGTAAAATGGCTTCATACAGAATGTATACACACAGTGTGGTTAAAACCCCATGGTGCTGTCAAAGAAAAGACGAGCCATTGCCATATGCTAGATGGATTGCCTTGGCGCCTTCCACTTTTATGGTTGAACTCCTCCTTTTCGAGGTCCAGGAGCCAGGTTTTTGGGACATTTAATCCAAAGGTTTAAAGTCATCCTAAGTTTGAAATTGGAGCCAGTGGTAATAAAGTGCAGCACTGGTTTTCCATGTCCCTACACTGGACTGGGCGCTTGCATTTTTTGGCAGCTGATACAGTGACATCAACATTGGTCATGACTAGGAGGACCACCACAGTCACAGTCTTGTCACTTATGTTGAAATAATGTAATGATAATACATGAAAATGTCAACGATTACACAACTCATACACTTTTCAGGAACATAGACACAACCAGAGTGTCAGCGTATAATTCATCATGCCAATACTTTGACTGGTAGCATGCCATTACTCAGTCAGCATCATAGCAGATGGTAGGCTTTCCATTCAAGGTGAAAAAACATTTGTTTTATTGTCGTTTTAGTGAGTTGTGGTGGTCTACATTGAAGACAACATGACATCACACATCATCTCATCTGTGTAGTTACTTACAGATCTGCCACACTAAACATGACTAAACACACCACAAGTCATCACCATGCAGCATATTGTCCCATTATAAAAACCACAGTAACATCTCAACACAATAAACCTGTTCATGATATCATATCACAGGAGTGCATACACCTAAAAGAAAACTGATTATCTTGTTTTATTATTTATTTTAATCTTATGTACAAAAAAAAAATCAGCATTTAATGATTACCAGTACTAAACCTATGTGTGCACAGCAGGACATTTTTGATTACATTTAGCTTTTACTAAATGTTGTGTATTTATGTAACAGTTACGATGCAGAACAGGGTAACAAAATGTTTCCCCGGTTTCTATAATTTATAGATCAAACCTGTACAAAGATGCAACTTTGAAAACAACTCAAGCAAAGAACTTTCATGTTAAACTCTGTAAAGGTCGCTGTTTACAAGAGGGCGATCGTCTTCAACTAGAACATATCACAAGAATTTAACTTTGCACAATATGGTACTTGTCTAAACAACATGCCTGCTTAATGCGTGCTGCGTCGTAAATAATGGATTTCTTGTTGTCATTCCAAAAGGGCTAACGCTGCATCTACTAATATTGAATAAATACTATGTCAGTTCTCTGGCCTTTGCTTTGTTCCAGTGAGTCCAAATTCATGAACTGCGTATTAAGTTTTTGGCACTGTACTGTACCTAACACGCTCACTGGCTAGCAGTGTGTAAATAGTACAACATACAGTATTTGGTGGAGAAAGCTGGTTCAGCCTTTCCCCAAAGAGATTACTTGAGCTTTCAACCCCCTCTACATTCATAGTCCTCATGCCCTTATAGGACCTTGTTTTGCAATGAGTGGTTGAGAAAGAGTAAAACATTTCACAGACCCCCCCCACTCACAGATCTGTAAGCATGTGAGAGTGAAGTCATTGTTTTCCTAGAAGCTTGCCAGAGTGTGGGACAAAAATTATTTGTAGGCCGTTTATGCCCAGTAAGTGTCAGTTCATTTAAAGAAAGAGCTTAATTTGAGGTGCTGAAGTGCCAGAACCACATTAACTACACAAAACAAACACAAAACTAATCACAACTAATATTAATTATGTGACACTGTATCCCCTCTACAGCTATATAATAATTAGCCTTACCTTTCTCATGCGCACTTTGACCACGCTGTCCTCTTTTGGGTCTCCGGGTTCATTCGTTCCATCTAAAGCTGGACTGACGAGGTGTGTGCCGCTGTAAGTAACTGCGTGTGCGGCCTCATCTGTTTCCTCCATTTTAGCAACTGCGGCTCCTGGCCTGTGGTGTTCCCTCTGACCATCTGCCACCTCAGAGGCAGGTGACTCACTGAAGTAACGACCGGAGGCTTGGTTGCTATGGCTTCCCTCTGGCGAGAGCTCATCGTTGACCTCTGCAGAGCATGATGGCAGGTTTTGGCCGTGCTGCTCAGTAGCTGCATGTTTATCATCCATAAGAGAGCGCTGAACGTCTGGATTTTGGGTGATATTCAAGGCAATGTTCTTTTGAGGATCCAGTACTGAGGTGTCATCTGGCTCAACATAGCTAACTTCTAGGATAGTGTCCAGTTTTGAACAACTATTTTCCAACTGCTCAGCTATGGTTTGATCATCACAAAACACCAAGTCTTTGGACACTGATCTTACATCCACGTCTTCTGTTGGTTGACTTACGGAGGTCGTCATTTCCACATACTTGTCTGCACGCTGAGTAATGTTTACCTGTGTTGGGGTCTTTTTCTGAACATCCAGTATCAACTTGTTCAGATGGCACGCTGCTGTTAACTGTCATAGAGCAACACTGACCTTTGAAACAAATATCAGATGATGTGATTGGCCCATACCTGACTTCTGCTGTTTTCTCACTGCTTCCTGCTTGTGCACTTTCCTCTCCCTGAGGCCCATTCATCCCCGTCATTTCAATATTATCCTGGTCCAACACAGTCTGGTAGGATATTTCGCAACCGTGAGCCTGATCCAATACCCCAGTGCAGTCATGACGATCTTGCTCCTCTCCTCGAATGTCTCTTGAGTGATGTTTAAGTCCTGTATTTTCATTTAGAGTTTCTAGGTCATTTAATCTATCCAGCTTGTCAGCAGAATCTGCGCTCCAGCTCTCAGTTACTCCTTGGTCCCTTTCTCCTTCTACCACTAAAGTCACAGCTGGTTCCACAGTTTTGTTAACTGGTGACATCACATCACCAACCTCCATCATATCAAGTGAACTCTGACGCACGCTAACAGGTACGTTTACATTCACACCAGCGTGCTCAGGGGTGGAAATCCTCTCTTCCCCAACATCTGGGAGGTCAGTTTGAGGTTCCAGTTCAGCAGCAGAGGACTGGTTTAGTGTGGCCTCAGAGATTTCAGGAGGTCTGCTGTAACCCTCTGTATGGCTCTCCTTTGTTTCCTGATGATTTGGAAGTTTGCCAGGCTGCTCACCAGCAGATTCAGACAGTGGAAGCCCATTGTTTGAAGAGATAGAGATGCATTGTTGTTCTTCATAAGAGATATGTGGCCTTTTAAAGACATTATCGTCATTGCAGATGTCGTGACTCTGGCTACTTTCTGTGCCAGCTTCACCTTCACCGTTGATAGTTTTCTCGCTGTGACTGCTGCTATCAGTTGCACAAGAAATATTTGCACTAGACATCTCACTGTTGGAGTTACTGTGAAACTCTCCCAAATTCCCCATGTTTGTGGTTCGGAGATGCTCTGATTCAGAGGCCCTTTGGGGAATGTCAACATCCACCACCTCATAAGGGCCATGAACTGACTCCTGCAAATCCAGTGGAACCTTTTCATTCTTTTCCATTAGCTTCAACTGTTCTGATTCAGTACTGTCATTCCCAGCAGAAGCTGTCACTTCATGTGTCTGAGCCAGGTCTTCCGTGGGTTAGCTGATGGCAGCCCTCTGGCATAGAGGCACACCTTGTCCGTTGACCCTGTTTGGAAGCCCCTGCTCCCATCCATGGCCCCTCACTGCCAACTCCATGACAGCAGACCAGATCCAGATCATCAAAGCTGTACTGTAATCCTGAAGGGTGCGTCACGTGCTCCTCCCAACTTCTTTTCCGTATGGCTACCGGCATGGTGGACAGCCAGCGCTATCCCATAGAGCTGCTTTTGCCGCCAGGTGAAAATAGAGAACCAGATCTGCTGCAATCAAGAAGAAAAATGAGGATAAGAAACAACTAGTGTTTCCAAGTTGTGAGTTTACAGTAAGTGAATGTGCAGATGACAATATGGTAAATAATATTTCACTTTTAAAGTAAACAGCTAAGGAGTAGTGAGTAGAAGTTCAAGAGGGGCATAATTATATTGCTTTCACACTTCCCTGGAAAGTATAAACTCAGCTGGGTCTGTATAAGATGACAGGAACTCCTGTTATGCTAATCCAACATGGGAAACTGATCCGTTCATGCAGAGGTGTCCGAAACACTCACTGACGATATGTCTGTGTTAAGAAACTTCCAGGAATAAAGTGCAACAGTGCAGCCTGGATTCTAGAACATCAAGATAACCATCAAGATAAATGTAGACGTCCTTTGTTTACTTTTCTTTCCCAATCATCTTCACAAGATAAACTGTAACATAACTAGTTTGTCAAATTTGCAGCACAAACCTTCAGTTCAGTTTTAACTGTGCAACTGGTATAAAAAGCCAGGATGATAGTTAATTGTCATTCTGCACCTAACCTTGCACCCACAAATGAGAATGTAACAGTCAGTGTCTCTGAACAGCTGGCTCTCTCTGCAATCCACACTTATCATATGAGTTAGGTTCGATAACAGGAACAGAACCAAGCTCTATACTGTGCTGTGTTTTTTTTCCTGTTGTTCTAGGTCAGAATGTACAGAAGTGAAGGAACACAAGGTCTCAACAGCAGGATGCACTCAATTCAAGCTGAACATCTGCTATATTTAAAAAAAAAAAAAAAAAACATCATCATAGAGGCATAAGTACAGAGATATGGTTAATAGGAAATCCTGCATATGCCTACTGTATCTGACAGTGAGTGACTGGAAGCTACAAACCTGTTTTATATCATATAATCTCAATATAATGTCAGTATTTCTTCTTATATGTAACTAGAGTCAGGGGAAAAGACACATTATGTCACTAAATTTCTTCTTAACACTTTCTTGAAGAAGTAATATTAAAATTTGAAACAGGTGGTTTTTTCCCTCTGCCTTTTCACCTTTTGTTTCCTCAGAAGTAGAGCTGGATGGTACCAACTGCCATCTGCACCTTCTGGCATGAACCTGCACCTGGTCTGCTTAAGTAAGGAAGGTCACAAAAAATGTCCCAAAGCAGTTGTTCCTTCAACTTGCCCCTCAAAACAACAGCAGAACGGACACTTCAATACATGTCAGATATTTCACGCTGGAGTAACAACGGTTACTTCTTGTAAACACTCCAGTGTTTTACTGTATAATCCAGTAGATGTATATTTAGTAATTAAACACCAGGTGATAATCCAACAAATAAATTGCAGATCCAGGATTTGTAATGAGTACAGTTATCCAGAGATGTTTCGGAAGTTGTCTTTTCATTCATCCACCAAAAGCAATCCGTCCACGGTTGGGTAACAGGAATCCATCTCTTTCCAAGTGACTTGACATACGCTTTATTTTGTAAGCGGTCCTTAGTCTAGGTCTCTGCAAGCCATTTTCTGGACTCCAGTCAGTATCTTCACTGTAAAACTGTCGGACAGGCAGCGAAGCCCCCAAAGGCAGGCAGAAAGCCGGGGAGCAGTGAAAAGTCCATAGACAACTTCCATCTTGATCACATTAGGGTTTTTGCTGACGCTGAATGCCAAAGAGTCGGGGTGGTGTAAGAGGGGCCGGGTTTTCTTTCCCCCACTCCACCCCTGCTCTCCTCCGTTCTATCCCTTTTCTCATCAGGTCCCCTCCCCGCTGGTTTTGACAGGGAGTCTGAGTCACATCCTAGGAGCCCCATCCCCCGTCTCAACAACTCACCCAACACACTATACGCATTTATTCACCCCACCCTCCTCCAATGCACTCTCTCTCCTTACTATTTTAGAAACTTCCTCTCGACGACTTCTCTCAAACCTTGTCTCTTCCCTCTTCTCTGTGGACTTTGTCCTCGTTCTTCCTTAGCTTGCTATTTCACTAAGCTGGGCAAGGCTCCCACCAGTTGGTTTTGATTAGTAACAGGCTGCCTCGTAAGACCTCTGGCTAAGGGCCAAGAGTGATTGCTCTTATGTTGTGGCAGTTATATCTGAGGCATGCTTTTTTTTAATTTGTCATCTTGTAACTCTACAAGCATTCTTAACCAAACACACTGGCAGTAATGAAAAAATACAAGGCAAGATATCTTTGTAGATATGCTTTAAGAATGCGTTTTTCCAAATATTCTTTAAGAACGTGACACATATAAATAAGACCACTTATAAAAATTATGACAATGGGGACAATTTGAAAAGTGCTTTAAACCTGATATCTTTGTTAAAGGAGACCAAAGGGAAGAAAAGCATTTAAGGACCCAAATGCCAGCAATTCATTTCCTAATATAGTCATTTGTCAGAGGCACCTAGTAGAAAGAAAAGGCAAAGCCAGAGACATTTACACTTGATCCCACTGAGACCATTTAAGAAAAATGTTAATCAGCAAATTTAATCTTTAAACCTCAAGACCTCCAGGACCCCCAAAACTTCATAAATTAATAACACCTCTTTTGTGTCACGCAAATACTTCATATAGTTATATCGGTTCCTTTTCACACAAACTCAAGCTGTGACTAAATTTATGAAGACAATTTCTTGTCAGCAGGGTCAGCTGCACAAAAAAAGCAATATGTCAAAGCCATGGGGACAATCCAAGCACGAGAGAAAAGTGGAATGAAGCCCCCTCCAACTACCACTGCAACTCTGGCCTCTAACCTCTGGGTCATCCAGATGTGAGGTGAGGCTCTGGATGAGTCTTTTCTTAGGGGCCTTGCTGGGAAACTGCGCACTGCTGTCAGTGTTGGCTCTCCGGGGACACAGATGGTCATACTCAAAGGGCAAGGATCCAAGTTCAACAAGACTGCTCTGTAGCATGTCACATGATGCGCTCTGTGGTTATGCCGAGCGCACTGTAACGAAATGCAGATCTTTTCGGTCACAGTAGCTTCCACATGTGCATATGGCTGATGATTGAAGTGCAGAGGCCGACACAGAGCATGACTCAGGCTATCCACTCATTACCTCCTGTGGACATCCAACACAGGCCTGTAATTTAAAACACCAGACCTCCCCCCTGCCAATCAGACCATCCTGCACGGCCACAGGGCAACTGGTCTATGTCACAATCTGATCCACCAGTGACGTTGTGCAAACACGTGTTCAATCAACATATGTGATACTACATGCCCATCAGCAGTGTCTCTGTATGCGTGGTTATGTGTGAGCTCCAAGAGTGTTAAAACAAAATGTAGCTTTAACAAAAGTAGGAGCTAAATGCAGGCATGCTATCCTGCTCACAATGACAACACTAGCTTGCTAGTGTTTAGCAGGTAACACCTAAGCTAAGTTAATGTGATAATATTTGCTAATTACCGCTAACCACAATTTATCTCATCTCAGTCATCAGCTACAATACTGGACAAAATAAAAAACTTATGGGGCAAACACACACAAAGGCTTGGGATCACCAAAGTTACAGTTCATCCTGAAGTTTGTGTAGCAAAATTCATGACAGTCCATTTAATAGTTGAGACAGTTCACTCAAAATCACAAATGTCAACTTCATTGTGGTGCTAGAGGAAAAGTCGGGAGATCACAAAAATCATTAGGTTACATTATCTGGGAATCCTGAATGTCTATATAAAATTTCTTGGCAGTCCATCCAAAATTGTCGAGATATTTCAGCATGAATCAAAGCGGTGGTCCAACCGACCAACAGACAGACCAACATTGCCTTCCACTGAAGTCATGCCGCTTGCATGGCTAAAAATGATTCACTCTCAAAATAACTTTCCACTTGTTATACAAAGCCTCACTTTTTTTGACTATGACTTCACAAAACTCTCTGAGATAGTATGATTAATATGAATTATGTGGATGGGTGGCCAGTCAATTCTGAATACCTATGTATATAGTTATTTCTTAGTGTGTGGATATTTATTTGCCTGTAAGAGTCATCGTTACAGGCCAGACTCTGTCCGAGTCCCACATCACAGAGGACGAGCATGAACATTCTCATAGGCATGCAGCATCATTGGTCACATGTCTAGAGCGGTCACATACATGGTTAAGAAAGACCTATTCATGATTCACCCTATAATCCCCCACTGTTCAAGCTTCTTAAGTGGAGCAGTGAGGGCCCAAAGGAAACAGCCTCACATTCCTCACTGATATAGTTTATTATTGGAAAAATAAGCCAGTCTAAATCATGGGCATTGAAGAACACAGAGTGTTTGCCCATGTAGGAAAATGTAGGTGATGCTTGTAGAGAGAGAGAGAAGAAAAAAAAAAAAAAACACTGTCCCTCCCATAACTGAGTCATTTTGAGTCCTTGCATATACAAAGACTGCTTTGAGAAGATTTTGTTGCACCCTTTTTAGAGCTTCTTTAAATAACTATTCTCTACTGTACTTCCCTGGTAGTTATGTGAAGTTAAAAAAAAAAGAATGTTGGGTTCATTTACACTAAAAAGAAAACAAAACAAAATGCCAGAATCTCATCTGAGGTTCTATAAATAACATCAATAAACCACACCAAGATCCTTGCAATCCTTTCCTGTCACTCGCTATGCCCTGTGGTTAACAACTCCTTCTCAAAAGACCAGAGTCATGCCGGTTTAAATAACAGTGTTTGAGGCCTGGGTGGGAACTTGAGCAATCGCAATATTCTTGAATGAAACATCCCAACTCAGATGATGCAACTTGAGTGCATGTAAAAAGCCAATTGAGGGCTGCATTGTTGTCTTAATTAAAAAAGTTGCCCTTAATCATCTGTTGATTTTATCTCGTTTTGCTCTTTGTGTGGGTCTAAATGCAAGCAGTCATCGTGGGAGAAACCGAGGGGGTCCTTGGCCACTGACCATGGGTTATAGTGTGACTGTTACTGTGGGAACAGGAAGTATGAGTTATTGAGGATACAGACCATAAGAGGCTAAAATAATCTATCTAATCTTCTTGTGAGAGGGTCTGTGTGTGTATGTGTGTGCATGATACAAGGGAGGACATTATATTTGTGTGTGTATGGTTGTTTGTGTGTGTGTGTGTGTGTGTGTGTGTGTGTGTGACTGTTGTAGAATACTGTAACATGTTGTTTGGTTTGTCAGATCAGATGATACAGACTTGTGTCATCTGGACTTCATATTGTCATGACGACAGTGGAAAATACTGTGTCACACTGACAACATCCCATCAGTGTTCACTGTGTACCATCTGTTCTGTTTTTTAGAAGTCTTACATGGTTAAAAAGCCTCAATGTGTCACATTAGAGGTCACTGCTTTTACTAGAAAATTGCATTTGTGTTGGATAGCGTCTGGTCAGACCTATCAGGGATGATACAGTATACTCCACATCAACAAACATAATTATGTTAATACAAAACCACCAGAACCGTTCACTGGGGATCTGTTAAGGCTCCAATTATTTTGCCCTTATCTTTTATATTCAAAGCATACAATACAGTTCAAACCAATATCCTGTTATCATTGAAGTGACTGGAATATCCAATTCTATGTGTTGCTGCTTGAAAACCTGATATGCCATTAATAAATATTTGGATAAGTCCTTATCCTGCCTTTAAGAGACCTGAATCTGCTTACCTATTATCTACGGGCTTTTTAGAAAATGCGATACTAATGTTCATGTAAACAGCCAATTCTAAACGAGGGCTTGACAACACCAAGAAATGGAGACTTCAATTTCCCAGAAAATTCCCCTCCTGAATAACAGTGAATGTTTAACGGTGACATCACCCTGGACAAGCAGGGATAAACAAAAACTCCAAACAGAAAGCAATCACAAATTTTAAAGAACTCTTGCCTCTTTTACCCTAACCCCCATCCACCCTTTGGTTTTATTCCAGAAATCATGGATCTGGATCTTCATCCCACAGGAGCCTGTGGGCTCTCATCTTTCTCACTCTACATGAATGGTATCTTGGAGCTTTGTGTCTTGTTTGTGACTGGTAGATGTGCAGTCTGTTGTCCTATCAGGTCTTTGTAGTTGAGAGAAAGTTGTGTGGCACAGGTCGTACCAGTTTTGGTGGCACCTGGAAGTTGTTTGGCATCTTCCTGGATCTATATTCATCATATTTACATCCATCCAGCTAATACAGCTATTCTGCTTCTTCATATTGTAATTTTACTATTGTCATTTCTGTCCACACTGTAGACACATATACTGCATGCCTATCCATCCTAAAGATGAATTCCTCTCCCTGTTTTTCCTCTGTGGATGTTTCTTTCACTTTTTTTTCCAGTGAAATGTTTTTTGGGGGGTTTCAGTTACAAATTATAAACATCTTGTGACTGTAATTTTGGGCTATATAAATAAAACTGATTTGACTTCCCTCTCCTTGAAACTCAAGCAGTTTAGAATGTAATGTCCTGTTTCAGCAGGAACTGCATCCCAATACGGACAAAAAAGACAAGACTTTCTTTTTCTAAAACAGGTTATGTATTACAGTCAGGAATACACTAATTGCAGTCTATGTTCTGCTCAAACAATCTACCTACATCTCAAACAGACAGCTCCATATGGATCAGGCCATGGCTAGGTGGCAGCAACAGCTGGATTCCATTTGTGTATTCTGGCTTAAACACATGGCCCATAACCCTGTAACCACACACACCTGAACACATTCTCACACCTCTGTAGCTTTAAAATGTCTGCGGGAATGCACATTTTTTTAAAGATTGAACCTTTTTTTAAATATAGAAATTCAAATTCAGATTTGTGCTGCTTACTTAGCCGACACAAAACTATGTGACTTTTCTCGAGCAATGCCACATGAATGAGAAAACAACTGTCAGTGTTTGATTCCAATGGCTCATCATGGAAGATGCATTGTTTGTTTTAACAAAGGTCAATTGATTCACAAAGAACCTTCTGTGAAAGTGAAAAGTGAGTAATTTATCACCACCTCTTCCATCCGTTTTTGTGAGAGAAAAAAAAAGTAGGTGCAATGTGGAGACTGGCCTTTTGGGATTCATCACATCCTCCAAAGCTTGACATTTTCTAATGGCCCCAATCTTGAAAGTATCTGAGGACACAGACACATAATATTTATCCTCTTGTCTTGTTGTTTATGAGGAATGATTCTTGAGCATGGACCAGACCCTGTGAGGGCCAGGATAGTGACGTACTGCAGCCTCATCCCCCACCCCACCCCCCCACCCAGGATTCTGCTTAACATATGCTGTTCTGGCATTGACTCTTTCAGTAGAGATCCAGGAAAATGTGTTGTCCTTGGACACCGTTGCCACAGCAGCATCAGCAGGAAATACTTGAGACCAAGAGTCAGGAGATGCGGGGCCAGGAGCTGTCTCATCATTTGATGAGAGGGACCTCTTAACAGTCATGTTTCCGCTCCATGTTCCTTTGCATTTTGGTTCCAAATGTAACCTCCCAACATCTGTGCTTGTTCTCTTGCATACTGTACATTCATAATCAGCTCTTTTAATTTATACTGACTGAACACAAGCTTTTATAAAGAAAACGTGCAAAATTATTACGGAGAAGGTCTAAGGCTGCAGGAATTCTGCATTAAGCAGAAATGCATCTTCAAAAGCATGACTGTATCTTCACAGAGAGGTGAAAAGTGAATAGCATTGCCACAGTTAAATATTTACCTTCCCTTCCGGTCTTCTACGCAGCGCAGTAGAAACATTTATAGTGCAATAACAGCAGGAAGGAAAATAAGACGCAAGTCACCTCTTCTGAAGGAAACTGTTTGACATTCCAGCCCACTCAGGGAGTGTAGAGGTCAAGAAACCTTCAATATGAGGAGAAGAAAACTCAAAAAACAGCAGGCAGGGGGTGATACCTCCTTGAAAAGATGCTACTTCAAACCATCTGAGTCTAGTTATGTATTTCTATTTTTTTTTTTTTCCCAAAGGTGCAAAGAACACAGATCAAGGCTGTCAGGGCAAAAACTGCTGTTCATAATGTTGATATTATGATGCGCTTCATAAACACAGAGATGCAACACAGAAACAGGATTCACCTAAGAATATTAATGACTACCATTTGGGCTTTTAAATATGTGTACCTCAGGGATCATCCTACCACGTGCAATTCTTGAGTGAGGATATGGTCCGTCAGCAGGAGGGGCCTGCAGCTGTCTCTGTATCAGCAGACATCCCCATTCAAGTGCCCCTGGGCAAGTCCTGTGGTCCCCCGGCAGCAGGGCTACAAGGGACCCCCTGTAATTAACCAGTAAATTAGCCTCTGATGCCTTTGATAAACTGAGTTGTAATAACTTGACACAGACAGATGGGGGCGACAAAGTCTCATATTTACCAATGTGAGGTGCTGCTGTACAGTAAATGAAGACGGGCAACCACCTGGTCTGTTAGATTTAGTTTACATTTTTAACATGTAGCTAGCTTACTTAGCACAATGTCGGTCAGTTTAACACGACGATAAAATAAAGAATATATGCAAAAATGTTGGGTAAACGTGGCCTGAAGTGTGTGGGCAATGACAGTGCCACTTATTATAAAACCACTCCTGTGCCACCTCAATGTGAGAGTGATTTAACTGCTAACACAGTGTGGAGCAGGAGGAGCATAAAGCCTTCAGCGTTTCAAATGTTAGACTTCCCAAGGAAAACAGGTAGACCATTTGTACACGAACAAATGGGAACAGCTTTCAGTAACCAACTGTTAGAAAAAAAAAACAAAAAAAACCTCATAACCTGAGCTAAACCAGTCAATGAATCTCACTACTCACCTTTGTGGGTATGGCAGCCGCAAGGTGGCACAGCTATCAAACTGGCAGTTTCCTCTGGGAAGGGTTAATTTGAGTCAATTAAGTTTTCACAGCCTTTGTGTAGTTTAATTTTCTGCCATTAAAAGACAAGCCTGCTCACAGTTGTGAGTTATATTCATCCTAAATTCCTCAGAGTTGACAGTTACTTCATTACTCCAGCAAACGGCGCCAAATTCTACACGTGCATCCCTACAGACTCCAGTAGTGTGGCGACCATTGTGCTGCTTTCACGACACAGTGTAACTTTCTAAATCCCACATGGACTTCAGCTTTGATGGGGAGACAACAATGATAAAAGTACAACTACTACTTCGACCACCAAGAATAAGAATAACAATAAGAACAGGAGTAAGAATTTTATTTTGGGTGGATTTCAGATGATTTTCGTGTTGTCCTTTTTAACCATTAAGTTCATTGTGCAGAAAAAAGTCAAAGACTGACTCTATGATGTCGAGATTGAGGGCAGTAGGGGCTATACCATATGTTACAGGATATCCTTGTTCTTCTTGACAATTTTTTCAGTAAAATTCAACAGCTGCTAGTGTTGCAGCTCGTCTCATGCTATGATTCTTCACTGATCAAAGAAACTTTATTTTTCAGAGTGCACATGAAGGCAGCATAAGAAATTTGAGTCCTTCCGCGTTTACCTGCAACTCTTAAATTAGGGACGTTCACGTAAGGGCGTTTGCCAAGGAAGTGAGAGCGACGTAAATAAAAAGTGTATATATTTGTGTCCTTCGACCGGTCGCGAGGGAAAGCAAAGAAGATAAAAGAATAGGGAAATGAGGTGAAAAAGTTTGACCCAAAAAAGCCATTTAAAGTTTTGTTTTTGTTTAGCTCAAGTTGTCGTGTTATCGTAGTTCGTAATGGGATGTTGTAACAGCACGGAGGTAAGTCAGAGCTAAAACATGGCAGAAGTTATGGCTTCTTTAAAACTTTAAAAACAGACTAGCTCCACTCATCGTGTGCAACGTTAACGTCACTTCTTCCGCAGCAGCAGCCGCTTGTTTTTACAGCAACAAAACAACAGCTAGTTTGTTCGGCTGGTTTTTGGAGCAGCAGAGTCGCTTCGGCACCACAGTCCAAACATAAACAGAATCAGGAATAACCGCTCCTGTCTGTTATTTATGCCTTGGCAGAGTAAACGTGAATGGAAACCGCTGGAGGAGCGCAGCTGCACGGATATCCCATGGCTCATTATATTCACACTATTTTGTATTGGGATGGTAAGTCTTTAGTTGAATGACAGCGTTAGGTATGAGGAAATGCAGTGTAATACATCAGCCCTGCATGAAACTCTACCTTCATGAAAGCTGTAATGATCTGCTTGTGTTGAAACTTACAGAGAGGTGATGATTCAACTTTATGGTCATTTTGGAGCATGCTGTGTAGCTGTGGAACTGTATTGGCTACACTGGAAGGTGTTTTTAATATTTATTTCACCCCATTTGTACCAGTATGTGTAGAAGTGTATTGCATTACACACTGTATAACCCAGTACACTTCAAGTGTAAAGTAAAATCAACACCTTTCTGATTCAGTTTCAACAGCAACTGAACATTGTAACCATCACAAAGCTAGGATTTATTGCAGTACTTTTGGACTAGACTGCATTAGTTTTAGTTTTTAGTATTTGTAAATGTACAATAACTGCAACTTCAAAAGCAGGTTTTGAATCTAGAAAATAATGTGTTACATTTCATGCAGATCGTTAATACTTCTAATCTGTGTCATCTGCAGGCGTGCATTTGTGGCTATCCCATCGCCACAGGAGCTGCCTCCAGGCTTATCTCAGGATATGACAGTTATGGCAACACCTGCAGCCGGAATAACAGCAAGGTTGAGGGAGTACCCCTCAGTGGCCGGGACATGACAGAAAACAAGTTAGTCTGATCATTTACAAATGATTTAACATGTAACACAAGAGTTTATTTATATCAGATTATTTTATTTTTTATTAAAGAATAAGAAATACTTAATATAATGCATCAAATCCCTGCTGTCTCTTAAGTACTTTCATCTGTTTTTTTCCTGATTAGATGGATAACAATGATAGCTGTAGATTTAATGCATTCAAGCAATACATGTTGAGACCTCTTTTGCCACCTGTACTTGAGTATTGGTGCCACAGAAGATGCCGTTCAACATTACATGTGTGCATGCAAGGATTGCATCATGTAATCCTAATCTAATTTGCCACAAACAAGCGCTTGCTGCATTTGTAAACACTTCAGTTTACCTCCTGTTCTGGCTTGACAAGGTTGAGCTGTCCAGACTGTGACCTACTTACCTGAAAATTATACATTCCAAACAGCAGTGAAATAATTCACTTACACAAAAGGTGTAGAAGTTGTCAACAGAAGACATATCAGACTGTCTGATGCTCGGTCTGTTTGAGCAGCATAATTTGTATAAATTTAGGGGAATAAGATGTCAGCAGTTAGAAGGTTAATGCAGATTAATATCACCAGCACAGAGCTACACTGAACTGTCATTGCAGTGTGTTCTGCTGCTTAGTTTCCTCATATATCTGAATGAACAGCATAGCCACTCTGTACAATTTCTCTCCAAAAAAGTCTGGGTTATTGTGATATACTCATCATCTGGAGAGAAATGTCACAAATTCTCCTTGTCATAATTTATGTGAGGAGTCTTTGATTATATTCTCCCTTTTGGGCAGTATCCCTCCATCAGCATGCAGCCCTGCAAGCCCAGTTTTACTGAAACAATGGGTCATGCTTTATTGATGGGCTGATTGCCCATGGAGGCTTTGAATAAAAGGCGTTTCTGCTACAAAGAAGGATCTGTGTGACAGAGTAGCAAATGTCAACATCTTTCATTTTCTGCCCAGACAAGAACTGTCCCAACTGGCATCGTAATAACAAAATATACTGTTATATTTTCATCAAAGGGAAAAAAGTGTAGGAAAGGGTGCAGCAACGCTATATGTTGAACAGTTAATAAACCTAAACTTCCACTTTTTTTTCTCTCAGGTTTGTTTTCTTTCTAGAGCCTTGCAACCTTGACCTCATTAACAGGAAGGTCAAGTCCATTGCCCTGTGTGTCTCCAAATGCCCTTCTACTGAACTGAAGACATACGATGATTTAAAGAAGTTTGCTCTGAATAATGGTGAGAAAACTACACAAGATATTTTAGAGAAAAGGTAGTCCACAGTTTCTGTTTTCTTATATTTCCACAGATTTATAATAAATGTTGGACACATTGAATACCAGCTACTAGCTACTAACCTGCTAGACAGGTTTTACAATATCTTATTGAAACTGAACTTGTAATCTAATTACTGGTTCTCCCCATGTTAGGCTCTCAACTCTGTTCCTACGATATTACTCCTACAAGATACACAGGCCATTCAGAGAGATTCACTAAATGTCCCAAACTCCCTGTTTCACCAAGGTAAATCAAGCACATCCTCTAGCTTTCAATAAAATGTCAGCTCATAAACAAGAAAGGCACTTAGCCAGCTTTTCTCCCCTGTTAATGCCATTATTGTCATTTCATGGAAAAGGGCACATCTAGTAAGAGCTTTGAATGTTTTAGTGAAGCTGATGTAGGCACAGTATGTTTAAACTAGGACAGCAACTGACAGAGATGTTTATCTTTGGTGTTTACAGAGGAAACTGTCTGTATTTTCCTGAAATAATTTTACTTAAGAATCTGGAATTCATCCATTCATTCTGTCATTATTTATACCAGGACCAAAGAGGGATCAAATAAATATCACAAATGTAGATAGTTTGCTAGAATTTTCTGCTTTAAGGACTGTTGATTAAAAATAAATTAACCCCTGTTCTTCACCTTTTTTCATGTTTGCAGTAAGGCTGTCCCACTGTTCCACCGCTGTATTCCTGTGGATATCGGCTGCTATGCTGAATTTGCTCAGGCTTTCATCACGTTTGTCGGCGACAACACTGTGCTGCGGCGGGTCATCGCCGGGGTGATGGCCAGCAAGGAGATCATCATGGGCCTTTGTATTCTGGCTTTAGGTATACACATGGTTAATAATAATGAATTGCTTTTATGCTATGAGGAACTGCTTTCTCTCTTTCTTTTTTTTCTGCTGCTCCCACAGCACAGCTTCAAGTGCTCAGGAGGATTCAGTAGGAATGCCACTGTCGGAAAGGAGGCTATTTTTGTATAATAACAGGAAATGTCTGAGTGGTTACACCATTGTATTTGCTGAAGTTTAGCCCACGGGCATTAATTTATAGTCTGCTCTAACTCCTCTGAAAGACTGATCTTATGTCAGTTTTAGACACTTTCATCTCAACTGTTAGATCTTACTTAGTTGTCAAGGCTGCATGATTTATAACAGGACAGTCTTTCTCTTCATGGGATGTCTCGGCTTCTGTCATTCCCATCTTCATGTTTACTGTTTAAAGCAAGCACAACCACTCATGTTTTAAATAAATTGCATGGCTTAGTGTGGTTCATTTATTTTACAGATAAAGCATTGTCTTTATCAAACCTTACAATGAACAGATACATTAGCAGTGTTTGATATACTCATATGATGCACTGTATATTTTGTTTTTTGTTTTTTCTCTGTCTGATGCAGTTTTGTCCCTGATCATGATGGTCGTCATTCGTTACATCTCCAAAGTGCTGGTGTGGATTCTAACGATTCTGGTAATCATCGGCTCTATAGGTAACTTACAAAAGCAACTTTCTGTGTGGTTTTTAGCACTTGTAAACTCAGCCTTGTAGTTCACGTAGACTTTTTTTTTTTTTTTTTTACATATGTTCATGTTTTATTCTGGTGCTTTCAATTACATCATGCTGATGCAGGACAACAGTTTGTGCTCTGATCTTGTGCAGGTGGGACGGGCGTCCTCTGGTGGCTCTACGCTGACCACAGGCATGCCTTTGAAAATAACACCTTATCAGCACTGGGGAGAGAAGTGGCCTCAGACAATGTCAAGGCCCTGCTTGTGTATGCAATTGGTGCTACAATTTTCACGGTATGTCTGAGTGCACAAGTAGTTTATGTAGAACTTGTACATTATACTTATATAATTCTTATACAGCTTTTTCCTGGGATGACAGATAAGATCTGCTTGTTTAAATTTAGTCATCTAACTCCACAGCTCCATTAAATGATCGAAATAGATACTACTAGAAAACTCTTAAACTCTTGATTCTCAGGTAGTTCTTCTGCTGGTGATGTTCTTCATGAGGAAGCGTGTGGCCCTCACCATCTCCCTGTTTCATGTGGCGGGTAAAGTGTTCATCCATCTTCCCCTGCTGGCCCTGCAGCCATTCTGGACCTTCATCTGCCTCATGCTCTTCTGGGTCTACTGGATCGCTGTGCTTCTCTTCCTTGGGACTGCAGGTTAGTGCGAAGGCTGGTGCAGAGATTCAGTACTGGTATTTAATTTACGTGGATGCTTTTGTCGCATACTTGCTTCAAACTAGTTTTTAACTTCATTGCAGCACACAGACTAGTTTTTCTAACATCAGATGTGCTAGTAGTACCGTTTCCCGAACAAGTAGAATATTAAGTTTGTGACTTGTGACATTTTGTCTTGGTTTCGAGGCATGACTTAACTCCCACATCTGGAATCTTGTGCCGGTCTCGTGATGTGGGAGGATGGAGTCAAACAACCACTTCTCTCTTCATCTCCCACTTCTCTTTTCTACAGCTGAATGTTTAATTCTCCAAAAATAGTATTTAAAACAGCAGTCTAGCATAAGTGAAGAAAACATCAAAGAAAACATCAAAACATCAGATGTTCTCGCTTCATGTTCACAGTTTTTTCAGTTATGTTGTGCTAAGTGTGGTAATGAGTAATCACTAATGATTAGAACTGCAGTTGTAAATGAAATTGTAAATCACAGGCTCACAGTGATCACTCACCTCAGTGTCTTTGTATTTTAAATATATAATATAGTAAAACTTAGGCAATTTATTTTTGTTGTTTGGTTTAGTTAAATCAAATCTTTGACTTGTTTGAAGAAGAGGAGATGTTGCACAATGTTAATATGAAGAAAGTCAGAGTATACTAAGCACTTTGTTTTAATTACTTTTTTGGGAGAGTTTTGAGTTCATGAAGAACAAAAGGTAGTGAACTGAGTTGTTTGATGCAGACTCATACAGTATTAAATCACAGGTGAAAGTCAGTCAAGTACAATTTCTTGCACTTGTGTACAGACAGAGTGCTTAAAAATATTGAGGAAATGCAGAAGGATGTAAATTAGGTGCATAAAAATATTCATTCCAAACTCACACTTGTCGTATTCTCCTCACAGGGACACCAGTAAAGAACAACTCTACAGGTGTGGTTGAATATCACATGGAAGGACCTCTTCAGTACCTGGTGTGGTATCACGTTGTGGGCCTCATCTGGATCAGTGAGTTCATCCTCGCTTTCCAGCAGATGACCATCGCCGGAGCTGTGGTGACCTACTATTTCACACGGTACGAAAAAAGCAACAGAAAATATTTTTTTATTTTAGCACATGGAAGACTTAATTTCTTTGCTGTCATATTTATTTGATAATTCAGTTTTGAGTCTATGATCTCAATCATGTCTCCTCCATGTATCTGATTACATAAGGAATAAGTCTCAGATGCCAGCAACTCCCATCCTTTCTTCTATGGCACGTACCATCCGCTACCACCTGGGTACTCTGGCCAAAGGCTCCTTCATCATCACGCTTGTTAAGATCCCTCGCCTCATCCTCACATACATCCACAGTCAGCTCAAAGGAAAGGTGAGCTGTGAATTTACTATTATAAGTTTAGAAACTATATTATAGGCTCACAACACCATTTCTGGCTTTTATATGTATATGCATATGCACCGTTGTTAAGGTAACATGTCAACTTTCTCATTTCTCGTAGGAAAATGCCTGTGCTCGTTGCATGCTGAAAGCTTGTGTCTGCTGTTTGTGGTGTCTCGAGAAGTGTCTAGCATACTTGAATCAAGTAAGTAATCTTAAGTTGGTGAAGGAGGAAAATCTATCTAGTATTCATTAGATACAAGATCCCAAGCATCTACGGTCAACACTGGCCATATCGTATCATTTCAGAATGCTTACACTGCCACAGCCATCAACAGCACCAATTTCTGTACCTCGGCCCGTGAAGCTTTCCTCATCCTGGTGGAGAACGCCCTCCGAGTGGCCGCCATCAACACTGTGGGCGACTTTGTCCTCTTCTTGGGAAAGGTACCACGCTTAGACATATTCTGCTTTTCATGTAAGATACTCTCCTTAAACCAAACAGACCATAATATTTTCTAACCAGCGCTGAATCTGCACCCTCAGGTGCTCATAGTCTCCTGTACAGCTTTTGCTGGCGTCCTGGCTCTGAACTACCAGAGGGACTACACCGTGTGGGTGCTGCCTCTCCTCATCGTCTGTCTGTTTGCCTTCCTGGTGGCGCACTGCTTCCTCTCTGTGTTTGAGAACGTGGTTGACGTCCTCTTCCTCTGCTTTGCTGTGGACACAAAGTATAATGACGGCAGCCCTGGACGAGAATACTACATGGACAAGGCCTTAATGGTGAGCATGTGTAGGGGGGTTGTTGAATTTTTATTTATTTGTATTTGCATTGTGGTTTTTGTAACATTTTTTTACCGTGTTGTGGTCATATTCTCCCAGTGAATCATGCACAATGACTCAATGACATTTTGATTAAAATCATATATTAGTGTTTTGCAACTCATAGAAAAATCTGAGGACAGGCTGAAATCAAAAATGGTATTTCTAACTGTCAGTTTGATTTGTGGACTTCAAGAAGAGAAAGTAAAGTAACTGTTGTATAACTCTGTTCTCCCTCTCAGGAATTTGTTGAGAACAGTAAGAAAATGGGTCGGTACAAACCAGATGATGGAGATGGACGGGAGATGAAGTCCATGGTGAGTTATAAAATCTTTGTTGTCCTATCAGTATATTGTATGAAAGCTGTTTCAGTCCAGTTGGGAAGTGAATACAGAATGATGCTGCAAAAACACGCCATGCAGTACACCAGAAGAAAAAAAAAACACTATGAGTTTTGTGGCTGTGATGACAATGAGATGATGACAAAGTAAGTAAATATCCTTTTTTTTTTTCTCCTGCAGGCACGTGCGGGGACTTTAGCTTGACCAAGTGTCAGAAAGAAACCAAAACCACTAAAAATACTCTAAAGCTTAACTCAGTTTACCAGCGTGATACTCCAGGGACATCAGTAAGATAACAGTACATTTTATATAGAAGCTGTACACAGCTTCAATGAAAGGTGCATTGAGTTTTATTGTTTATTTTGTAGAAATGGAGGGATTGGTTTGACACTAATAGTTGTATGGCAAAAGTTAATTTGGCCTTGTGTTTTGTTTTATTAATAAGGTGGATTTGTTAGTTTTATCTTTTTTTTATTTTTTCACTTTTATTACATTTTGAATAACAACATACATGGTTTAACATGTCTAGTTTCCTTGTTTTTAGTTGTAGTTGCTGAAGTTTAAATGACTGATGTACATTTTGAAATTGATAGCTAACTATGTTTTGTCAAAGGCTGTTGAAGTTGTTTATTAAATTTTATACTTAAATAAAATGCAGAGTTTTATTGTTTGTCCTTTTGTCCACATCTGTACAACCCTGCAGAGAATCAATCAAACACCTTGACGCGCAGGTCAGGTCTTTGAATTTCAGCTGAGAAATCAGAACATTTATAGTCAGTCAACTGTACATAGTGTCCATCCAATCATAGATACATATTACATCACTTCCAGTCAGCAGGAGGAAGCAAATGAATTTAAACACACACAGTCAGCATAATGTTAAAGTTGTCATTCAGAGGAAAAATATAGTAGGCCCATTGTTCATCTTGGTTGTCAGCTGTCATGTTGTCAATACTGTTACATACCTGCAAGGAGCTGCTGATGGCACAGGAAATATTAAGGATGCAGCAGTAAAAAAAAATATTTAATTTGTGTGAAAAAGCACAACTGAGAAATTCAGCCCAAGTTCTCTAAGACATTTCAAGTTGCAATCAGTATAATGAATCATCATTCTTCCATAAGAGGCTATTAGTTAGTTAATACTGTCACACAATGAATCACTGACATCAAAAAAAAAAAAAAAAAAAAAAAGAAAAGAAAAAAAGGGGGAACTTTACTCCAAATATTCAGCTGTAGAGTCTCACTTCAACCACCAGGGGGCAGCACATACTCTAAAATGAATGACAGTTCCATTGTGTAGCCACTTGATGTCATGCCCTTCAAAAATAATGAGAACAAAATTACATTATAACCTCATACCAGGACTAAATAGGTTTAAGCCTCTCTGATTCCACTTATGGAAAATAAATCATGTGGACATTTTGAATTCTCATCACTTTTTTCACATCTTTCCGTGTTTGATTCAATGTTTGATACCGCTTCTATGAATGATTTAATTTTGATTTGATTTAGAAAAGATGAAACCTAAATGAAGTAATTGATGAAATTTGGTGAAAACGTTTTAAACTCATATATGTAGATGAAATGTATTCATATTGTCACCACTGAAGCAAAAAGCTCTTTGTATATAGTGTACTTTGCAGTGGTGACAATCTCAATCTCTGTAATATGTTGTTCACCAAATTACTGAAGTTACCTTGTAGATAAAAAAAATGTTTATGAGGTAGAATGGCCTCCCATAAATCTGTTCTCCTGTGAGTGAATCCTCAATCTGTTAATGTACAGATTACTGCCTCACCCCCTCCTGTTTCTCTCCAATCCACCATTGACCAGGCAAGAATCAAGCCACTAAGCAGTTAGAGGTTATTGATGGGAAAGCTCTCTCTGTGCACTGCTGTCCGCCTCCATAAAACTCCGAAA
Organism: Lates calcarifer; assembly: GCF_001640805.2. Classification (NCBI taxonomy): domain Eukaryota; kingdom Metazoa; phylum Chordata; class Actinopteri; family Centropomidae; genus Lates; species Lates calcarifer. The sequence continues at coordinate 14,198,149 of NC_066837.1, read as the reverse complement.
TCTAGCGGAAAACAGCTCGATGCCTGGTAGTGAGTCACATCTAAGTGATTTCTATAGTACGGTACTTACAGAATAGTAACCACTCCTCGAAACCCTTTGTTGTTGGACTAAAAAGGCAGGAAAACATGTTTTGCTGGAGGCCGCCTCAGCAGGAAGCAGCAAAATATGAAAGCTTAAATGGGAGGGGTTTTTTTCCCTTAAATTTTGTAACTCTTTCAGTTGAGTGATTATGACTCTGACAATGACAATTATTTTGATTAACAAAAGAGGGAGACTTGGTCATTTGTGAGTTAAATTTTATTCAAAGAAGCTACAATAACTTCCCCTAAAATTCACCTGCAGACACTTTATGTTGTAAATAAAGAAATATATAGAGAGAGTCCAGTGTACAATATAATTCACATCTCCATAGTCTTATTTTAAAAATATATTAACGTGATTGATTTGGCTCAATAAACTCCAGCTATTAAATGAATATATCATGTATATGTATTTTTGAGCCCTTTTTTAATATTTAAAAATCTCTATCTCAGCATATTCTGAAGTGTATATGCACTTTTTTTATTTATTTAGAAAATACTTACTATACATCATCCTATAGTGTTCTCAACACAGGAAGTGTATGAAATAATCATTTGCTTCTTGACAGAGGCTTTAAAGCTCTGATTCAACTGGTAAATAGTTTACAACCATTAAACCTGTCCTGTCCCACTGCTATATGGATGTCTATTGCTTGTGCTGACTCAGGCACAGTAACATGAGCCCACTCTGTGTGTGTGTGTGTGTGTATGTGTGTGTGTGCCAGAGTGTGTATTGACTAACACTGACTTAAACCATTAAGGTGAGCCATACTGCCTCCTCAGCAGCTTGCTCTGGAGACCCAGCTCAGACCTTTTCAATGGTACTTACATTTAGTACACAAACAAGACCTGAACAATGGAGACCAGCCCACAGTGTTGCTGTAGACGTGTAAACAGAAGGTAAAGCATTTGAAACCAATAGAAAGCATTGACAGCGATCATAATCATCATTATCAGAGGAAGAGAACATATGATCAGTATATTATGGCTAATAACACACACACTCTTAGTAAGTGACTATACCTCATCATGCAGCAGAGAGTGGAAGTGATAAAAAAATAACCTGCGTCACAGAGTATTGCTTATCCAAGAAACCTGATTTCCGAACATCAAAAGTGCTTCCTGCAATTTGAGGCATTTCCCATCAGTGCTCAGTCATTCTGTCTCCCCATACACTCGCAGATCACTTTTTACTGTTGGACTTTCTCCAACAACAGGCTTCCACTGTGTGGAAATTAGCCAACGAGATTGTATCTCTCTTCATTTCTTTCATGGTCAGCACATACAGGCGCGATTTGATATTTATCCAGTGACTTCCCTATCTGGAGCTGCTGACAGGTTCTTTTGCCAACATACACACACACACACACACACACACACACACACATATTTCTGCATTGTGTGAGTTCCTGCTGCCTGCTTACACTGGACTGGACATGAGAGGAAAAAAAATGTAGTTCTCACATCGAACAAATGAAAACAAACTTTTCCAGGTCAGTGAATGTGCCTTTTTCCTGTGCTAATTTATTTAGTGTAAGTATTTTTGCTCTACATGTGTGTACGTGTGCTCATACAGTATGTGCCGTGTGTATGCATCCATGTGTGGTGCATGGTGTGGGTTTGACAGTGACTCATAAAATATTCACCTGGTCTTCTCCTACATAATGCAGTAATGTTCTCGTGCACCGAACTCATTGCCTACAAACAAGCAAGAGTTTGTCACTCCTGACCACTGTCAGCTTCCTCTCCTTTTAAACTGAAGCCATGCATAAATACCTTCAACTTCCACTTACGGGCAGGTGCTGTGTGGCCTCATCTTAAGAGCTATAATTATACACTTCAACAACAGCTGTACATCTTAAACTGAGAGACGAGTGGGGGACCTTTTATTGCACAAAACCTTCATTAAATAGATGCACACAGAGAACTGAAACATACAACAGATATAGGACAGAGATGTGGTCACACACTGAAACAAGAGTTCTCTGCGTATATTCTGTCCGCCAAAGTAAAACACACGACGACGTAGTCAAGCAGACATTGGTCAATATAGCTTTTATTTCAGCAAATCATACATACACTGTAAAAAATGCATCTGTATCATAACTTTTAAACACTATCAGAGCTGTGATGACAGTGTGTGATTGGTTGAGAGTGGCTACAGTGTCTGAGGTCATTAAAATGATTTGCATGTCATCACACTCATGAAACAGCTTACTTTAAGACTGAAACGTTTTCCAGTTCGTAAAGTGAATTGAAATTCCAAGTTAAAAGGAATGAGAGGGAGAAAAAAAAAAAGAAAGAAAGAAAGAAAAGAAAAAAGTAATAATAATAATAATGATAATAAAAGGACTACTGGACAGTTAAATGGCACTTTTCAGGTCTTAACATGGAACTTCAACAGATGTTCGATTGAAAATGAAGCCAGACGGCAGATTAATAATTGAAAATTAATATAGTACATCAGGTCCCAGGTCTGCATAACCTGTCACAGGACTTATCAAGAATACACAAATCTGGGATCAGTTTTAGTTTTCAACCCTGGCAGATATACACTATAAGTAGTTAGAGCAGGTCAGGTACAAATCAAGCTTCTGAAACAAAGTAAAAGCAAAAACACTGTAAGATGATCATCTTTTTTTCATATAAAGCTGTCTAAACCAAAGCTTCCTCTAGCCAGTGTACTAATATATAAAACATTTTCAAATCCAGCAGAATCTAAGTGTTTACTTTAACTGCTAAGTATCTCTGTGCTTCTCTACATTCTAGCTATCCTATGTAACAACTAAAAAGATCTGTAATATGGCCTATGTTAACACCATCATAAGAGAGACCCAAAACACAAGCCATACCAATACCCGACTAGTATCTGAGCCTGACAGTAAAGCCACTCTTATGCAGTGTACTGACTGAAGCTTAAAGTCAGCCCGGTAAGCATGCTTCTCCCAACTCTTACTGCCATCTGTCCTCACCAGTACAAGGCACACCTTCCCCTTCACCCCCCTGCCAGACATTATCAACAGGTCTGCATGGCTCTGTGGTTTCATTACTGTGCAAGAGATTTGTTCTGTTACCGTGTGCTCAAATCGCGCTAAGTCCAAGACTTACATCTGAAAAAATTTAAAAACACCAAGTCTTCCCCTGAACTCCTGATGAGGTTTTCTTTGCGCTCACTGACGTATTAAAGGCCAGTAAACATTTTTCTATCACACAGATTTGTGGCTTAAGCAGTTTATGACTATATAAGTGTAGTTTCATCTGTACATACGCTTGAGGGAATCGTTCCAACCTCAAGCTCCATTATGTTTTGAGTTCCACAAAGGTTTAGCCTCGGGTCCTACAGGCTGAAACAACATCACACAGTATTAGACATGCTACGACAAAATCCGTTTCATCTTCTGTATTCATCCAACGATGGATTAGAAAAATAGATAATAATAATATTTTTTTCCCCCTAACACCGGCAACCAAGCAGTAATTTGTCTTTCCTTGTTGCTGAGCCTTTGAGATGATTTGACTCGATTTGTGTCTCAGTGAAAACAGCTAGCATGTCGGTTCTGATTGTTATCCAACTCACACTGCATTTTTTTCTGTTCTTTTTTTTTGCCATAATTCTCCTAATGAAGCATGTCTAACTCTTATCTTGTTTTTCCACACAGTTACAGTCACAGTTACAAATCAAGATCAAAAGAAACCTAAAGAGTGCAATATTCTCTTATCTACATCATCAACATCCCACCTACACACAGGAACGTTTGATAAGGAGTAAAAGGGTGAGTGGGTGGGGGGGACAAGGAGGGATGAAGGAATGAAGAAGGGGAAATCTCTTTAACATCGCGCCTCAGGCATCAACACACTCAGGCATCAGAGTGCTGCACAAGGACAGGACACAATAGAAGACATGGACTGTCCAATGAAGGGAGAGGTCTTTGCACAAGTGACCAAATCCAAAGCACTGGAGTGGTTGTTGAATAGTCCTTGTCATATTCTCTGGTTGGCTGACACACAAGTGAACAAGTGCCATAAACCAATCATATTTTATACTTAAGACAGGAAGAGAAATCATAAACGTTTGCCAGGAATATTGGTTTTTTTTTTTCTTTTTCTTTTTCTTAAACTTATGAACAAACAATACACAGAGAGTAGTCCATAGGCTGTTAGTACGATTAAGTATCTGCCTGGGGGAGTCACCTAGAAACGTGCAGTTTGACCAAACAAACAGTTTTCTCTTTTTTCTTTTTCTGTTTTCTTGGTTTTTTTTTGTATTTTTAAATTACGACAGATATTCGTCGTTGTCGTCGTCGTCGTCCTCATATTCGTCATCCTCGTCATCCATCCCTGCCTGATCGCTGAGGACAAAGGAGTCTTCGTCGTCGTCGGGGAAGAGAGAGTCTCCACTGCCGAGGTCTCCAGAAGACTCCAAAATTACGCCTGGAGACAGAGGTTAAACCAGAGCTTACAATTAAAGGGATAGTTAGACGATTGGAAATGTGTTATTTCTTTGTGAGAGTTGAGAACATAATCAAGTTAGCTTAGCACAAAGTCTGGAAACAGCTAAATATAACAGTTCCATGATACAAATGTATTGTGGTAACAAATTTCATGCTATACAAAAAAGAAAATTGTAAAATTGGCATTTCTAAATGATTTCCTCCATGATGCTTTAAGTGCAAATCACGCTGCGTTGCTTTGCTCTCTTTACATAACCAAATTAACTTGACTCTCTGTTCTCCTCAGTGATTTGCTTACCACAGTCTGCAGGGCCATGGGTGCGTGAACCGGCCACTTCGTTGCCATAGCGATCCACACACCAGCACTGTCCGCTGCTGCTGTGGCACTGGTGGGACCTGTAGTAACCTTCCTCATCACAGGAAGGCAGATACTGACCTACACGCCAAAACACACAGACACATGCACACAGTGAATCAGGGAAACACACACTTCATCCTCTGCTGGATGTGTGTGTGTGTGTGTGTGTGTGTGTGTGTGTGTGTCTCACCAAGGAGCTTCTTCCCGGCTTGCTTTTTGTTGATACTGGACAGCTCTGCTTTACAAGGGGAATCTGAAAAGAGGAGACAAGGGACTGTGGTAACAAACTGCAGAAGTCTGCTGTTCTGGGAATGCATCTGTTTGCATGAACTTTGCCTCTTTTGTGCACTTTTTGCTTTCGTCATGGTGTTTGTTATCCTGCTGCCTTTGCTTTTACAAGTGTAGCACCAGTGACGCATCCGTATTACTGTTTTTTTAGGAACCAAAAAAAAAAAAAAAAATTGTCCTTGGTGTCATACAATAGTGTTTTAATACACTGTATTGTATTGTATTGCATTTATTGTGTCTTACAGATTGCAGTAATGTATTCTGTACATGCCAAGGAAGAACATGACATTCTGATTGGCTGGAAGGTGACTTATTATTTCCCTGTCAGTAGGCGTCAGTTTATAAATTAGAGAAAAGTTCTGCTTTACTGCAACTTGAGACGTCTTCTTGCACTTTTTGGCCATCGCTTCTATTGCTATTGATACCAGTGTTCTCAAAGTGATTGCTGAGATCTGGGAAAATGGTGACATTGCTAAATGGAAGCCTGACAGGGCAAAAGCACTCAGACAATCAGAGAGGCTGTAAACAAGCCAGCAGTTAGGCCAAATTATCTAAACCACTTTATTTGGACGTAAAAGCGAAAGTGCGTCCATAATGTTGGTAATAATTCCTCACTGTACAGGAAAACTGTGTATGAGCACAACTATGATAAGTATAATGGGTCAAAGTAAAACCAGAAAGTCAAGTCTATAAATTGTGAGGGACGTTTACAATGGACCGTTTAATAGTGGGTAATAATTTTTCCAAATGCATTTGTTTTCTATTCCAAAAGCCCCTGTATGAAATCAGAATTTCCCTTTCAGCATCTTATTTCACAAGACACAGACGAAGCAGAATCTGCATAACACCTGTGTTTGCATGTATTGTATACATTACAAAGTGCGAGCGCGTTCAGATGCCGTACCTGTGTACCTCTGGAAGCACGTGCACCACTCGGAGCTGGTTATAACTTTGTCCGCATGTGTATCGCAGGATTTGAAGAACGCATCAGAGCACAGCTCGTTCCTGTCCAGGTAAAGGCTCTTGATCTCTGACTGGTCCAGCTGGAGGTCAAAGTTTGTGTCCAAGCGGGAGAACATCCAGCCCAGAGGGTCCTTACAAATAGGTGACGCCCCGATCTCAAACTCTGCGGACAGAAAAGAGGGTAAATGTGCTAAAGTATAAAGTCTAACAGCGACTGTGCTGTTGTATGAACGTGTTTTCTCTTGTTTTCGGACTGTGTTAATGAAATGTGACTCACTGTTCTTCTCTGACTTCTTGACTCTCTTGTGGTTGCCGTTCTCATGCAGCACTCTGAACCAGTCTCTCAGACGACTCACCACCTCCTTCAGGTCCGACTCACTGCACACTGAGGATTAATGGCACTAATGATTAATGATGATAAAATGGCACATGATTGTCCTTCTGCTCCTTCATGGAGATGAGAAGTCAGAGTCAGCGTCAGCACAGCACAGCTACCCTGCAACTTGCGTAAGGATTCAGCGTCACGCTAAAAGACATTTTAGCAGGGCAGAGGAGCTTTAGCTTGTCAGGAGAAAGGGGGCTTAAACATGAGCTTGGACACAACTGGAGACTTTTCATTAAGAAGAATTTACTGTTTTGTATTATAGCTTGCAGTGTGCAGTGGTGTGTACAGAGACGTGTACCTTTCTTCTCTGCAGAGCTGTGTTCTGAGGGGCAAGGACACATGCCAGGACACTTCACAGCGATCTTCTTCTCTGCGATGCATGCCTGGTAGTCCAACTTGCACTGTGTGAGACAGAGACAGAGACAGACACAGAGACAGAAGGGATGAGACAGAAGTGGAAGAAAAATGAGGATGTGCATCTCGTCAAGCGGAAATGAAAGATGTGATTCGTGCGCTCAGATGTTTCTATTATGAGTGTGGCTGTGTGGCTGTGTGTGTGTGTGTGTGAATGTGTGTGTGTGTGCGGGTACCTTGGTGGAGTAGGTGTGGCCGTCAGTTCCACAAACGGGAGATGGGTGAACCACGGGGCAGGGTTTGCACTTTGACCCCGGACTCTGGTACAAATTGGCATCTTTAAAACTAGAGAGGAGATTCAAACAACTGTTTTTACACACACACACACACACACAAACATCTCACTCTATGTGTATGAAAAGACTGCATCATTTGACGCCATATCCTTCATTGCACGCACTGTTTGTTCTTACAGCTTCATTCAAAGCTAGCGTTTCCAAGTATTTTGTATCTGTGATTCATTGTCTTTGTCTCTTCTTACATCAATTTCAAAGATGAGACAAGGATTTAGGATTTATAGGTGATTATTTTCTGATTTGCTTGTAGCGTGTGGCCATAATTGTGTTGTTGCTAAGAATGGGAAATGAGGTCAGTATGGCGTTACTGTCCTCTGTCCAGTCTGCAATGTCCCAGACAGACACACACACACACATACACACATACACACACACATAGCCCATTCATATCACTTGGCAGGACTTTGTGTCCGTTGTAAGGCAGTGCCAGTGCTGGGGTAATTGGACTAAACAGTAATGTCACACAACAGTCACAAGAGAGCTGGGCAACCAGCAGACCAGCTGGAAAAACAGAAAAACAGCCACCCCTCTGGTGTTGTTGCTTATCATGCTGCGTGAATAAGTGAGCAGGAAAAAAAAAACGAGGCAGGAGAAAAGGGATGGAAAGTAATAAAGAGATTTGATATCCACTGTCATTCATGTTTCTTTTGAGGCTTTGTCACCGAAAACATCTGAATGCAAATTTCAGGGACCTTGTTGATGCATAGGCCTGTTTAAGAGATCGAGTGTGTGTGTGTGATTGTGTTCTTACCTTACTCTCCTCTGGCTGACACAAGTGGCCGTCTTATAATCCTCAGCCACACACACTTTGTGGCGACTGCATTTGATCTTCAGACAGGGGTCCTTTGCTGGATCAAGGCCTAAAAACACAAAACAGAGAACGCTTTTAAGTGTATATACGTGCACTATACATGTGTGCGCAACCAAACCACAGCCCCTCTATTAAAAGAGCTTCCTAAAAAGACTAAGCCCGTGAGCATAAGCAGAGAGAGAATGTTCCCAGGTTACATTTTCCTTTTGTTCTTTGAAATTCTAGATCAATGGTTACTGGTTAAATCATGTACTGCCTTTCATTTTTACAGATCCAAGCCATGTGGATAGGCATTACAGATCTGTGTGTGTGTGTGTGTGTGTGTGTGTGGTGTGTGTGTGTGTGTGTGTGTTACGGTATACTGGCAATGTCTCTCTCATGCTGAACTCAAAGCAAAGCCATAATACCGTTAAGTATCCTTAAAGCTAAAAACAGATGGAACTGGTTACAGAGGCTTCCTCTGACCTTACATCAGCCTGCACTAAGTGTCAGTGGTCTTACTGAGATCCTCAAACTGATCTGGTATCAGATCCTACAGCTGAGAGCCATATCTGGCTTTTAAGGTAAGAGCTGATTTTAGATCTGAATCTCAGGCAGAGGATGTGATCTTTGTTGCTTAAGACAGGCTAGCTGTTTCTGACGTCTGGTCAGCAGTCAGAGCGGCACCTGCAAGCAAGATCTCAGATCCTCAGCTGATCTCAGAACAGTTTGTGAATGACCTCTGCTCTAAAGAACCTTACTGTAATCCCTGAGCAGCTTTGGCAGATTATCCTGCCTCCATCCTCCAACGCGCTATCTAATGCTATTGTTTCCCTGACATGTCTGTGTGCGTGTGGATGCATGTGTGAGTGTTTTTGAGGATACACTGATAAGTGAGAGTGAATGTGTTCATGTCCTGGTGAGCCTGGAAGTGTGTATGAGCTTAGCGCTGTCTGTAATACACTTGGAAATGAAGATGACAGAAGAATAGAAAATCATCTACATACATCAATTGGTCAGGTGTAGTGAAAATAATTTGTGATAGTTATAAAATAACAGCCTGTGATATACAGTGTAAAATTGTGTAAAGTACGGTACTTTGTATATGAGAGTAAATGTACAGTACGTGTAGAGACAGCAGCTCCTGTGAATTTACAGCATATTGGAGCAGCATGAGTGAGGATTCGACATGAGATCACCACCATCCTTATCTTACTGCTACCAACTCTTGATGAGTCACGCAGGGCTGACACTAATTTGCCATCACATGATTCAAGCAACAACAGGTTTTAGAGCGTGTAAATTCCAGGGAACAAATTTAAATGAGACACGTGATAGTTTATTGATGGTAAATCTAATGTAAAAACTACAGAACAGATGATTCAATGAAATCTGGTGAGTTAGGCCATTCACCAAGAAAGAAGTGATTATGATAGTGTGACCATGTGACATCTGTTAAGCACTTTGCTTTTTTTTTCTCTAAAATTCTTCCTGGATTCCTTCCTTGAGGCGAATCTATCAGCAGATTAAAATTTTTGTACATTTTAACCTTGCTTCTCTTTCATCCAGTCTACTAAATTTTACTGAATTTACTAAATTCTACTGAATTTAGTACATATTTGGAAGAAACTTTTCCCTTTATATATTCATTTGACTTTTGATGTCACTGTGTAGTTGCTGAACTGCAATAATTCTTAAACGCATCAGATCAAATGTGGATGTCATTCACGCACTGACTTTGAGCAATCCTGCAGAATTTGAAAGCATTTCATCAGTGGGTGGCATTTTGGCAACATAATAAATTTAAGTGGCCATAACTCAGTGGCAGTAAGTGTGACTCACTTTTAACTCTGTACAGCTGCTGATCTATTCCTACTTAATTTTATGTAGATATCCTCCAAAAATCACAACCATCATCACCATGATGTTTGTAAATGTGTATATTTTGATGATGATACATATCCATGTAGAGATTAAATTCAATTAAATATTAACAAATAATCAAATCTAAAGGTTTGTTCAGCTTTGGAAGTGAGTTCTCTTTGTCCTTTCTGATGTGTGTAGTAACCACTCCAGCTCTCTCACTCACACCCACCTTGATCGAAGGGCTTGGATGGAGTCCATGTTCCAGGCTCCTGAAACAGGGTTAACCAAAAAAAAAAAAAAAAAAAGAAAAAGAAAAAGAAAGAAATGATGAAAATACTGTTCACATGACATCCATAGTAAATAATACATGACACATGCACATAGTATTACAAACCTCCACTTCCTTTGAGAGAAAGCATTACAAAGACAGAGAATGAAAAATTAATTTTCATTAGGGTTTTTCTTTTTGAGTGGGAACTTTACATTGTGAAATAAATAGATGAAAATGTAGGAAACACGCATACACACACTGTGAATTACAAACACATGGAGCATGCATATATTTAATCAAGATAACATTGATGTGTTGACAGCACATGTTCTCTGCATGTGTGCACACATAGCTTATCCCTCGTATCACCAAATTGAATTTTGTTTATGTATCATACATGACAGAGGGAGGATATCTGCTGAACAGATTATTTTAGTATGCTTTTCAGGTTTAGGTTCAGGTTCTGGAAATGCAGTTTGAAGTGGATTTCAATTACTGACTACAACAGGCTTTCAAAGAGGAAATTAACGTGTTTAGCTACTTACAGTTAAGTGAAAGGATGAGGCTTTCAGTATAAGTAAAGCGTGGTTTAATGTCAGGCTTCTGTTCAACAAAAACCTTTTAGATATAAATTATGATCAGCCAGGAAAGTCTGCATTGCATAGTTGGGCAAAAAAGCATAAATATGACTTTTGGAAACCTGATTTACTGTGAAGATGCATCTGATCAACTCTGTTCTTCACTGACACTAACCCAACTTATGTTTACGAAGAAGGAAGGAAGCACTGCATGAGTCCGGCTGATCAGATAGGTTTTAAAACCTGCTAGATAAAGTCAGGTGACTCAGTCCATTGCATATGGATGTGATTTCACAGTCTAAATAAGGATTGCATATACTAGAGGTGAGTGATTTGCCAGTTTTTAATAGAATGGCACGACACACCCATCTTTATGTCTGTGTCTCTGCCCTCAGTCCTCTGAGTTCAGAGAGCTCACTGTCTGATTTACTCTCTGTATCTGGGCATCCATTCAAACTGGTTTTAAAGACATCTTCTCTCTCATTCTGTCACAATGATAACCTGTTCTTGTTATCTCATCTGTCCTCTTTCTTTTTCATTCAGTTTCACTTACACACACACACACACACACACACACACACACACACACACACACATACCACAAAACACACTTGTTTTTGTCCTTTAGGAAATATTGCATTGACTAACAGTCCGTCTCTGGAGACTTAACCTGACCATAACCATAACCACAGCATGCTTTATTGTAACCTCAAGTCTTACCCTAACCTTAAACATGTGGCTATCACTTTTTTGTCACCAGCCGGGAGGTAAGTCATCATAATGTGACTGTGTTCTCTAACATTTGTCCCCACAATCTGAATTATTAGCTTTAGAAGTAAATGACAAAACAATGTTACCCAAAATCAATAGAAAGCACAACAAAATAAGTCTTTTTTTTTAAATAAAATAGTGTAATAACCTTGCCTAAAAATGAATTTAAAATGATATATAATTACTTATTGCTTGATTCACTAATTACTATCTATTTTCTGGTTCACTAGTGGATTATTATTATCAAAATACTGCACATGTATAGCTTTGGCACCTAGTGATTTATTGTAAGTCAGAAAACAAAATATTCTCCCTCTCTCTCTCTCTCTCCAGCTCTCTTTGTCTCTGTGTCTTTTTTGGTGTGTATATCCTCTATGTGTGTGTGTCTGTTGTCTCATTTGGCACTATATGCTAGAACAAATAGGAAGGGAGGGAAATAGGGGAGAAAAAAAATCTTATCAGCATACAGTAAATCCCACAGTGAGCCTGCACAGAGACGAGTGTCTTATCCACCCAATTAAAGTTCTGTATTGCAAATTTGCACATTCTGATGTTGTGCAAATCTCCGCCAACGAACAGGAAGTATCAAATTCAAACTAAGAGTTAAACTCAGACCTGTCACCTAGACAGCAGCGGGTGAGAGCTCTGTCCCAATGGACCTGAATTCCTCTGCCTTCAGTTTCCTCACTCTCATGTATACAGGGCAGATTTATTGTACTATTGTTATGTAGTTCTGGCACATAGCATTTTCTCTGGAGATACGCTACAGTATGTGCCACTGTGCAGTACAGACAGCAGAGATATAGGGTTAGGGTTAGAACTGTGAATCAGCCACGAACACAGGGAGGCTATAGTAACAACAAGTATAAAGCAGTTATCACTTGTTCTGCAGTAAGAAAATAAAGAATCTAAAAACTAAATGTGCTTTTACAAGTGAGGTGATCACTGAAAACTGATCAGCCACGTGTGGACAGGGGTCCCAATAGAGGTGTGAACCACTGATTCAATTCACAGTTCACTCATTGCCATAACAGTGATTTTAGTTCTAACTTGTTTCATTTTTGTAAATTAAAATTTAACTTATTAAGTATTCAGTACTGCCAGTAATAGTAATAGAAGCAGTACCAGGTTCAACTTCTCAGCCCTGGCGGGGCAGGAAGTGTATGTGGGACTTTGGGTAGATTAGAGGGCGAGTGGTTGAGAGGAGCTGTCAGTGAGTGAGTATTTATAAAAAGGTGCAGTTCTTCACTGTGCTACACTATTCAGATTGTCTTTGGTATAAATGTTGAGCAAACATTGCATTGTTTTGGTCTCTACAGTGTTGTCCCCAGGTTTTCTAGCTCGACAGATTTGTAGTGTTAGAAAGCTTGTACATGTTAGTTACCATCCTGCATTGCTTCATGCAAAGTTTACAAGTTTTTTTTTTTTTTTTAACAAGCTCTCAATTTTTTCCTCAGGAAGCTGAGATATGTTTACACCTTGAACTTGTCTGCACCGCTTGTCTGTGAGATGCAGATTCAGTAATGTATGTTTCCTGCATTGTCACCCACTGAGGAAACAGACACAATGACAGAGTTATTGGTCTGCATTTCATGACATTGATGCATGTTTTTTTCTTTTTCTTTCTTTCTTTTTTTTTTTTGCAAATACTTTAGTTTGACTCCAACATTTCATGCTAACTTTTGCTGAACCCAAAGTACCCCAAGAACCCAAAACCCCTTAATGATTGATGATCAATACAACAATGCAAAGAACAGTGTGTGTATGTGTGTGTCCATAGGGTACAGCAGCATGTATGTCACAGACCCCGAATATTGTGCACATATACAACAATATTGACTAGGAGAGACTTACACTGTCAGGGAGTCTCCCTTGGTCTCACCTCCTTGTGCCCTATGAGGTTAAAATAATAAACTGCTTTCTCTCAGCTCCAATTAATTTCTCCTTCTTGTCCTTCATTGCTGGCCTTTTCTGACCCTCTGCATCTTCACTACACACTCTCCTTCTCTACCTTCCATTCATTACAAATATCCATGTTAGAGTATGAGAAACTTCAGCAGTGGTTCTGTCTGTGTCTTCTGTGTTTGTCAAACAGATTCAGAAATATCTATCTCTGAAAAGAACTGATATAAAATAACAGTGAGGTACTTTTGTGTCTGTTCAGGATAGTTCCCTTCTAGCACTGCAGACCGTGGAGACTGAATAATGAGAACATTGCATTATTGGGGCCAGGCCCTCTAGACCAGTCAAGACAACAAAAGTGCTTGCGGTCTGATTCCTTAATGGAATCAACAGACACAGGCAACCATAGACATAGACACACACATAGAGGCACAGCAAAACACACACATATGCCCGTCCGCATGCACATGAATACACACACGGTTCTACAAACAAACAAACTTATCACCACAACATTGACTGTAGTGCCAGAATCTGTCAGCATTACAAAACATCAAATAAGTGGATGAATGCACTTCACTGCACATGCAACCAGCCACCCACTTTTCCAAAAACCACAGAAAACCTCAAATTCAACAATAGGTCTAATGGCCTCCTGAGTGTACGTTAAAAATAGCAACTTTTCAATTTATCTCTCCATCTCTTTCCACCTCTATTCCTCTCTCTCCCTCACAGTTATAACAGCCTTTTCCCCTTGTGTGCACAAATACACACAAACACGACTGTGTGTGTATTTCAGCTCTGTTGGCTAACATCCTAATTTGCTACTGTGCATATTGATTTTGTGTAGTTTTATCTGCATGTCCATACACACAAGTGGTCACGAATATGCTGTTTCTGACAACTGCTTTTCTCACCTTTAGTTCAGATTTTCCCAGATCAGATTTTATCCCTCTTAATTGTGTCCTAATGGCTTCTGCCTCCCTGCTAACGTCTAACAGGAGAAATGTGTGTATGTTTTCACTGTACTGGCTCTCCTTGTCTTGCTCAAGCTTGTCGCATGCATGCACGCACAAACACACACAAATCCACATTGAGGTGCTTTGAAGTGGAAAAGGCCTCAAGCTCTCTACCTTCCCTACATCATTCACCCTCCGCAACACAAACAACACAGGGCAGACATGCACGTAAAAACAACACAAAGACAGAGGAGAGGTGAAGAGAGGAAAGGAGAGGATGGAAATGCATAATCTGCTCTAATGAGGCTACTCTAAACAGTTAATTTACTCATATACCATACAGTTAAGTGTCACATCATACATCATTGCACATCATTCATTAGCCGCTCCCCCCCCCCTCGCCCAATTGTTAAACCTGTCTTCGTCCTCAGTGTCTTCACTCTGTGCCAGCGCTGTAAGCTTGCCAAGGTCCAGAAAGCGGAGCAGAATGTCTAAAAAACTGAGATGGCACCAGTGCAGCAAAGACAGCCCCAGGCCGATCCAGCCATCCTAACAGGACTTACAGTACATCAGTGGCCAAGATCCTATCTAGTGCACTTAGCAGGAGACCCACTTATGGGTCTTGCTGAAAGATGAAAGCGACAGTAGCCTACATGCCTAAAATGTAAAATTTAAATCACGGTAAAGCTGGGTTTAGCAAAGAACATCACTACATAAGATAAATAAATAAATGTCTCATTATAAATACTGTCCTTATTGGCTGCATGATTAAAATACCACTAACAGCTTTGAAGACTCCCAGACTTCACAATGAATAATCACATTACAGATTATTCTTGAAGTCAAGAGTCATTAAGCAACCGCAATGGGTTGCACTAGCTATATATTATACGTTTATGTGTTAAGTCCTTACTAAGCTCGGGCTAGTATAGCAGCTAGCTTGCTTAAAACCAGCAATCTGCTAAATCATGTTGTACCATTAAAATGTGAGAAATGTCTTAACCTTTAAACACTTCATGTGTAAATTAGTTGCTAGGAAACATATGTAGCAGTCAAATCAAAAGCAATGAACAATGTAATAATACTGTATGTATGGTTAGCAGTTTTAATATCTGATTATGCTAACTTAACTAGTGTTATTTGGTCATTTAGTCATTTAGTTATGTCTCTTAGTCTTCACCCTGAGTAATGCTAAAATAGTACAGGCTACAGTATTAGCAAGCTAAAGTTAGCGTTGACCATGGGCTAAGTTAGCTATACAAGTTAAAGGCTAAACCTGGAAGTTTTATGGCTAATGTGTAAGAAGTTGTGGTGCATCCAATTCAGTGATGTGTAACTCACCCCTTAGTGAAATCTTTCATTAAAACTAGGCTACATTTGAAATCAGAAAGGGCTGATGCATCCGGCTCCAGCTTTTGGAGGCTTTATCAAGCAGGTTGATCTTTTCACCTCTTGAAAAACATTTATACATAGACTACATACCCAACAGTACAATTTACATGATGTGTTCACAGGCTGTACAGAACATGTCAGTTGCAGCTTTTCTCTGCTAACTGGCCCCTTGAGCTGTAACCTCTATACAGTGAAATACGTGACAATGCTGTGACAGCATTGGGATGCATGTGTTCCACTATGCACGACTATATCAATCAGATTACCGGCCCTTCTAACCATAGTACAAATCAATAATGAATAGACTGAGGCAGAAGGAGTGATTCATTCAACAGGCTTAACTTCATCCCTGCTTTTGCGTGAAAATATTGTATAAATACTAGAAAATATAGTCTAGTAGTATCTAATCTTACTGAAATCGCACAAGGACACTTGTTAAAACTCACTTACCAATAAGCTACAAGTACAAATAGGTACCATCTTGAGTTTTAAAAAAAGATGTAATTACATACAAATAGGTCCATTAAATTTGTATAGGAGTTAAGATGTCTGTGCCACTGGAAACCCGGCAGCGACACAAGTCCAATTGACAGAAAACATACAAAGAGAAAAATGAGTTTGCCAAGGCTGTCTGTCATTGTTCCTTTTGTTATGTAGCTGAATACCCACATATACTGCACTGACCTATATATACAAAACAGTTACAGATTGACAATCTGGGGCACAGCACTAAAACACAAAATAATAGTCCTGCACATACATACATACAGAGAACATAATGCTTTTGTGCTCCACCTCTATCACTAATGCCTGAGCCTCAAGGTTAAAACAGACGTGAATGCACACAGAGCCTTCAGCTCTCAGCTCAGTGCCAATCATTCCACTCTCTTTCATCTTTGCTTTCCACTCTCATTACCCTGCACCTCCCTCTCAGGTATCTATCTATCTATCTATCTATCTATCTATCTATCTATCTATCTATCTATCTATCTATCTTTTTGCATTAAAACAGTTACCATGCTCTCTAAACTCTCTCTCTCTCTCTCTCTCTCTCACACACACACACACACACACACACACACACAGTCTATGTCTAACTGTATATATCTCAAAGACTTCAGCTCATCTTAAATAGCACAGCACCCGGCCAATCACTTTTCCTCACTAGCATTCGGCCCTGACACCCTATTTGCATAATCCAAATCCAATAGTTGGACCTGAAGTGTATCACATGGGTCCACCTGAGCTGATGGGTTCACATGCTTAAGTGTGACAGGCAGGGAAAGTGAGAGATAGAAAAAGCCTCTTACAAGTTACTTAAAAAAACACGAGAACATGAAATAAAAAAGACAGCACTTGCCCTAATATTTGAAAATTAAAACTAATGTTGCTCATGTTTTTGCTTTTCTCTCCCTAACATTAAATATATCACAGGCTCTAATTCAGAAATGCAGGTACACAGCATGGTCAAACCAGTCATTAAAGCAAGTGTGAGTGAAAAGGCTATTTTCCTTGTGCCTTATGTTAACCCTGCTGTTTTTGCAGCTCCATCAAAGTGTAGCTCCTGAACAAACAGGCCTGTTTATTCTAATTTATGTGCATGAGCATGTATATACATAGACTAACATGCTTGTATTTGTGTGTTCTTTTATGTGTGTGTGTGCAAGTACATGCATGTACAAATCACTTCTGGTTGTGTGGACCCACTTAATCTGTGATTAGAGGCAAGATATTCTTCTAACGCATACACACCACTTGAAACCTACATTGCAGTATTAGGCAAAAGAAATAAACAGACTTCTTTACCTTGTATTCTGATGCCCCCTTTAATTAGCACTGATTTCCCCTGTCTTTCATCTGTAATCAACAGCTAAAATGTATTTTATTATTAGCCTTAAAAAAAACATCTGAAAGCAAAGGGCCACACTCCTGCAAATACAAGCATTTCCTTACTGAAAGGTTGGTGTTTAATGGATGAAAGGATTCTATATGACAATGAAGAGCATGGATACAGTAAAACTGGCAGCTTGGCTACATGATCAGAGGCTGTATGGTATGCTCCATGACAGTCAGCTGCAGCATTACTGCACTAAGTGGCCTTATATAAACATGTCAGGGTAAAGGTGGCTGACAGCACCTTGTTGAAGTCCACCATAGAAGACACTCACCAGCAGTATAATCAGCTAGACTGGTTCAAACACAATCACTACTACACTGAGAGACACAGATGTATACAAAGCCACTGAGACCTCCTCTAATCATCCCATAGGGACCCACTCACTGTCTGTGAGTTTATAATGGGCTTGCTCTACTTTTTGCTCTTTGTATCATGGTGTTAATATGCTGTTATATTCCCAACTGGCACTTGTGCTTTTGTGATATTAGTATTGTATCGCTATACAAATACGCACAGACTAGGGGCTAAAACATACATTATACTTTTGCTGGTTTCCTCCTCACCACCTTGTGGCAGATATTCATTCCTGATCAAACAGCACATCCAGGCCTCACGGCTGCGGACTCCCTCCCTACACCTGCCCATAATTAGTAGGCCCCTTTACGGGAGGGGTGGGGGGGGGACTCGGCGGTAACTCTCGGACAGGCAGCCGAGGTGCATTTGTGCGTTTTTCAGAGGCCTTGGCTGTCTCCATCAAAATACATATACACGTTCACAGGCGAGGATGATCCCGGTATCGCTACAGTGTTATTCACCGTCTCAGCGGAGCGGGTGATGAACGTGTGACAAACACCAAAACGGGCCCCGTGACGCGTTGCGAGAGAGAGAGAGAGAGAGAGAGAGAGAGGAACCGAGGAGCGCATCACCACAAGCCAGCGAGGGTGGCTATGGGGAGGGAAAGGGGGGGGCTGTAAATGAGATAATGAGGAGGGGGGTGGTGGAGGGGCGATGATAATATAAGCCTGAAATATTACTCACATCTCTGAATTTGTCCCATCTCCCAGCGAGCCACTTATCATCCAAAAAATTGCCGCTGTCGGAGCGAGCGGAGACGTGTCCGAAGGCGACGGCGCACACACACAGCAAGGCGACGCTCAGCATCTGCGGACACACAACAACAGTACGGAGAGAGGACATCGGATCAGTGCTGTAGGACGCCGCAATCGCGTCGAAAACAAAGCCAGCTCAATGCACACATCCCATCAGCCGTGGATAACTGACGGTCAGCACTGAATAATAAAGATGCGAAGGTGTGTGATTTTTTTTCTCTCCTACCTTGTCGCATCAGCTGCTCTCCAGACTGTATGTGCTCGCTGCCGTTTTCTGTCACTAGTAATAGCAGCCCTCTCCTCTCTCTCTCTCTCTCTCTCTCTCTGTGCGCAGCAGAAAACGGGAACGCGCGTGGCACCGTGCGCGGGCCCTGCGCCCCCCACCCCACCCCCACCCTCTCTGCCTCTCCTCAGTGCAGTGGAAACGGTCCTGATGGCTCGCTGTGGGCTGTCATCAGGACACCGCAAAAGTGTTTCTCGCTGATTACCTCTGGTGAAAAAGTAACTGGGAAATCCTTTGATAAAAATTAGAGGGTAGATAGGTGCATCGCAGCAAATGTATACAGGGTTGTAGCAAGGTTTCACTTATTGCATGTAAACATCAACAAATCAAACAACCTAAAGATCACCTAACCCATCATAAAATATTGCTGATGCAATGTAAATTCAAATAGGAAACCATAATCTAGACCACGACCTCCTGTGTTTGTGTTATGCTTATGTTATGTGTATGTGTGTGTATGTGTTTCCTTTATTTATGCCATGTTTCTGCTCTGTTACAGCCATCACACCGGAGCCGCTCAGGCTTGTTTGTAACAGTAGTGACTCATGAAAGACTTTTGCTCACATTCCTGGCAGAGGTTAGCTCAGCACTGTAAATTGATGCTCCAAGATAACATGGTTTCCGTTAAGAAATGCACCTAAATGGGCCCCGTCCTGGATGATTTGTGGAGGTGGGTGGAATCGTTCCATGTTCAAGTTAGTCCTTTCTGGGACATGCAAGCCCCCCAGGAATGGTTGAGCGTGTTTCAAGAGGGACATTTTTACTAGGTGCGCTCGGCTTCCACACAGGAGGGAACACAGGGGCCACAGATAGTTTCAAGGAATTTCTTCTTGTATGTTTGAGAGTTTCTAATTCTTTATGGGTACAAATTAAAGGAGAGAAAAAAAAAACAACCACTCTGAACTGAGCCTCCAGAACAGCTTCAATGCTCCATGGCATTGAATTTACCAAGTCTCTGGAACTCAACTGGAGAAGAGAAACACCATCCTTCAAAAGGATTTTCCCACTCATCGTTGAGAGTGTCTTGTCAGGTCAAAATGTCCCGGTGACGGGGGTGCCCTCATAGCCGAATGGTTTGGACGCATACCATGTGGGCCCTAGTGGTCTGAGCAGGCGGACCCCGGTTCGACCCTTACTGCATGTCATTCCCCCACTCTCTCCCTCCCTGTTTCCTGTCTCTCTCACTGCCTTATCAATAAAGGCAAAAAAGCCACAAAAAAAGCCCTGGTGATTGTGAAGGCCTTCAAATATTATTCACATCATTTTCATACTCACCAAACCCATCAGTGACTCCTTGTATCCTGTACTCAAAGCATCTTTATGTTTCTCCACTGATTTATTCAGGGTCTGTAGTTGAACGAGGTAAAGGAAAGAGGACGATGTCAAAATAAAAGAGCAAAAACCTTGAAAATGTGGAGAAGGTGAGCAAGTTAGAAGGTATTCATATTATTACCAGGCTCAGAGAAGCCTGGTGGTCAGGCAGGTCAGGGTATTATTATGCACAGTTGCTGCAGAAACCAACCTTGACCTCAGCTTCACATCTTCATCTTCACAAGAGGCTGTAGAGAACACGAGTGCGTGTGTGTGTGGGCATGTGGAAAAGATGACAGGTCGCAGATATTTGAAAGTCAAATTAGAAGTATGAAGCATGCATGACTGCATAACAGAGGCATCATGTATCATGTGCTGTGTGTGCACAACCAAGATGCTAAATGGTCTAACTGCCTGAGCTCACACATGTACAGATGAGTAAAAAAAAAGATATTTGACGTGAGTCCTGCGTTCACTCTAACCGGAAGTGTGCAGCATGTAAACAGGAAACTGGTGGTGGAGAGGCCAGCGCGGTTGGCAGAACGGGAGGCGTCGGTCTACTTTGAACCATGCTTTGTTCTCTCCTATCAGCACAAGGTGATCTCATCTAGGTTACGACAAGATAGTTGTGAAGGTGGTGGTGTGCAGGACTGTGGGTGACGTGGTCATTCTTTTATGGCTCACTGTTAGCTTGTGCTTTCTGACATTTGTGCAAATGGAAGCAGGAAAGGAGGTGTTTTGAGTGTGTGTGTGTGTGTGTGTGTGTGTGTGTGTGTGTGTGTGTGTGTCTTCCAGCCCAGGGGGTTCATACATTATTCAGTCTCAGACATTAAAGATGTAGATGTGGTCAGAGACATATGCAGGAGAGACACACAGAGTGCTCACACAGACACACACACATAAATCCACACAAGCATGCCCACACACACACACACACAGATTTCTGTTGTTGCTTAATGAAACTCTGCATAGATTTTTCGTTTCACTCAAGTTTAATTTTCCCTTCATTTTTCCCCTCTGCTAAGTAAATTCACGACCATCGCACATTGTTGACTCAATTGCCACACAGGCCGAGAGAAAAGGATGAGAAAGGAGAGATGGAGAAAGGAAGGAGTTCGAGAAAAATAGGACAGAAACAACATAATGCGTGAGTGTGTGTGCTTGTACGTGTGTGTATTTGGATGGCATGAAACGTGTCTCAAGGAGTGGAGATTTCACAGCCCAGTGACTCTGTCACTGTGCACCTGCTCACTGAGGGAGTGTTGGTGAGGTGGGGTGGGGTGGGGGGCAGGAGAAAAGTGGGAGATGAAGTGAAGGTGTTTGGGGTAAAAGGAAGTAGAAAATCCATCAACAGAGAATTAGGGTGAGTGTACTAAAGGAATTTATTCAGCAGAATTAAAAAACATATATACACAGAGATACCTTCCATGCAATACCATATCATAGCAACACCACTGGGTACAAAAGTATGTTGACATCCAAACATGACATTCTCGCTTGATAATTGAACATCTCATTCCAAAACCATGGCCAAATAATGTGCTGCTGTAACAGCCTCCGCTGCTCTGAGATGGTTTTCAACAAGACTGTGGCACCTGACGGCAGGGATTTGCTCCGATTTGGCATTAATGAGGTAAGGCACTAATGTTGGGCGATAAGGCCTGGCTCACAGGTGGTGTCCCAGTTCATCCCAAAAGTCTTTTACATAGAAGGCACTCTGACTTGTGATACTGGGGAAAGCACAGATGTTAAATTCAGGTGTCCCAGTGAGCCATGACTGTGTGACAACAGGCACATTACAAGGACCCTGAAACTTAAGCAGCCGAGATGAATTGGCCATTTATTACATACACCTGTGCTTTTTGTACTGTGACATGACAAAATGTTACCTGTAAGTCTATGAAACACAGCCCAGGTGTGTCCACATACATTTGGCCTCTCTCTCTCTCTCTCTCTCTCTCTCTCTCTGTCTCTCATTCAACACAGCTCCCATTAAAATACTTTAATGGGATGAGTGTCACTCAAACTATACTGCAAATAATTAAATTACAATGTCAGAAATAATGGATAATAATAAGAGGTGATCTCTCTTTTTTTAATCTCTTGCCTCCTCTGTCTATCTCAATCATGATGGGAGATGAAAGGCAATTTTAAAAAAAAGCTCAGGTGTGTCTAAATCGTTAACTGGGTTTCATGTAATCTTCATTCTTCAGTGAAATGAAATATTTGGATGGTTGGTTTTGCAACAGCTCTGGTAACTGTTTTATGCAAAATGGAAACAACAGTGTTGTGTGTGTGTGTGTGTGTAAAGATGTTTTTTTTTTTTTTTTTTAGGTTTATTTGTGAATAAATTTGTTACGTCCACAACTTTGTGTGTGCAGGTGTGCACAGATGTAAGTGTATGTGAGTGTGTTTATTTTGAACATAGCTCTGTGTGTGTATGTGTATGTGGGGATATTTGAAGGAGAGGGACTGGGGAGCGAGTGTGTTATCTTGCGAAGCAGACATTTCAAGCATAGCTGTGACTATAAGGTCAGTGTGAGTCCTGTGTTTTAGCCCCAGGATGAAAAGCTAATAGCACAATAATGACAGAGAGGGAAACTGCAAACAGGAGATAAGGCAGACAGAAACAAAATGGCCATCGCTGAGAGGGTGATTACAGAGCCAGTGAGCGGGCATAAGAGAGGAAAAGAAGCTAAAGAGAGAGAGAGAGAGAGAGAGGGAGAGCAGTGGGATGAAGAAGAGTAGAAGCTGTATAGATAACGGATGGATGGTTGTTGTGAATTCTGGACTCCTGTCAGTTACATTCAAATGATTTTCCATGAATTTCGAGAAGGTGACCCCTGCATATCTACAGCCCCCAAAAGAAAATTATATGTCTGTCATGTTAATGTTTATAATGATGTCAAAATGACATGTTTTCCAAAGAGGGAGAAAAATAGCTGCCTCTCCGAATTTGTCTATGATGACAGAATGCAACCATTTAGCTGTATTTTTTCCCTTTAAAGTTAGCATTCACATGTTATTGCATCCATTCTCCCATGACCAGAAATGTATTTACAGCTCTATGTTTCAAGTCAGGGGACCTAACATGAGGTCTTTGATCTGTAGCTGAAGAACCAGAGTCACATGAAACATTTTAAGGCTGGTGCATGTACAGAGCTCCTTTGTATGTGGTTCAGGGAATAAACATACAAAAAATACTAATAGACAGAGGTGGTGAACTGCAGGAATTTACTTTTTATCATGTATTCACTGGAATATTATGACTGAACTTATAGGGATATACTGCAGATTTTTTTGGTTACGGTGTTTGCTCTCCCCCTTGTGGTGATTATTGAACATTACAATAAGCATGAAGATGGTGACTAAGAAGCACACTCCTACTGTTCAGCCTCAAGGTGCAGATCCACACACAACTTTTTTAACATTCTCTTATATAGGTATTACATGGTCATTCTATAATACTGTTGTCAATGGGGGAACACAAATCCTTTTTGTTCACAGCATGAATCTAATTTACTGCTACTGCAGATGAATATTTAGCCCTCATATAGATATGGGATTTTCAGTTACAAATCAAAAGCTTGTGTCACGGATAATTAATGAATTAATGACAAATCTGTTTTATATACACTGATTAAGCAGTTTATTAGCAACACCTCTAATGCAGTCTGACACAACATCCCTATAATGATACTACCAAAATCTAAGCTTACAGTGTTCAGTATCGTTCACCCTGTGTCAAAGACGTGTTGGTTCAACTCTGTCGAAGCTTTGAGTGGTGGTTCTATAGTAGACTGCATTATGTTTTTCCAACATTTTCTCAAACCCCATACACTGTACACATAGCAAGAGGAAATTACCATTGAGTTGAATCACTGACTCAGTATTAGGGAATAGGAACACTAATAGATTCACAAGATTTACAGTCTGAATTTATTACAAGGCTGTTGTAATGGATTGTAATGGAGTATACAGCTGTACCTAATTGACGCAGTGCTGATAGCTTTTGTACACCTCTTACAACACTAACAATGTTTAATACACAGGAGAAAGTTTACTGGTTCCTATCTCTGTTCCTCAGACCTTGTAGTGTCCACAAGACGGAATGACCCTGTTGCTTTCTTTTCTTCTGAACAAGCAACAAAACCTTGTATGACGGCTGTACATTCATTAATTCACTGAATCTCTTTTCATAATTGCAAAGATCTTGTTCCAGATACAGCAACTATTTGCTTTCTTAATTGACTGAACACTCTGCCTTTAACTCTCCCAGTATGTTGAGCAGAATAGCCAGTCTGGTTTCAGCTCAAACCCTAGACTCCATGGTGTTTCTAAAGCTTGTACCCTCATCTCGATATAGTTGCAGACAGAAAGAACAAAGAGTGAATAGCAGTGAGAATAGTCAAACTGTGAGTTTGGTGTCTGGACATTTTTGTGACTTTTCAAAACTGATACTTTGACTTTGAATTTCCTCGCTCATGATAGTTTAAAATGGGCAGCGTCTCAAGTTTGTTTGACTTCACACTATAATTAGCTTTATAAGCTTCTGAAAGCTTATTCTTCCATGATGTAAATGCTCACAACTACAAAATCAACCCATCACTCACACGCATATTTTTGCAGACTGTACTAAAGATAATAATATCTATTATATTGCACAATATATTTTTCTATAATCAGCACAGTCACAGGGTGTTTCCGGTGTTCTTATTGCACTGTGTATTTATCCTTGCCTAAGTCATGAATCACTTATAAAATTAACTCAGTGAAGGATCTCGACATGAGTCAGGAAAGCTGATTGTCTTACAAGACCAAAATGCAACTCCAACCTGATCCTGCATGTTTCCACACCACATCCAAGGGATCAGACACATCTTTACAGAGGATTTAGCTCTTTTTAAAGATTGTAGTAATTTTCTTTCTGGATTACAGCACCACCCTCATTACTGAGCTTCAAGCGTCATCCAGTTGCTCTATCTAGAAAGCTGCAAACTCTACTTGTTAAACCTGTCCACATTCTCCCATGTCAACTCCCTCTATTCCAGTCTTTGCTCCAGCAGCTACAGCCCATAAGTGAATTTATTCATATTCTGCCACTACCAGGTGCTTGGCTGCCTTCCTACTGTGCTGACCAGGTCATCACTTCACACAGTCACAGTCTTGACTACTGACTCCTGGCTCTCCAACTGAGAAATAACCTTCCCACCCCAGGCAGAGCAGAAAATTCACCCCTCACACTCTGTCAGAGAAAACTCAGCTCCCATATCTTATCACAAGAGCCTCTTCTAACTGAATGTTTTCTCCTCTCTACAGCTCTCTGTAAAATATTCTCTATGAAAAATATCCTCTGTTTCCTTAGCTTTTTTATGTATTTCTTTTAAAGCACTCACTCAGTATACACAATGTGCAGTCAGTGGGCAGTTTATTAGGAACACCTAACTAAAACTAATGCAGTCTAATTCAACAGTCCTGAAATAAATGTTTGGTTTTTGTTTAGACCTGTTTTAGAGAGCTCATTAATTATTGAAGCTAGAGCTACACCTCTAAGTATAAAGCACCACAGACTGCAGCCTCCAAAATGACCATAGAGCTGAATCAACATCTCAGTAAAACAGTTTAAACAAAAACCGAGAATTATAACCTTCATGTGGGTGGGGCGTATTGCAGACCTGTTGTATAAGACTGCATTAATTTTACCTAGTTTTATCCAATACATCAGCAACTAGTATAACATTATTTTTCACCCAATATGTGGTTCTTTTACTCACAGGTATGTACACGGTTCACTGATTTAATATCTGGATAAGTGTCTAAATCCCATTGTAGAACTCTAGAAAAAGCTATTCAAAGACAGCAATAAGCAAATGTATGCTTATTTGCCAGTATGTCATTTATCTATGTATTTAGATATATCTTTTTTTAGCTACTTTTCTCTTTGTTTTTGAAAATGTAATATTTAACCCCTAAGGTTCAGGCAGAACTCCACATATTGATGGATGCAAAACAGATGTTACCCAGACACAGAACTTTACTCTGTTCACTTTGGGTTTTTTTTTTAAAGAGTCAGATGCTTCAGTGCATGATGATCAGAAAATAAGGTATTCATATACTGTACAATGTCTGGTGTAACTTTTAATTAAATCAGTCTTATTGAGGTTAATGAACTCTGCTGTGGCAGTATGTTATTGGTCTGAGTCACATGGCTGCATGAACCCAGTGACTGACCCACATCCCAGTTTAACCAGGGAACGGCAGCCTAAACATTTTCAAAATCCAATAATTCAAATTTATAAACTTTATGTATTGTATAACATCTACTCTAGATCTGATACAATCTAAATTTAGTCCACAAACAGCTGAAGATGTCTGCAGACACACAGTGTTGCTGCCCTACAGGTTTATGTTTGTTAAGTTTGTTTCTACAGAAGGTTAGCACACATCATCCACACCACAATATGTTTGAGGGCATAGATTAACATCAGTCGTAGAGAGACATACACTCACCAGAAGACACAGTTAAAAGCTAAGGTTGTGGTTACTTTGTTGTAATACCGTCGTTTGTCCACTAGGGAGCAGAACAGAACATTTACAGAAGCAGAGTCCTTCCAAATTTCGTGCGGTTGACAAAATAAAAAAATGATTCAAAGATAATGAGGGCCTCTGTTCTCCAAGTATTGTCCATGTATTTCACTGTGGAGTCATGTTGCCTCAAGTGCTTTATATTCCCTGTTTAATTCAGTTTTATCCTTTATAGACAAGCTCAAACTATTAGTATTTATTCGTTTTGTTAGTTTTTGATGAATTGGCAGTCCCCAGCCTAAGTCATACATCAAATCTTTGCCTTGTGTGTCAGTTTTATTGCATAGCCCTGCACAATCCAAACTCCCTCTGCTCCCTCATCATTGCCCATTTTTCTGCTATCTCTCTCTTTTGTTTGCAGTCTCCTTGCCCATTTCTCCCTCCCAGCTCTCTCAGCAGCTTTTGACTTCTCTCAAAATATGCAAGTCTTAGCACCCCCGCTCTCCCCTCTCTCTCTCTGTAGATTGGGTGTCCCAGGGTGATTAACTATTGATATGGAGCTCAGGTAACACACCTGATATCTCAGGGGGTGTGGGGGCACGGGGGGTGGGGTGGTGGGGGTGCAGGGGGAGGGTGGCCGGGAGAAAGAGAATAGGAAGAGTGAGGTGGGGGAGAAAAGAGAGAGTGTTACAGGGAGAAATAGCGCGTGGGGGCAAAGTAGGAAAGAAACGCATGATGAGTGAGAGTGAGGGCAGAAGCCAGACAAATTGTGAGTAAGCAGTCGCATACACTCCAACTCTACATACAGGCCTTGCTGGATTGGAGGGCTGGGTGGATGCAAGAGCCCAGTAGCCAGTAGCAGTGTGGCATACTGTATTGTGATGACTCAGGGCATAGCTGAGGAAATGGGATGGTGAGGGCAGTGAATGTATCGAAAGAAATGAACAGAGTGTGTGTGTTTGTTTGTGTGTGTGTGTGTGTGTGTGTGGAGGGCAGATGCATAAACAAATGGATCACTGTGAGAGAAGAAACATCCATTTGTCTTTAACTACACACATTATGGCTGCTCTGCTTTCCAACCCCCCAACCCAGCCCCCAAATTACTCTGCATCCCCTTCAGTTTGAGTGTGCTTGCATGTGTGTGTTTACCGTGTAAACAGAACTGCTTCTCTGTGTAACAGTTAAGTCCCAGCATCAGCATAATCACAACGAACTCACTCTTTAAATTCTTTATCTCCGCCTCTTTTCTGCCTGATAAGCATCAGTCCTCTCTTGACTTTTTGCCGGTGGGGAGTTAACCCAAACACTTTTCCCAACCATCCCCCGTAGGTGATGTAGATTAGCACAACAGCTTTTTCAGCTTCTCACCTACAGTGTAGCTGTGATTTTGTTATATTTCTGCAAATAAATGAGCTGATGGATGAGTGAAAACAACGCTGTCTATAACTCTTCACGATCATTAGCTGATATTGCATCGCGGCACCTCTGTTGATCTAATACAGTACATGCACACACTTGCACACACAAAGACCTGGTGCAGATGGTGTAATAATGTAGCTCAGCACAGCAGTTTGCAGTGGATAGCTAGTTATCTTGCTGATTATAAAGATGTATTACAAAGCATTTTTGCCAATATGGTTTAGTAGAACAGAGTGCTGGATTCCTGCACCACCAGGAACTTTATCTTCCAGCACTCAGTCATCAATCTTTTAGAAGTACACCCACACAAACACACACACACACAAATACACACAAATGACACTCTGATGTATGCACATGTACTCTTCTAATTCATTAGAAAGGTAAAGGGTTGCCAGTGTTTGGACCATTTGACCAACTAATACCAAAATGTACTTATCAACATCATGTACAACTGCAGATTTGATGAATTAAATACGCTGAATCAATATTCGCTTATTTACAGAAAATTTGTTTTGATAAGCGATAAATTGTCAAATAATCTATCAAGCAAAAATGCATATACCCTGGTTGTCAAGCGTAAGGCTTTTCTGCTTTTCCTTGCTTTTAAATCATTGTAAACTGAATATCTTTGAGTTTCAGACTGATGCTCTAACCATAGAAACAACTTAAAGACATCACCGCAGGCTCTTGGAGGTGGACATTTTGGAAATGGAACATTTCATCAACTACATGATTAATCAGTTAATTGAAGAAAAATGACATAAGCAGGTTAATCTTTAAAGACTGAAAACGGTCAGTTGCAGCAGAGCCTTATCAGAAAGTGCCACCATAATTTGAAATATCAGTATGTGGCCTAATACAACTACCAACCAGGTAGCTACCAGGATATGCTACTAATTCAAGAATTCAGATAATCAGATAAACATTCAAGCTTTCCCTCTCCTTAAGAGACACTATCTTCCCACAATTTAGTCACAATAGGATCAACTATCAGTTTAACCCGACATGTATCAGAGAACATGAGAGGCAGAGAAATGTAGTCAGCTGTTAGCCTCCGCCAGTTCAAACAAAACCTATGACTCATACACTCATCCTAGCTGCTGATACTATCAACATGGATGGAGTCACCTGGAGCAATAGCTCACCTGTGTGGGCCCGCAACTCCCCACCCTTATTGTGCTTTACTCAACCAACCACTGTAAGTTCCCCCCCCTCTGCCACTCCCTTCCTTGCCATCTTACAACGCCGCATGTCCCGCCTCTCACCGTCACCGTGAAAGGCGCTGCGACTTCAATGTTCCCTCTGCCCGTCCTCGACACCCGGGGACACATTTTACTTTACAGGCAAATTTTCTCCTCATCCCGTTTTTTTTCCCCTTGTGTTTTTATCTTTTAAATTCTCTTGAAGAAAATCAGGACTACTGCAGTTTCACCTCCCCCCCCCTTCCACACACTTCTCCTGGGAAACATTCAAGTCGCAAGGTAAGGCCAGCCCAACGCAAGCGAGCGGAGTGCGTGTTACAACAGGTGCGTCGGTAAATACAACCTGTTTTAGTCAACGAGAAAAGCAACTTCAAAAACCACACTTTTTCGTTCTTTCTTCGTGGTTATAGTTTCATACAAGTAACCTGATATTGTTGACGTTGACAGCGGAGAACTCTTCCGTGTGCTACTTGGCTGTTTTTTTTTTCTCTCTCTCTGAAAGCTCAGGTGCGACAGTCGAAACCTCCTGAGACGCAGGTGTAGCCAGGTTGCTGTGTTGCGTTCACGTCCTTTGCGAATTATCTCGAACGAAAATCACCACTGGAGATTAATTGTCTTTTTGACTTAAGTGGTGGATTGATTCTGGTAGCGTGTCATCTTCTGCAGCATCCCTTAAGCACTCTGAGGCCACAGTTTGACTCTGATATACTTTGACTCTATGAAAGCGATACTACCATTAAAAAAATACTAGTGTTTTCTGAATTGTCAGAATGTCTTTAGGACTCTGTGTTAAACTTTTGAAATGTTTCACCCATGACTCATGCGCTAGATAACTCCGAGGTGTAAAAATATCCAGAAAAACAAACACAGGCCACCCCGCCTGCATTTACAACTCACTATCAGTTTAATACGTAATATGAGACTTGTATACTTTATGATCCCAGTACACTCGTTTGGAGGTCACAAATCAATACAAAACCCCACATGTCCAATGGGCTTTGTTAACATGACCTGAAAGCTAAGGTGAACTACACCCTAAAGCCTATTTGACCTGAATACAGTGTCTCTCTTTTGCTTTTCCGATGAGCGCACTCACATCATGACACCTGTTGGGCCAGTCATGTTGCACAAACGCAAAGTGATCACCTGATGCTTAACTTTGAATCTGTAGGTGACAGGTGACAAGGACTATCCTGCTCTCTGATACGCAAGTCATTGCTAAATGAGGCAATATGAGTGTGACTTGTATGTTGACTGAGATCAGTTTCATCCTCCAGAAATTCTTTGTGGTGTTGCTTAACACTCAAAACGTCTGTATGCCTTATGAGGTGTGCCTTTGCCCAAAGCTAAACCTTATTATAGGGATAAAGGGATCAGTCCACCTAGACTGAGAATACCTGCCATGCTTGAAATAACTGTGCACACAAGTATTAAAGTTGTCAGTGCTAATTTTATTATAAATGTCACCACAAGAAGTATTGCAATACTAAGCTCAATATATTGTGTAAGGATATTTTATAGGATATATCCCACTACAGCCCCGTCTCCTTTCCATTCACTGTTGCTCTTTTTATTTGCAGTATTTTAAGTTAATGAGATACCGTGCTGCTTTGTTTTACTCCCCCGTTTTATGTATGTTTATTTGTTTAGTTTAGATCTTTGGTGGACAGAGCCTGTCTGACCTGTTCCTGTGTGTTGTTGGATGTGGTGCAGTGGACTTGGTATAAGAGGAAGTAGTGTGTAAGAAGTGACATTTAAAGGGAAAAAATCAAATGTGAGGAAGGAGAGCTGAGAGGTGGAATGAATGGGGTTGAATAGTACATTGCATTTCTGTCTGGTCTGTAGTATTACATTGAAAGCAACAATTGACTGTTGGAGCAAGTTAATGTGGGTGAGCTGGTGCTTTATGCTGAAGGCCTAGTCGGCTGTTGTACAATGACATGTCCAATGGCTAGGCTATACATATGTATGTGCCTGGGTAGCACTGGGTAACAATGGGTCTGGGTAGAAAACATGTAACATATTTAACAGAGACACGTGTCAGAGAATGAATGAGTTGTATTTTCTCATCATATGTAGAAAAGCTGCACACAGTGTATTCCTGTCAAATGCTGATGAAACCTTAAGAGATAAGGGCATGAAGAGAGACCATGTTGCCATTATAAACAGCTTCCCATGTGCCTTGGCATGGGAAAGTCATGTGTTTTTTTCCACTTTCATTTTGTTTTCACCAAAATTCACGATCTAAATCTTGACCTTAGAAGTACAAAGAAGGACAAAGTATAATAATTTCACAGATATCTCATGACCTGACGTGCCTTTTCACACATACAAGATATTTTTGTTGGAGACATTGAAATGCAGCCACCAGGCCAAGTTATGTTTGCATCTTACATTTTATTATCAGAGTTTGACTTTTGATATGATGAAAGCTGCATACTCCAGATAATGATTTCATTCTACTTTTATAGCTATTGGTGGATTATTAATCTGTCTCTAACCTGTAGTTTTCAGTGAGCTGGACTGTAACTGTGTGCCCTAGACCCTCTGGTTTGTGTTTTTCTTAATTTTTTTTAAGCCAATGTCTTACTAGCCTTGTCATGCCAGTTTTGCCCTTGAAGGGACACCAGTTGGAATCTTTTACAGCAAATAAACCTAAAATCAGTTTATCTCGCTCTATTTAAAAGATATGAGGCAAAATAAACAGGTTGGACTGACTTGTATTTGACTTAATATCATTTCTTGGAAGTCACATCCCCCCTCTCAACAGGGTGCACTGGGCTAATGAACCCCTGCTGTGTAAGCAGCAAGGCTGTTCCTCCTGCTGTGCTAAATCAAGAAAATGTTAGTCTAGATTATGGTATTAGAGAGTCATAATCTCTGAATAATTACAATCTTGTGTCGCTCAGAATGGTAGAAAGCTCTTTCTGCGGAAGCTGTAATTGGTTTGATTTTCAATAATACACAACGGAAAGCTGCAGCACAAGCTATTTAATTTGAGATGATAACAGTTGTGGTTGGAATTTACAGTATAATTACTTATAACATTTGGAAATCAAAGTGGTAGTGGGTTGGACAAAAATTATGCTCTTCTCATTCTGTTTCATTCAAGCTGTTTAGCCCCTCATCTAAAGAAAATGCCATTTCCATAGAACAATAAATACAGACATTGAGTCTGTGCCACAATTAAT
Organism: Lates calcarifer; assembly: GCF_001640805.2. NCBI lineage: Eukaryota > Metazoa > Chordata > Actinopteri > Centropomidae > Lates > Lates calcarifer. The sequence continues at coordinate 14,165,445 of NC_066837.1, read as the reverse complement.
AATCATATGAAGTGATGTTCTGAATGTCAATAAGTAATATTATCTATCTCACATTTATTGTTGTGAATATATTTATGAATTGTATGTGATTTAGGGGAGTGGCAGTTTTGAAGTGAAAACATAATGGATGCTGAGAAAGGGGTAAAAGGAAAACGGAAATGGCATATTTTTTAGGTTTATTAGTTGGTGTTAATAGACTCTCTAGTAGTGTAAATCCCTAGTAACCTGAATACAACGCGCAGTCAAGTTTAGACATAAATTGTAGATTTTACTTAAATATAAGTTCACAAAATCACCTCATTTAGTGGTATCACAGCTGGTAAGATGTTTCATATTGTGTAACATTAATATATACATATCTCTTCTCTGTCACTTGTTGACCATTAGATATTATGCCTCATATAAGGTTTTCTTTACAAACTCTAAAATAATTATCTCGACTGTTTTAAACTTGTGCAGTGTTGGTTTTCATCCCATCTTTGTCGTCACCCAGATCCACCCATTGTTGCGTATCCTCTAATTCTCTTAATTCAGATAATTTCCTCAGCCACCCCCTCCCCCGTGCACACAGTAACCAGACTCCATTGTTAGTAACTTAAGTCATGACGCATCACAGTACTCAGTAGACAGTGGCTGGTTTCTATGGTTACCATCAACAGTCTGGCCTGAGAAGTGTTTGTAACGATATCCTCAGGCCAATGCTTGACAAAATGGTGGCTACGTTGGTTCCACTTCCTACCAGGCCACAGCTGTTTGCGGGAGAGAAACTTCATATTGTGGACAAGCAGGTGGTTGACATGTAGATGCTATTGGGAGATGGTCAGCAGAAACAATATGGGCCATGCCATTTGATATAGATTCAGATGTAGTGGTAATAGGCATCAAGAGATAGCGCTCATCTAATAAGTAAAATGTGATGTGAGAGATATCTTGTGTGGGGCTGACAGGAGAGAAAAAAAATTATGCTTCTCTGGATATGACAGGTTGCTGCACTGGATGAGGGGCAGGGTGAACCATGAACAGGTCACAAAAGTGACACATACAGACGTAGACAAACAGTCACACCTCACATCTACACCTATAGGCATATTGCAGTTTACAGTTACCCTAATCTTCCTAATCTTCATCTTATAATGAGATGGTAGGTTATGCATAGTGGGTCAAAAATTCATTCATCTGCTCCAGCATTGCGTTATGTTGTTAGCATGATCTAAAAAAAATCGAACTACTCATTTTGCTGTGCAACTACTTTAAAGAGCAGCCCTTGTTTTGGCTATGGCTTTGTTTTGTGCATTGCTTACTTAGCTCCTTTATGTCTCAGTCCAAAGCCACAGTCACACTTTTGCTCAGAGTGTTATTTATATATTTTTCTCCAAAGGTCAGCTCATTCCTCAAGGTACAACACCCCGAGGAAAGAGAGTATGAGTTAGTCATTGTAGATTAGAAAAATAAGTAATTGATGATTCTCCATAAAGAGGCTTCCAGTGTTGATTATTAATCCAAATGAGAGGGAAAATGAGTGTAGGCATATAGGGCACAGGCTATGACATGGTGCCATGATAATGGCTCTTTGTGTTTGTGTTTGTGAATAGAGCGGCTGGAGGTTTAGAATGACGTTGGTGCTACCCACACCATGTCAGTGACGGCTGTGCACAGTGAGGAGGGATGAAGGGGTGGAATCGAAATACAGAGAAAGAAAGGCAAAGGTTAATTAGGTCAGGTAACTACTGAGAATAAAACATGTAACCCCACAGACACTCTCTCAATACTGCCTCTCAGTGTGTATGACAGAGGTGAAACTGAGCACACAACTGAATTAATTTCCAGGCTTGACATTTGATGTGCGTGAAATAATATTTTACAGCCATGTGAAATTGTTGCCTTATTGCGTCATGGGTGACAGACAAGAGGTGTGCCAGAGTAAGGTTCATACAGTAGGTAAAAGTAGAAACACCTGAGCTATTTTTCTGTACATTCTCTGAGTCTCTGACCTGTAATTTTGTATCAAGCTTATCTCTGGAGGTGTCAGACGTTCAGTATTTAGTAATGTAATTCCCAGTATTAAATGTATAATATATGAATGATGTATGATAAATTTATCTCAGCCTAATAATAATCGAGGATGATTCTATACCAGTGGAGCAACACTGATTTAATATCTGTATTATGATATAGGTTTGATGACTGTCCTCTGATTTTATTTTGGTGCTAACATTGCTCTTTTCTTTACTGTTTCAGCCATGCTACTACCCTCATCACTACTCCTCCTCCTCGGCCTCCTCACCTGGAGTCCCAGTGCATTATGCGCTAAAGTGATTGTGGTCCCGCCCATCATGTTTGAATCACACCTCTACATCTTCAAGACTCTGGCCACGGCTCTGCACCAGGAGGGCCATGAGAGCCATTTTCTAGTTTCAGAGGGTCGTGAGGTCCCCCCCTCTCCTCACTACCACTTGCAGCGCTATCCAGGGATCTTTAACAGCAGCACAGCTGACAGCTTCCTCCAGTCCAAAGTCAGCAACATCTTCTCAGGCCGTCTGACATTTCTGGAATTGTTTGACATTCTTGACCACTACTCTCAGAACTGCGATGCTGTTGTCGGCAATGCTGAGGTAATGACCCGCCTCAAGGAGGCCAAGTTTGACCTGCTGCTGGTGGACCCTAATGAGATGTGTGGTTTTGTGATAGCATCACATCCTGGGTGTGCAGTATGCTGTGTTCAGCACAGGCCTGTGGTACCCTGCAGAGGTTGGTGCCCCAGCCCCGCTGTCATATGTACCTGAATTCAACTCACTGCTGACAGACCGCATGTCTTTGGTCCAGAGGATCACAAACACTGCTGTTTACCTGGTGCAGCGCTTTGGAGTCCATTATATTGCATTACCTAAGTATGACCGGATTATGAAGAAACATGGAGTGAAGCCTCAAGTGGCCTATGGCTGACTTGGTGCAAGGCAGCCGGCTGTGGATGCTATGCACTGACATGGCTCTGGAGTTCCCCAGGCCCACCCTGCCACATGTGGTGTACATAGGAGGCATCCTCACCAAGCCCCCCAACCCACTGCCACAGGTCAGTACTGAGAGACACACAGACAGATGAGACAGGCAAAGACAGAGAAAAAGATTATGCAGTGTTTCACCTCTGTCCTAGTTAACGTCCTTGGAGAGCAGCAGTGGTCGACATAGTTAACATCCTTTCTCACTGTATATCTAATTTTATATCACGTTGTCATTGCACATTTTGTCATATTAGTAAATTTTCTGGAAAATGAATCAAGAAACTTTATATCAATAAACAATTACCGGACAGCAATTTCTGCTTTTAGGCTAATCCAGCAAATTGAATACCTGATACATCTAAGTGCTTCATCACATTGATTCAAACGTCATATAACATCCCATTTTAGTCATGAATCAATCCTGTTCATTGATATAAAGCATTTCCCACAGTGGCCTAAAACACCCACAGAGTATAAACCATATGCTAAATGTGTTCCCATGTAGAGCTTCCATGAGTACTGGAACATAAAATGGAGGCTCTGTGCCACTGGTGACGAAAGTACTGCAAAACAATGACAATGGCTAATTCATGATACATGACAGAGTTTGACTTTGACATAATGCAAATGTATGATTTCATGGGTAGGATGGGAAGCCATATTGTTAGGTTTTTCACTGACTTTTTTTTCACTGAGTTTATCATTTTATTTCACATATAAGTATAGGTAAAGAACTCACATGTTTTTCTTGTATTTTTCTTTTTATTAGACCGTCAGCAACCGTTCACACATTAAGACTTGGCCGCAACATGTATGATGAAGCTCATTGTCAGTTCACAAACAGTAAATGCACATACTGTACCTCAGTTTATTTAGTGACAGCCCGTCTCTCTAGTTTCTCTTCTCTTCCTATTGTGCCCCCCCCCCCCCCCCTGTACAGTGACTAAGTTTCAGGTTTTTTTGTATCTACCCTAGCTTGTCCCCATTGTCTCTCCTATCACTTGGTATCTCTTATTATCACATCCTGCTACAAAGCGAGCCTTTATAGACAATGCTGGGGTGAGGATGGGTTTGGGTTGAATGGATATGGTAGGTTTTTTAAGCAGAGAGAGGGGAGGGGTCATGGCGAGCAGAGGCGGGTGGTGACGGGGGTTAGTAGAGCGTTCCAATGCCGAGAGCGCGGGCCGTTGGTATCTACTGCAGAGGATTTTGGAATGCCGCTCTGGCCAATGGGGAGCATTGTGCCGTGTTGTGTGGAGGGAGTTATAATGGAAGTGGAGGGAGAACGGGGCCATTGTTCTGGGCAGAGAGCTGGGGACACTGAGACTCTTTTATGGGGTCACTGAGGCTGCGTTGTAGGGACAGTAGGGTTGTGCTGCTGGGACACAGAGCCCAGTGTGCCCCTTAGGATGGTCCGTGCCAGGGCCGGCCTTAGCTGCCGCAGCTGGACCATTCAGCCCCCCACCCCCCCACCCCCCTTCTCTACTTGTCCTCCGTCTCTGTCACTCCAACATGGCTGCTCCCTGACCAGTCCCCACCCACTGTCAGTCAGATGCTCATGCATCCTCACTTAGCATTCTCAAATGAGTATTTTACTATACAAAGCACTGCTGCTACTGCAGATGGATGCGTGCACGCGCACCCAACCACAGAAAAGCCTATTCTGAAACCAGCCTGTTTGTTATGATCTCCTCTTAACATCATCTGCCTAGTGACAAACATTTTTGATCAGATAATGGCAGTAGCTCTACTCTGCCTGTTTCAACGAAGCAGACTTACTGGTTGGTACAGGAAACTTCCGTGAGGAAAACCTAGAATTGGTCTCCTGCTTCTAAGAACAAACCCTTGGGAGAGGAGGATACTGCTGTCTTAATTTTCACTGCCTCGCTGTATCTGTCAGTTGGTAGAAACCAATGAGAACTGCAGGCTTCCTGTCTTTTCTTTTGCTTTAAATACATATAGTTCTGATATTTGAAATGTTTGGTCTATCAATAAAAAATTTCATATTGATAGACCACCCTCTTTGTTTTCCAATTTGATGTTCCTCACTATCCTTTACCTGTGTTACCCAACTATTTAAGGAGATTATGTCATAAAAGGCAGTGAGATCATCTGCATGTACCTCATAGAGATGCTACAGGATTTACCAGTCTCAGACTTGCAAATACTGTTCACGTCAGCATCCAAGTAGTTATCATGACTGGGTGTTCTGATATATCTGACTTTGCTCTGGATAATAGAAATGGAAAACAAACACGGATGCTTCAGCCCAAATCCATCTGTAAATGTAACTGTTCTCTACTTTAATGTAAACTTGGCGAATGCTCAGGATTTTATATTCCCACAGGGCCAACTGGGGCAAACTGATATCAGTAGTCTGTTGATTATCTAGAGTAACTAGGATGTTGTTTCCAGAGAAACTTGCTGCTGTCACCTTCATTGTATTAAGGTGGTGGCAGAAAACTCAGATACTGTAGCTCAAAAACTTGGCACATGAGTGCAGATAGTGTTTCTTATTATTTAGGTGAATTGACCCTTTAAGGATGGTGCGGATGCATGGATTAGGTGAGAATCTTTTACTTGGTAGACTTGTTAACTTGTTAAACATTGTACTGTATTGTCAGGGTGTAGGATTTTGATAGAGTTCAAAACAAGCCTCACAGAGCCAATAAAATAAACCTTGCAGTTGTCCCTGTAGCAGGTCTAGAGTAGGCATTTGCACAAAACAAGAACTTTGTAGAGAGATGCTGATCTCTTGGCTAAATACTCTACTTGCTGACCTTATAGAATCATAAATTATAAAACACATTGCAGTGGACATATAACATAAACATAAGACATTAACATTCATGTCACATTAACACAAGAAAAGACTGTGGCCAAAAAGGACTTACTTACTGCCAGTGATGGGAAATAAGGTAATTTAGGAAAGTAGGAAGAAAATGATACTGCTACATTAAAGTTGGTGACTTTGTATTCATTAACATCATAATGTGAAATGTTGATGTACAGTGCAACTCTGGGCACCACAGAGCAAAATGCAAGCTCAGCACATCCTTGCTTGAAGTTCTGAGGCATTAACTTGCATATATTTGACTTAGTAGCTTAATGTATCAGACATTAGACTGTGCATTGCTTGATAAACTTTCGCCGTGGGCAATTTTTATGCAAACAATTTCCTGGATTTGAATTTAAGTAGTATACATGGAAATATTTTTACAAGTGGTACCAGCCAGAATATGACAACAAAATTGCACTTGTTAAGGGGTTTATAGTTTTGGTGTTTCTCTCTGCTCATTGGTAAAGTTATCCAGCCAAATTCAGTGAACTTCATAACATCATCCTTCATTTATCTGTAAACCTATAAATCATTCATAACATGGGTGTGAAACGAACCTTACTTGAAGCAATGCCAAAAAGATTAATCATGTAGGTGTGGCTAAAAAAGCAATAAAGCAACAAATGTTTTATGGGCTCCTGTTTTTTTTTTTTTTAATGTCAGGCCTTTATCTTTAATGTATTAAGAATTATCTTAAGTAGAGCTCAGGTGTTACTTTACAATTAGCCGTTATCTACAATATGGGTCAAATATGTTTGTTTTTCTTGTATTTCTACAGGATTTCGAGGCGTGGGTGAATGACACAGCAGGAGCATGGCTTTGTGGTTGTGTCGTTTGGAGCTGGGGTCAAGTACCTTTCCCATGATATTGCTTACAAACTGGCAGGAGCCCTCGCCAGGCTGCCCCAGCGTGTCGTCTGGAGGTAAAGTATCTGTTTTCTCACTTTCACTCACACTGTACTGTACTGTATTTTAGGTGGAACCTCATAATCAGCTGTACTACTCCTTTTACTTGGCTGATCAAAAAGTAAGCACTTTGTTCCCCTGTGACAGCCTGCCACTTGAGGCCAAAGTCCAAATTCCCACCTCACGTTTGTTTCAGGGTATTATCTGAGGTCATCCAGTTGATCAAACAACACTGAGTGGTGGATCCTGACCCTTGAGAAACTTTTTACTCTTCTGAGCAACCCTCGTCATCTCTAGATAAAAACTCTTCTTTTATAATAAATGGGAAGAGTCAGATAAAAGATGTGATTTATCCAGAACATTAGTTCAGTTAAACACACTGTTGGCCTTTCTGTGTCTCACTTGTAAACATGCAGATACCTAAATGTTACCTACGTGTTGATTCTTTGTGGTATGTTACTGTTTGCTACAGTTGCCTGACAACATGACACTGCAGCCATGGGAAGGAGAAATATGAACAAAAGAAAGGAAACAGAGATATACCAGTGAATTGAGCAGGCAAATATACCTTTGCTTATTGCAGATATATCTGTATCATGTATATGTAGGTTGATAAGCAACAAGAAGTTGCTGTACAGACGAGGTTTGAGGTCATTTAGAAACAGTGACACCATGTAGTTCTTCCACCCAGAGAGCACTGACAAGTTGATATTTCTACTGCAGTGTTCCACTTATGTAAGTACCTTGGTCACAATATCTGTGTGGACATATCTGTCATCACTGAATGAATGCAGATGTTTATGTGCTCTGTTTGAATTTATAACAACAGATCCACATTTATGTAAAGTATCTGTGCTTTCCCTGTGAGGGAGATAGGTGTGATTGAAATCTTATCTGTAGTCATTATTTAAGTGCCAAAGCATTTGTCCTTTGTCTATGACCTGAGCAAGAAACATACGTAAACAAGGAGGAGGGAAAGTGAGACTGAGAGAGGAGGAAAAAAATGTGATGACTAGTTTCACAGTGCTTTAATATTTGATCCATGAACCTGTTAATTATAAACTGCCAACTGGGTGTATGGGACAATATATTCTGGTATGTTTAAACTTTGGTTCTAGTGCATATATACACACTGACTTTTCTATATAGCTGGGTTCAGTGTTAATGGTTAACATTCTCCTGTGTGCAGAGGTTGGCGGCTTGTCTCTAAGGTCGTCACTTGTTCAAACACACCCAACAGTTTACAATGATGTCATGACTGGCAGAATGGTCAGGTAACCTGTCATTAGGTGTGTGCTGCTAGAATAATAACAGTTTTAAAATTATGTGTTTTTATTTAGTTTTGCTGTAGTTGACATGTGCAGTTTGATGTTGTTCGCAAGGGTCTTTACATTTCCTTTTATTTAGATTGTTGCATTGTAACTATTAATAATGATATCACATTGTACCATTGTATTTTTCATCTGGCACTGTGTGAACCGTGTAAAAAAAAAAAAAGTCATTTACAGGTATTTGATAAAGACTAACTAAACTATTCTCTGGAGTGTATGTTAATGAGAACATGACAAACAACAAATGGCAAGAAAAGCAAGGATAAAGTTTAAAGTTACCCATTAATAGACAAAGAAGTGCCCTGACCCTGGAAAGAGACTTTGGAGTTATTGTGTAAGTTTGAGATGTGCGATGACATGAGATAAGAATTTTTTGTTATTTTCCAGAAATAAATCAAATAAATTATTATTAATAAGTTGATATGAATAATAAAGCAGAGGGGGGAAATTGTGAAGGTGATACAGGTGACACAGATTTACTGAGTAGATGTGTTTGTTTGCTTAAAGTAACTTGAATATCAATCTTCCATTGGAAGGTGGGAAGAATTTAACTCAGGTGCTATATGACCACTTTTATTGCATCATCAAACAAAGCAAAAATAGTCACACACTAAAACTTCTGCTACAATGTTATTAGTACAACATTTTGACCCTGTGTGCCTTCATCCATGTGGGAATTGTTCACATTAGTTTTGAAGTCTTCCCTGGTTATCTGTACCTTGCTCATTTGGGTGTGTGTCTGCAGCATTTGCAGTTTTATTACATGGAAGAGATTGTGAAATGTGGTGGTGCATAGAGTCGGGGAACAAAGATGAGCAGGGTTCAAAAACATGCCAGACTTTATGTTACATACTTTGAGAGCATGGAAAATTCAGTGGCTGGTGTGTAGACAAAGAACTAGGTGGAGTCCGTGATGGGACCTAAGGGGATTAGTTTGTGTATGCAGTGTCTGTTTGGAAGTAGGTGGTTGCCTAGACGTTTGCCATGGTTGTGGCAATCTGGGCAAATGAGGCAATGAGGAGAGCCCTTGGCATGCAGCATGTGTGTGTAATAATTTGTGAAAAATTCAAATTTTTACATTTCAAAAGCAAATTAAACACATTCCTCTGTTGCACTGACTTTTCATAGTGAGATATCAGACAATGATGCTTCACATGAAGGTGTCTACAGGTGAAATGGGACAACGATCTGAAAATTGGACTCGTAAGCAGAAGATGTTTGTAAGCCCCAAGACTTTGTATGTGACATTGAATGATGATCTGGCTTCCAGTGGCCCCTCCATACTGAGAGGATGGAAAAGGAAGAGGGCTGGTGAGAGGGACAGAGACCAAGCCAAATGAATCGTGTCATTGATAATTGGCTGCATGAATGTAGGCTTTGATTGGCAGGACAGTGAATTGGTGCTTTGTTGAGGAGAGAAAGAGAGATGAAAGAGTTTGAGCTAGGGAGGGAAGGAGACAGATATGAAGAGACGGGGGGTCGTAATGTTGCATGCATATGTATTGTGCGCTGCATTTGTTGGAAAATGCTTTCGCACACTCAAACGCAGACACCGGAAAACATACTCGCAATACTGTACACATTGACCACTGCCAAGACAATGTGCTCAAATCTAAATCTGTGAGTGAACAAGCGAGGCCCTTCTGCTTTTTGCTTTTTGTTCAGGGGGAAAACAAGAGATCAACTTTGAACTTCCCACTGCTCGCTCTCTCTGCATCATGTAAATGAAATTGAAATTGAATTGATTCATTTAACTCTCTGTATATACAGTATCTTTTGCACACAGTTTACATACATATCCTTAGGCCCTCACTGTGTGTGTTTGGAGGTACACAGCAATGTAGCAAGCTAAACACGCTTCTGGTAAAGGTCCACAACAGGAGTTGGCCTTTGAAGTGTACAGTGAATACAGAGCAGAGAAAGATGAGATGGCATAAACAATAGTTAGATAAAAGGTGCAGCTATAGTAAATGAGTTAGTACAGCAACAAAGAAACAGAATTCATGGAAGAATAGACTAGATGTCAGATTACTCACACTGTACATTGTTCATGCCAAGGAGAGTCCACAAGAATAAAAGTGACATGAGTAAACTACATGATAGTATTTCTAATGCTAAACAAGCACCTTAGCTCTTAGGCAGCTAGTATGAGACCTAAGTAAGTTAACCTAGCAGTAAATTGATTGCAGTCATTGCGGTCATTTTTATACTGTGGTTTTTGTACAGAGTTAACAAATGGAGATAACATGTATAAGGGGTTTTAGAGGTTCTGGTAAGCTGATTTTGTCACCTGTTAACAGAGCTAGGTGAGCTGTTACCCCTTGCTTCCAGTCTGTGTGCTAAGCTAAGCTAGCTGCCTGCTGACTGTAGCCTCATATTTACTCTACAGACATGAGAGTGGTATCAGTCTTCTCACTGGACATGGCAAATGTTATCCAAAATCATTGCTTCCTTCATTATTTCCTTCTTTCCTTTGTTAGATTCTCTGGAGTTCCACCCAGTAACCTTGGCAACAACACCAAGCTTGTTGACTGGATGCCTCAAAATGACTTGTTAGGTGAGTACATTAACAAAATTTGAATTTCACCTTTTAGTTTCTGCTCAACAGTCACATTGGCTTAATGAATTTATTATATATTGTACTGGACCATTTAACTGAAATGCATTTTACCGCACTTGCAACACTTTTAAAATGAATCCATATGCTTTGCTTGAAAACAGCTTCTCAAACATCTGATCTGGTTCATGGCATGTTTTGACACATTGTTGATTGGTGTTTTTATTAGAGATGTTCCTTGGGGTGTGGCAGAGTAGGTTTTGTGTGGGAGGCTTACTCCCATACCTTGTGCTAACCACAGCAAAGGGTAGAATGTGGATGTGTAAGCCACTTTGTGCCTGTCAGGAATGAGGAATGTACAACAACATCCAGACATTGACAGCAAGCAGTGTATTTTGCAACACTGCGACAATAGTACTTTGGTTCACCAAGACTGCAAATATTGAAACATTGTGCCTGTCTGGCTTTCTGGTAGGTTGGTAATAGACATTTTAGGGGCAGCTCACTGCAATGACAATGTTTCCTCTTCATTGTGGCTCAACAAAATGAACTAAAATGCCACCATTTCCTTCCAAGTGACATTTTTGCCACACCAAGCACCAGAAACCAAACTTTCAATGTAATCTCACTGTGTTGTAGGTAAACTACAGCTAGAGGAAGTCAATTATTTGCATTAAAATTCCTTCCTTCACAGAAGCACTGACTGAGGCATTTTGTTAATTATACTGTTGAAACGACATACACATCTTCATTCTTCCTCTTACTGTTAACAGTCCTCCACCCACCTTCATGAAGTGGGGAGAAACACTGAGATACTGCTGAGTGAGTGTGTTGCAGTATGTGGAATTTACTATATAAACTCTAAATAATCTAAAAAAAAAAAAAAAAAAACAACAACCCGGCAAAAAGGGTACCCTGTCAAAAATGACTAATGAGCATAACACCTACCACACAAAATAACATCCCTCATACTTCCTCTCATCTAGGCCATGCCAACACGAGGGCCTTCCTGAGCCACGGCGGCCTGAACAGCATCTACGAGGCCATGTATCATGGGGTGCCGGTGGTAGGTGTGCCCTTGTTCGGAGACCACTATGACACCATGACTCGTGTGGCAGCCAAAGGTATGGGCATCATGCTACACTGGAAGTACATGACTGAGGAAGACCTCTACACAGCCCTGACCAGCGTCATCAAAGACACCAGGTGAGATTTCTTACTTGTCCTACATGCATTTTGTTTATCAGTGCCATCTGGTGACTGTTTATGGCATCACAGCTTCCTGATTTCATGGTTCACGTCCAATACTCACTTCTCACTATCCCAATTTTTCATAATCGGTCACTTTCTGATATGTTTGTACTCTCTGGCATGTTCAAATGTAGCCTAAGACTCGTTTCAGTGTGTCCTTATGCCCTATCTCCACCCGCTGTCTCTCCCACCATAGGTACCGCCAGCAAGCACGTCTTCTCTCCAACATTCACAAAGACCAGCCGGGCCACCCTGTGACCAGAGCTGTCTACTGGATCAGCTACATCCTCCGTCACCACGGTGCCAATCACCTGCGCTCCGCCGTATACGAGGTACACCCTTACCAGTACTTCCTGCTGGATGTGATTGTCACTGTAGGGGCTGCCTTGGCTCTGAGCGGTTTTGCCCTGCACCGGTTGGTACGGTTGCTGAGGGGGAAGGTTGGGGACCCGAGCAGAGTAGGGGGTAACACCAGGGATGATGGGAACATGGCCAACGGACATTGCCATAATGAGAGCATGGCTAACGGGAAACACAAACGCAATGGCTCCTTGAAAAATGAGAAGAAGATGAATTAATGTTTTGAATGGCCAAGATGGACGAGGAAGAAGTTGCCCCAAGGACTCAGCTCTAGGTTTGGTTTAGTGGTTTCATACAAGCCTGAAAGAGAAAGCTGTTCTTAGGTCTGCGTCGAGAGGCAACTGCTACTCAGAGCGAGCGAGAGGCTGTAGGAGAATACACAAATGCATCATGTGGGGACAGAGCAAGGCATCGGGTGCTCAAAATCTGTGTCTGTGTGTGTGTGTGTGTGTGTGTGTGTGGTGTGTGTGTGTGTGTGTGAGCGTGTGGGTGTATGTGTATGTGTGCACTGAGGCAAATTTAACGAAAACTCTTAACAACAGCAGCTACAGCAACACAACACCAAATTGAAAAGTCATCGAGGATGAAACACAGGAAAGACACATTGGGCAGGACATTGTTTCTACACGTGCGTCTTCTCTCCTGCATGTTCTCGTCGTCTTCCCGCCTTTCTGTCCACTGGAAGGATGATGAAGAGGGGAGAACCCGAGCGCCAACCCCTCATCCTCAGAACAAAGCAAGAAAATAAAACGGATAACTTTTGAAATATTTAGGATTTAATGTTTTTAACGGCAAACTCTGCTTCAAAATATGTCTGGTGAACTGTAAATAGAGGACAAATCTATTTATTTCTGTACAAATGCATTTTAATTATGGACCTTTTGATCTTATTTTAATTTATTTCATGTGTCAGTGGTGTGATAGCATGATGGTAGACTCCCTTCACTAAGCCAACATCTTTCACAACACTGTGTCCTTCATATTGGTGAAACAAATAAAACAAAACCTGAGAGCAGCAGTTTTCATAAGCATGCACAGATCTGCATTATCCACAGTATTTACGGTGATCTTGCTTTCAAACTGAGCAGGGAGTTGGAAACATTTTCATCGTTTCCCCTTTTTGCGTGGTGGCGCCGAGCCGTGGCACTGCCAGTTTGTTCTGGTGGTAGAGAACAACTCCACAGAACTCTGTTTGGCATATCAGTGTGAAAAGGGTGATCGTGTTATTATCAAAGGATAAAGTGTAATAATGATTACTGTGAATACTGTGGATGGGCAGGGCCAGATAAGAAATGTGCTCAGGCTTGTCAAGTCAGGTGATCAGGGATGAGTCAGAGCATTATTGATTTATGATTACTTGCTCCATCAGTTCCATGCCTTAATTCTGCACCCCTCATCTATTTATTAATCATGAAGGAGTCATCACTTGATTGCCATTTTTAGCTACACTTGACTTTGTACATCATACCTCTGTGATTTATTTGTTGGATAATTTCTAACATGTCGCAAAAGCTAGTTTTAAATTACACTCAATGTTTCTCTTCTGTAAGTTAAAGCCTGTTTATTTACCATAGATTTAGCTCTTGAGGTTCATGTACAAACTAGGCAGACCTTATATAATTATTTTAACTTTGGGTCAGAATGATTCACATTCTCTATGTGGCCTTTTATAATGCAAATATTTGTGTATGCAGTATGCTTGAATACCAATGTGTATGTGTGCTTGGTAGTTTCAGTGCTTGTGTGTTTTAGATCACTGTACAGCTTTAGCTGGAGTGTATGGTTGAAACAAAGCAGATGAAGTATGCTTTAGCCCACTCAGAGTCATGTAAAAACAATTACTGGTTTTACTTATTCTCATCATGCAAGGTGTATGCCTATGCAAAGGATTCTCTCTATTACTTCCAGCAAGACTGAACTTGCTCTCAGCAGCTTTTTTTTTTTTTTTAAAGTTCACTCCACATTATTTTACTCTTGTTTCTTGGCCAGCATTAAGCCATCATGCCTGTTAATTCTGAATGCAGATGGAGGAAGGGTGTAATAGTTTGACAAGAAAGGTGAAAACCACAACTTCTACAGTGAATAATAATGTGTTGAAGTGACACTGATCCATGCTGCAAAATTCTCTTTTCTCGAACCCCTGTCAGGGAGATCAAAGTACAGGGTGAGCTAGAAGGGTAGAGTTGTGGACTCTGTGGGGATTTGGTGTCTTGCTAATGGACATTTCAGAAGGGCAGGTGCTCGTGGACATGGGACATTAAAATCCCATGAACATGAGGCTTCCAGTTGGACGGTTTGTCAAACCACCGGGCCACGCATTTTCACATATTTTCCTCTATTGTTCCAGCAGCACAGTCCAGACATCCACTTTTTAAAGGCATCCCGGCAAAGACATTGTTTACCAACCTAATAACAACTCATGCACAGAGAAAAACAGCTATGTAAATTTAAAAGAATCAGAGGAAACGCCATCACTTAACCAGAGTTGTTGAGGATCTAACATCCAACCAACATTTGTGTGCTTCATGATTTTCCTTTCTCTGTGAGCTACAGTTACACTTGCACAGCCCAACCCAGCCCTGCTGAAAACAGAACCTTTTATACTTGAATCATCATCATCATCTTCATCGTCAGTAACAACTTCAGCTGTCTGGTGTAGATGGGCCTGCAGGTGCTTCACAAGCTATGACCAGAGTCAGGAGAGAAAAAAATAGTCCGGAAGATATATTTTTATTATCATTTGTTCAGCATTAATGCTGTTATAGCCCACATAGTTAAATGCCTACCCATGCCCATCCTTTAATTCTCCCTTATGTCACTGTACTTACTCTGCAGTTTGACATGTCTCTGTTCTTTTGACGTTTGTATTTCATCCGCTTG
The DNA here is from genome assembly GCF_001640805.2 of Lates calcarifer. Lineage (NCBI taxonomy): Eukaryota > Metazoa > Chordata > Actinopteri > Centropomidae > Lates > Lates calcarifer. The sequence continues at coordinate 14,150,323 of NC_066837.1, read as the reverse complement.
AATACTCTCTTTGTTCTGTCTTCAATTGTGCACCCGCTTGTTCCATTTGTCCACCTCTTCTCTTACTCTTAACTTCCTGGTGTGTTCTGCAGTCTTTGTACTCTTGTCTCTATCTTCCTCCTCCCCCCTAAATATTAGATGTCATCACTTACTCTACTTTCTTTTTTTTAGATTTCATTTTACTTTGATTTTAAAATGACATAAAGTCCTCAATTTTCCTGTCATGTGTGTCCATGTTGTAAATAGAACGATGTAAACAAAATACTAATGATGAATAAAAATTACATATTTTGTTTGCAGAGATGATTGAAACTTTTATTCTCAAAAAGTGTCCATGCTATCTAGTATTGTCTTTATTTTTGACAAATAAATTTAAAGAAGACAGTGAATGCAAGGTGGAGAAAAAGTAGTTCTGTAATTACCAAAGTATGTCTAATCACTCATCAGATTTTACTTCTATTGAGAAATGGTTGTTGCATGCTATCACTACTACTACTGTACAATAGTACAGAACAGACAAGCACGTACAGTCCTTAAAGTTTTTGAGACCATGATAAGGCTGATGTTGATTACAGCAGTTGATGCTGCCAGTCTCGCTTTGATAGGGGATCTGTAGGTTTTCTGTCGGGAGTTGTTACCAAGCAGCAAGAGGTTTTGCAGGTATCAAATGGTAGAATCATCTAAAGTAGCCAACTGCACACACACACACACACACACACACACACACACACACACACACACACACACACACACACACAAGCCGGGTGGATAGAGGTTTCTGGTGGGTTATCTAATGCTGTATGCTTGTGCTGAGTGAGGCTGGGGTAACAAAACACCCAGCCTGGTACCCTGCCTCACTCACTGGCCCTGTTAATTATTCACACCGCCTGCAGGGGCCTGCAGACCTCTCTCTCTCTCTCTCTCTCTCTCTCTCTCTCTCTCTCTCTCTCTCTCTCTCTCTCTCTCTCACACACACACACAGTCAAAGCATCTGCAGGTATGTTTAATTTACGTTCTTGAAGTTGTTTTCTTTTGTTGCCGCTGGTGGCCAAATTGGGCACTGTTCTGTTCACTGAGACAGGAAGGGGGTGGGGGAATGGAGGGTAGGCCTCTGCTGATGAGGAATCTGATATTACAGAAAGCACACTGGGCATCATTCATGACATCCTCCATTCAATTCTCAGCCACCACTCCCTCCTCAGACCTTGTAAGTGCCTATTATTCACCTTTCCTCTCCACCTCAAAGGACAATCATCAGAGGCAATTAAACACTTTGTCCTGGACTAAGTGGGCTTGCCGTATGGAGTAAGAGTCCTCCCTCTTTGCTCAAGATCAAAGTGATGAATTTGCCAGAAGTCTGACAAAATGTCTACACACTGACATCCACAGTTAATGTGGAAATATGGATGAAAGGATATAGCGGGGGTTGCATGTGTGCACCTCAGGATGTTGGACTTAGCTTGTTTGTGGCTTTGTGTGCTTTTTGTTTTTGAGGCCTAAGGGTGTGTACCAGTTTTGAAATTGTTAACTTAGCTTGTACAAGCTAAAATGAATGATGGTCCTCCTTCTGTGTTTATTCATCTCTGTCACAGCACATATATTCCAAGAGCTCTACCTATGGATCTGCCTGGAGGCATATCATATTCCTTTGTAACTTGTTTTAGAGGACTCAAAGACTCTCCCACCACTAAATCAACCCCAGAGCTAAACTGACCTTGACAGCGCACATAATGATACAAGACAAGGAGATCAGTTACTTCAATGGAAAATAAAATTTAGTTCAATTAGGAGTTGAGATCATCACACAGTGGAAAAGAACCTCCTTTCCTTCTCTAGGGGGTTTGACCTGATGCATTGTTTGATTGTCATCGCACTCTAATGTCTAACTGTGTTGCTGTGAAACCATGTGAAAAACAGCCTTGTTCCCCTTGAACAAAAATAGCCCCAAATCCTAACACGTATTTTGGGATATGGTTGGTCTTATTACAGCAGAGCGAGGCGCTACAGTGTGTGCAGTATGTACTTTGCTCTTAAAGCTAAAAATATTTGCTTTTCTTCTGAAAGCTCTGAACTCGTAAGCTTGCGCTGCGTGTTGCCTCGTCACCCTCAACACCCTCAAGATAAGGACGCAGGGAACAAGCGTACGGTCCTCGCGCACGTAATGAAAGAACTCATCGTTTTCAAGAGAGCCTGTGAAAGACTCAGCTGAGGGCTTTCCTTTTACTCTTTGTCTTTCATTGACTTTTTTTGCCCTTTTTTAGTCCAGTGAGAGGTAGAAAGTAGGATCAGTCCTGTGTTTCAAGTTCTGAAAGGTTGGGATCAATACAACCGAGGGCAGCTTCTGCGTGATAAAAGAAAGAAAAAAAGGTCTGTGTAACTTGTGCCATAAGATGTGTGTGTGCAAAGTGTGACAAATATTATCCTGCAAGTTCCTCTTATGTCCAGTAGAGGGTAGTAGTATTCCATATCTTGCTCTGGTCACTTCATGCTTCCCCTATGTTTTTTCTCTTTGTCTTATTTTCTCTCCTTCACCCTTCTGCTTCAACCAACAGCTGATGGACCTGTTGACTGAAGTTTCAACTTGAAGAAGCTCTGAGGTTCTGATGCAAAGATCTTGCAATAGCCACGATGCGTATGTGTGTGTGCCTTTCCTGCAGCTTTCAAGTGCAGAGGCGGGCTGCTCTTGTCATTCCGGTCCAGTATATCTCCAGCTGTAACTCCTATTAAACCCTTCACCCTCTTCCATCAAAATCTCTGGCTCCCTGGGCGACAGATGTGGCCTGGCCATCAGTGGGCGAGGAGAAACCGTGGAAGGATTCAGTTCAAACACCAGAGGCCTTCAAGTGCCACATGTGTGTGTATTTGTAAGATTTCAAATGAAAGTTAAATGATCTGTGTGGAGAAGCAGGGTCCCCTCAGCAGCCTCAAAGATAAGATGAAGCCAAAAAGAGATGAATGGAGGTGATAAATAATTGCAACAAGCAAACATAATTGACGTGCTATATTTGTGCATGCAGGCCTCGTGTGTGTGTATGCATTTACATGTGTATTTATATGCATGTGCATGTGTGTGTTTGTGTCTGTATGTATGTGAACATGTGCACGTGTGTGTGTGTGTGTGTGTGTGTGTCAGGGTGTTTGGGATAGATGGAGCCCTGTCACTGTGTCACCATGGAGATAAGAGAAGCCTGACAGCGAGGGAGAGAGAATGACAGCTTTTATATCAATCATACTGACTTATAACTGTGCATGTGTGTGTGTGTACGTGTGTGCGAGTACGTCTGTATGTTACTATGGTTAGGAGAGGGTATTAAGCCCGAATCAAAAATAAATCAGTGTCATGTGGTTTGTATGTCAACAGCTGTTGTCAGTTTGCCCTCACCTATTGCTGTAATCTCGAAACTCCAGTGACCACACGTAAAAACTCACACACACACGATGCACCGACACACAAAACAGACAGATGCCAGCGTGTGTCACTGCATCTCTAAGTGCCTGGACAACGCCCAGAAGGAGAGAGTTGGCCAAATGTTGTCCTGGCACAAGAAAAATAATCTACATCTTTCAGCTTCTCACTGATCTAATTCTCTCGGTCTAATTTACTTTCTGCTCCTCTCTGTATCTTCTCTGAATTCCTATTCCTCCCCTCAACTTTCTCTTCTTTCTCCTCATCCTACAATTTCTTCCCACTTCCTTTTCCATCCTCTCCCTCTATATTTGCTTTTCATTCCACGGTTCCAAACGTTGTCCAACCCGGAGTCTCAGTGAGTCTGTAAGCTGATGCAGCGTATCTGTGAGGAATTGGGAATTCAATTGGAGAAAATCAGGCTTTTGAGTTTTCAGCCAGATATTTAATTATGGGAGTGAATTATGGCTGTGTCGCTGCAGGGACACAGCGGAGGGGTAATGTGACTAAGTAAACAATAAATAAGCACCAAATAAACATAAAGTCAATGCCATGCTTGATTAGAAAGGTAACACCCACTGCTGCCCTAGCTAAACCTCCCATGCCTACTTACTTTAGCTAACAAAATCCAAATGCTTTCCTTTCTGTGTGTTTGTGTGTGTTAATACCTGGAAACGTTCTTCACAAATATTATCTGAATCTTTTGCCCCTCACAGGATCTCAGACGGTAGCTGAGAGAGAGGCCAGTAGTGAGATAGAAAGATAGAGAACGTTGGGGAAGATAGTGAGATAGTAATCTAACCTCCACTGTGATTAGGTACTGACCTCATAGGCCTGCTGTCTGCACTGATAAAGAAACAGGAAGACACACACACACACACACGCTCTACCCCATCGCTTATTTTCAACTCTGTAAATCATTTGATCTTTATCAGATGTTCATTCATTTCATTTCTCTCTTGTCTCTTTCGCTCTGGGTTTTCTCGCTTTTCATATTTCTGTCTGCTCTCCCAAAAGCAAAGGAAAGAGATAATCTTGCTATGATCTGTTCTCAGAATCTATTGTTTGCGCAGCCTCTTTCTTTTTCTTTGCTCCACTGAAAATGTTTTGTAAGTTTAAAAAATAAAGTTCTGGCAAGGTAAATTCTGCATGTACGGAGTTTTCCAGAATCCACTCATCTACAACATTTGTGCCTTGTTTAAAAAAAAAAAAAAACACTTTGCTGATTCACCTATAAAGACACAGAATGAAAAAATCAATGATGGTTGGCATCTGAAGAGCAATGTGCATCTGAGAGGAGACAACAATGGACACCTATCTGTACTCAGTGATGACTGATAACTTTCAGTCAGCGATAAGACAGTGATACTGACACTAAATTTCATGAGTCTTTGCTGCTGCCGTGTTCCTGAAGGCCTCATCTGATGTCAAATAACTGTGTTACCAGACTTGTCAGATATCAGATATCCGAGCTGTCAAACATAACTCGTTTTAAAGTCTGGGTTAAAGCAGGGGATAACATGGTTATCTTCCCCGATGCTGCGTATCTGTTGCATCTACGCTATCAGTGCATGCGCGCGCATGTGCAGACAGACGCCTCACACACACCTCCATTGAGTCAGTCAGCGAGCTCTCCATCACTGCCAGTGGTAGCCCGGTGCTCTTTGGTTGGTTGCAGGTTGATGGATGAGTCTCCCTTGAGCAGCTCTGTTAAAGCGCCTCTCTATCAGGCTGCAGCCGCATGGGCCCTCACATTTGATTAGATCCCAATGGAAGCCAGTTGCTCCCTGTCATCACTCATACAGCCTAGGCCCGAGATGCAACAGAGACAGCCATTGGAGCACAGAGCTTGACACGCTGAGGAAGCCATTTCAGTAGCAAAGGGAGGATATTATGTGACTCATGTACAACTCTGTCTCACATGGGTGGCGCTGCACTTGGCTGGAGAGGAGAGATAGTGCGAGGGAGAGGGATGCTCATAAAAGAGCACTGTTATTTCCATTCTTCATGGGTTATATTCAGAACGAAAGCCTCATCCAAGATTCTATCAATCAAATTGCCCACCTATTCATTTAAATTACACCTGAATGAGAATGAGGACCATTACAGCACTTCAAAACTCAAAAGCCTTCTGTCGCTTTGACTTTCTCTCTCTCTCTCTCTCTCTCTCTTTCCCCCTTTTCCCCTCATTCTCTCTCTCTTTCATCTTTCATCTCCCTGCATTGGTATTTACATGTCAATGACTTCTGTGTAAGTGCCTTTCTCTCTCTCTCTTCTTTTTTTTTTTTTTGTCTCCTATTTACATGTCAGTGGTTTTCGCTGCTTGATGTTGCTGCGTTGAAATGAAAGTAATTTGCTCTGTGACAGTCAGGCCATTTTACCAGCTATTACTCTCATCCATTCTGGTCAGTGAATACTGATGACAATGAAACCAGGGAGCTGTGAAGAAATTTTGCAAGCTCTCATGTTAGTGACGCTGGTATGGCTTTCATGTGGTGCCAGTCCTGCTCCATTCATCTCTAAAATAGTCATTTAAAAAAAAAAAATGACATGCAACATCTTTTATGTTGTGCTCACTCATTTTAAATATGCACTCATTTTAATCCTTGTGCAAGTTATTTACTTTAGTGTAAAGTGTCTGGTGAAATACAACAACAGAACAGCTCTTTATCCTGACTTCTCATCTTGGAAGCAGTTGGAATAGTGGTGTTGTTTATTGCTCCAAAGCTGCCTGGTCACTACCGCCCTAAGTCAGGCTTGACATTCTTTATGAACTACACAACAATGTGAAAGCCATTACACTTCCAGTAAATTGCTTTGAAAACTTGATAGTTGCACAAAAAAGCAATTTCAGCATGAAATCATGGAACTTCCCAGTGAGGGCCTGGAGATAAGTCTCAACTGATGATGCAGTTTAAAAATAAAGACTAATTTCCTTTTAATCAGCAGCATAGACTGTGCCGCCCAGAGTGTTAAATCACTGTTGCAGAAGTGATTTGAGGATTGTAGCTCGCAAATCATGGAGGACGGGTGGATGGGAGGACGGGGGGTGGGGGTGGGGGACTAGATAAGGTGATGAGAGGGGCGCTGACGTGCCCAGGGTCAGTGGCTCACGTGTCTGGACGGGCAGACAATGCACACACATGAACGGCAACTCTCTGCTGTGTTGTTTTTAAGAGTTCTGTTGGCCATTAATGATTTAGTCTTACAGGCAGGACAGAAATATGACTGCTTATGACTGAAATATTGATGGAGTTGTATGAATTATTAATAGGGCTGATTTCTGGAATAAAGATGCAGTTGACCTACTGTAGTCAGAGGTTAGGTACAGTGGTCCTACTGTTTTGTTCGATGGATGGTGCTGCCACGCTCACCTCCAAGCTTTCACGAGGGATGCATTTTATGTTTGTCAGGCTTCCTTTGCAAGTGTGTGTGTGTGTGTGTGAGTGTGTCGCAGGAGCGTGTCTCACCCAGTGGCTTTGAAAGTCTGCGACAAATACTCATCTGTTCCTCGAGGTATGCATGTATGAATGAGGGAGAGTTGTACTGAGGTCATCCCTCCAGTGATGTGTTTATTCTTTAAACAACTACATAGCCCACAGATTGTTAGATAGTCAGCTGACAAAGTAGCAGCCTGGCTACTATGCACTGCACTGCCAAGACAACCTGCACGCTTTTAAATCTGTTTGTGTTTGTATTGCCTCCAGATGAATCTAATTTGGCACTGAAGAGCGGGAGTAGTTAGTGCAAATCTTAGTACGTTCTTGGATCGAGTAAACAAAGTATTGGAGTGGAGAGATGGCACATAAACAGTCAAAGAACTGGAAGTTTTAATGGAGGTAAAGGACTGATTTATTTTATTCACACTGGATACATTTATTAGTTCTCTCCATATAGTTAGGTTGAATTCTTCTTCTAACCCCCTTGTCTCCTTGCCTTGCTCCCTTAAAGATTCATAAGCCTTCAGATTGCCTTTCATCAGTTTAAATATTCACAGTCTCCTCTCGTCTCCTCGTTTCCTCGCAGTTAGTAAACCATCACATTGGGTTTCACTGCTGGCTGAGTTCTCAGGCTCACGATTGTCCTCTCTCCGCTCCTCACCTCGTCCTCATTCCTCTCGCACAAATTAGTGAGGCATTGGATTGATTTTTCACTCTCTCGTTTTATCTTAGCACGACCCTCTGCAGAGCGGTTGACGATCTTGTTTTTTTTTTTTTATGGAGCTGTGATAGATAGATATGGAGTTCTGGAGATGAGTTTGACTTGATGCTAGAGGCAAAGGAGACAGTAATACATGCTAATGACTCGCAAAAATGAGGCCCCAGAGGTGCACAAAGAGTTTTGGCGACAGGAAAAATGTCCAGCGCAGTGCATGTTCCAAGGTAGGACAAAGAACAAAAGGGGATTATTCTTAAGCGTTTAGGCCTTAGCTAAGTTTTGCTGGCTTAGGCTGCTTCGTCCTTCACATGGGTCAAGAGGACAGGGATGCGGGGGGGTGGGGGGGTGAGGAGATAGTATCTCTCTCCTCAAGGGATGGAGGGAGGCTGAGGGGATAGAGAGGTAAGCGCTGTGAGGAAATGAAAGATGGAGGGATGGAGATAGGAGTGAGTGGAGGAGAGAGGCTTTAGAGTGGGGGATGTTGACGAGAGGCACAAATAGAAATGGGAGGAGCAGAGGATGTGAGAGAGGTGTTTGTATTTGGCAGATAGGATAGTGAAGACTTGTTTATCCAGCAGCTCTGATTGGGTTTGTTTACATTCACGTTTTTACCCAAAGAGATGGGACATAGGTGGATACATATCTTTTCTGCTTACAACAGTCTTTTCCAAAGCTTAGTGTTTCAGTGAGACAGGTGCATTGTGGGCCACAGGGCGAATACCTGAGTTTAGATGGCAGGTATAGATGAAACAGAGAGATTAGTCATAATCTATTGCTGAAAGCAGGGGGCTTTGAGTAACATAAAGCACTATGGACATCTACAGCATTTGGATTGTGCAGGGTTGAAATGTGTGTGTGTGTGTGTGTGTGTGTGTGTGTGTGTGCATGTGTGAATTCATGTGTGTCTCTAAATGATGAGGTTGAGTCCCAAGCCACCAGCTAATGGTTTCCATAGATTTATTGGCAGCACCGGGGGTACTTTGTTTTAGACTCACGAGACAAGTTGCAATATGTCACCTACTCAACCAGCCCGCAGACATCAGACTTACCACCAGATCTGTCTGAATGGCTGTCAGGGATGCACATGGGCATGTGTGCAGGAGAGGAATGAAAATGAGAAAGACAGGGCTGCAGAAAAAGCAGAAATTGATAACTAATGCGAGTGACAGAAAGGCATTAAGTACTGGTTTGGTGCAGCCACAACTGGTGTTTAGTGGTCAATTCCACCCGTGGATATTGGATATACCTCACTATGACCACCTGTGAAATCACAGCACCGAGCATTTGAAGCCTTTAGGCAAAGTACTTGTCTCTCCAACAATAGTGTTTTCATAACCAGCCAACTGGGAGGAGATCTAAAGAGAGGCAGCAGCACTAATCAATAGGAGAGGGCGGACCAGTGTCAAACGGCAAATAAACAAACAAGCCATTATCCTGACACACACATACACCTACACACACACACACACACACACACACACACTGGGCTATGTACAAATGCAAAATCCAGAGATACACAAAGGGGATGCTGTTGGTAAACGTATAATAAAAAGTTAATGTGCGTGATTGTATGCAAGTGGCAGAACAGAAACCAACTCATTCCTATTCACACTGACTCCCTGCACTGCCTCTGTGTGAGTGAGTGTGTGTTAGCCATTCACATGCAAACAGGCCAACTATGTGAGCCTGTCAGCTTTGCACATTTATGATAAATGTGGGTGTATGTTTTTTGTTTTTTCTGTTTTTTTCCTGGGCAGGCAAAGGTGCTGAAAATAAAAGAAGAAGTGGGGAGCAGAGGAGAGAGTGTGGCTGGTGTAAACACTGATATTACTGTATTGATCAAACTCTCATATCTGGTGGCAGTTAGAAGGCCCACGGGCGTGACTCCGTGTGCAAGCACGTTAAAGTGATCTGTGCGTCGTCTGTTGCGTATGCATGTGTGCATTTGTCTATATGTGTTCGTGCTTTATCTCTATCTGACAACAAATTGTGTTCGTATATGTGTGTGTGTGTGTGTGTGTGTGTGTGTGTGTGTGTGTGTGTGTGTTGAAGTTTGTTCTGGGCAGCGCTGGTGACAGAGCGAGGGAGAAGGAGAAGTGCTATTGATTTTTAGCCCAGCCATGCTAGAGAAAGATCTGTTTGGGTGGAACTGTGATTACCTCCCTTGCTCTCTCCCCCCTCTCTCCCCTTGTCTCGCTCTCTCTCCCCTTACCCTTTCACTTAGCATACATGCGATATTCTATCTATCCGTCCAACATCTCAGGCCTAAACAAAGCCTGTGATGTGCTCTCGCTGTCGTCTATTTCTGGATCCCAGCACGTCTGGGAGAGAATATGTTTCAAAGTTTTTGCAGCTTAGAAATGGTGTGTTTATATTCTAAGTATACCACACTTGCCACACAGGGATTTTGTGTGTTTGTGTACATCCACGTGTGTATGCGTGCTTGTGTCTGTGTGTGTGTGTGTGCACTTTCTAAAACAATGACAATAGTATCTGAGGTTTTAAAAGATTTAGGAGTGAATCAGTTGCCTGGTTACCAGAGTCTGTTTGTTGGATTGCAGTTTGCATGCATACAATTGCATATATATATATATATATATATATATATGTGTAGTGTGTATGTATGTATGTATGTATGTATGTATAGGTGTGTATGTGTATATATATATATATATATATATATATATATATATATATATAAATTATTTTTTATTTTATTTATTTTTTTCATTTTCAGAGGACATGATGTAAACATGCCCATTTCCTTGCCAAACTTAATCCTGACTGCTAAGTACAACTGGTCTCACTGGTGCACCCTGAACCCAGATCAGTGTGTGCATCTGTCTGTCCGCACTTCAGTCTGTCTCTACGCTCGCCAGCCTGTCAGTCCTCCTCTCGGCCTGTTAGAAGGGAACAGACGGCTACACAAAGGCAATCTGTGTTTCTCAGTGTGCATAGTGAGATAAACAGATAAATGATTAGTTGCAATAGAGGAGAGGGAGTCTTAGTGTCATCATTATGAGGGAGAGAGGGATCGGGATTAAAAGAGCGGCATTGTGTCTAACAGATTATTGTGTGTGTGTGTGTGTGTGTGTGTGTGTGTGTGGTTAGCTCTTTCTCTCATTACAGGATTAAAGAGCATCTGGTTCAATGTTCCTACTCAACCCTGCCATTCAGAGTCACAGGGGAAATAATACACTGTTGTCTCGTGTAGGTGCACTGCATGCGCTTTGCTCGTGCGTGCGTGTGTGTTCGCCTGTGTCTGTTTAAGCGTGTGCGCGCACACATGCCACGTACATGACTATGCCGACTGGGAGAACAGATATGGATTGAATGGAGCTGGACACAGGCAGAAATGAAATTGCTGTGTCTGGAGGCTGTGTCACAGAGAGTGGAGAAGCTTGTATTGTGGGCTCTCTGTGTGAAAAACTCTTGACTCAAATCTATTTCTGGTTATATAATGAAAGGTGGACTGCGAAGGGCTTAGCTGGATCTGTTGGTGAGTACACAGCCAAGAAAGTGATGGGAGAGTTAGAGAGTTGGAGAGAGATGGGAGAGAGCAAGGAGAGAGGACTACTTGTGGGATTAGATAGATAGATAGATAGATAGATAGATAGATAGATAGATAGATAGATAGATAGATAGATAGATAGATAGACACACACACCAAAGCCCCACTGTTATTCTTCTGTGTGACAATAAAGGTACTGATGATGTTACAGATTTCCTGTCTAATTGACTCATTGTTGTATGTGGCAGCACAGTGTTGCTCATTAACAAGTGTCCAGGCGATTGACGGTGTAAGCTCATTTATCTGACCCTGAGGGTATGGCCTCAAACAATCTGTATTTACCTTTCACTATGGCTACTGTCTGTCTACAACATGGATAAAGTACATTTGTTTTCAACAAAAAGCTTTTCAGTTTCACAAAAAGGCGTTTGGTTCTCTAAGCTGCACTCCCATCTCAATATTATTATAAGCATATTATAGAGGTTGTGCAATTGTATGCAAAGTGAATGCACAGTTGCAATTGGACACAAACAGACTCTGGCAGTGCAAATTGAGGGCAAAGCAAGTCTGCACAAGTTGACAACGTTTCAACTTGAGGGAAAAATTAATGCTGGCAAGAAATGTTTGTGTTGTACACATGCACAAGGAGTCACATGCATTCTCAAAAGCCACAGGTGGTGTGGTGTAATGTACATCCTGCAACAATGAAAAATGTCTAAACCAGGTACATCCCATGGTACAGTGCTTTGCCTTAAAGAGATGTGTTAATTAGAGTAATGTGGCACAAGACCTGTCAATAATAGCACTTAGTAGTGATGATTTTCACTATAAAGCAAGTCATGGAGGTTATATCATACAGGGAACAGTTAATGAGTAAGTGAAGGAGTCATCAGAGACACAGCCCATACATAACAGTAGTATAAGCCTAAAACCTGAAGATTTAGATGATGATATTTTTACAGTTGCACCAAGAGACATTTCTGAACACTATGCTAGAATGGTGCTACACCCTGGTTAACATATACACGTCTTTAATCACTCAACTATTTTATACGGCGTTATCAGTCATTCATTAACTGATGTATACACAGATTTGTTGATGAATACATTAGTAAACACAATGTGTGTGTGTAGCTAAAGAAGTTTACACCTGTATTACAAACATTTATGTAGCGTTCAGAAATGTTCTATATTAGTTATAAATGGGTGAATGAAAGAATGAATGGACATCTGGGCTGCCATACAAAAAATATGCAATTAATTCATTTTGTTTTTCACTCAATCGAAACCTTGCTCAGGCAAAAAATAGAATAAGTGCATACCTTAATTGTATAAATTGTATTTTCATTTGTGACCGACACGCCAATAATACATCATTGTGATTGTGTTGTTGGTGGCGGTGCTTTGCTAATAAGAGTTTATGTCAGTATTTCTGTGTGTTTGTGTATGTGTGTGTTTATTGCCTGTGCCCCTATTAATCAGAACCTATCACTTGTGCCTAATGGAGATAGATTATCAAGCAGAGAGACGTGACTGTCCCCTGAGAATGCCTGCACTTTCTGTGAGTGTGTGTGTGTGTGTGTGCATGTATGTATGTGTATGTGTATGCGTGTGTATGTGTGTGTGTGTGTGTGTATGTGTGTGTGTGTGTGTGTGTGTGTGTGAGAGAGAGAGAGAGACATAGTAAATACCGCAATAACTGCATGATTTTCTGCTTGACTACTAGGGTCACCATCGTTAGTGTCACCTGCCCCCAATAAGGAGGGCGAGGGTGTGTTTTTGGCGACACAGAGGTTAAACACACTCATTTATTACTTTTTCTTGTGTGTATCTGCCGTTTGTGCACGTATATACATTGTGTGAGTATAATTAGCTGAAACTATGCTCGCTGGTGTACTCCACATTTATTCCCCAAACAAACAAGAATTTAACAGCATCTGTAGAAGCTTCCTCTACACGCCTGGAGGTAGACAAGAGTTTGCCACCAGCTGCAGCAGAAGGCTTTAATCCCTCAGAGACACCTACATTCTCCTCACCGCTCAGGCTAAAATATCAGCTACATACTAATGTTCCTCTCCCACTTTCTCGAAAAGTGTCCTTGCAAGGCTCCCCAGGATACCTCTTGGCCTCTTTGTATCTTGGAAACGTTTCAGGTGTATTCAGTCGGGTAAAATTACCACATCAAAAGGCTACAAACCGCAGATCACATTAATTCGACGGGAGCAATATAACGTGTATGGTTTAGTGACAGTGATAGACCTAAACAAACTCCAACGGATCCTAGCACGCGCGTAATCCCATAATGCCACGCTCACACAAGGAAACACACACTTGTGTAAACCCATTTTACTTTCATTAAGTATCACTCAAAATGGATGAGAGCTCTCATTTCACGGAGTGCTGCTACAGACTTGATATGAATGTCTCTTTAACACACACACACACACACACACACACACACACACACATGCATAAACACTCATGAATATTCTACTGTCTGACAGTGGTGTGAGTAGAGAGAGAGAGAGAGAGAGAGAGAGAGGAGAGAGAGAGAGAGAGATTCTTTGGGCTGGTAATAGATTACAACACTTATGTTTCAAAGACAGAACAGTAGCATGAGTTGTGATAAAATCTTACATCAGACAAGACAAAGAGAGAGATCATGCCAAATGCAATTTTAGAGGCCTCTGCTGTATCTGACAAAAAGAAAAAACTGTCAAAACCATTCTTGTTTTTATTGTTTCTAGATTTTAATCTCATTTTGGCAATACTTTGATGGTTCCACAGAGAAGAGAAAAAAATGTAATGAAATGTCCTCTGTTGTTATTTGGACCGCTCATGCCATTTGAAGGTCAGCTGAAACAACTACCAAGTTTTCTCATCTCTAAGGGAACCAAAATACTCGAAATACCCAAATAACAGCCGTCTTGCTTATTGTTCCATCTTCTCCTTTCTTCTATTGATTGCCAGCTGTCTTCTGGGTAGTCAGACTTGCTGATGACCTTTAAATTCTGCGTGTGAGTGTTTGTGTGACTGTGTGTATTTGTGCGTGTGTGTGTGTGTGTCATTACCTCTGTGCCCAGCTGCAGCATGTAGTCTCTTTGTGTTCTGTCATGTTATCATATTTTCTCCTGTTCTCCTCATCGATTACCTGTCATCAGGCTGAAAAGTGGACTTTTGTTTCACCAAGTTAGCAAATAGCGTGCGCTTCTCCTCCTCTCTTTGTCTTGCTCTCTGTCTCTCATTTTCTTTCTCTATTTGTCCCTCTTATTTCTAAAATAGATAGATTCCTCTGCCATGCTAATCTCTACCTGCTTGTCTTTATCTACCTGGATTTACACACCTTGTTTTGTGAAATATGCAGTAATTGCATGTCTTTTATTTATTTATTTATTTATTTTGCCTCTCTTCAGCTGCAAGGTTGTTGGACGAGCTTGCATAAGTTGTTAAATACATCTGAATATCTGTTTCTGTTTTCAGTGCCATATAGTGCCTCGTGTCCTAGAAAGTGAAATCAAATCAGACCTGTCATAACACATCTGTTATGCATGACTTCTTTTGTTTATGTCTGTGTGTGTGTGTGTGTGTGTGTGTGTGTGTCTATTTGTGCATGCTGGTGTGTGCTGATGTGTGCACCCTGCATGTGTGTTTGTAATGTTGGTGGTACGCATGGCCGGGCACGGGGCCGGCTCTCTTGCTGGGATGCTAAACAGCACAAGAAGAGAAGGTTAAGTAGGAAGGTCAACAGAGCAGAGTGAGGGAGATATCCATCACAGAAACCAATACATTTCCGTGGACACCACGGCTATTTATTTTTATTTCTATGGAAAAGAAGACAGTTTCTGCAGGTAAGCTGGCAGCCTGCCTGGGGCCAACTTGACACATCCTCTGCAGACATTTGGAGGAGAACATAGAGCCCTGAAGTAAACAAACTGACTGGGCAAATCAGCTTGAAAGGCTGTTTGCATCGTTGCAGAAGCAAGTTTATTTATTCTTTCAAATAAGAGGTCATTCTGTCAGAAGCTGAATATGTATATATAATTATATATATATACATCAGCCACACCTGAAGGTGTGCATATTTCACTGGAAAAACTGTTTTCAACCCTTTACGGACAAAATTTAATGGTATTAGTGTCAGTGGATTTCTTTCCCTTTTGAATTTGCTCTCACTATCTGACCAATTAACCACCAAGACAGACAATAAAGTGTCCATCACTAGACGATGACCTGAGCACCAGTTAGTCACCATTACAGGCATCTACTTTGAAGAGAAACCTTATTAAGAGAAAATGTGTTAGATTATCTTCCATTTTAAATGTTCTCTCCCATTTGTTTAACATATTTACCTTGAATTCAGTGACATAATTTTAACTCAGAGTTTCATGAGACTGTGACTTTCAGTGTACCCATGTCAATTTCAGCTCAGTCATTCAGAGGGAGTTAGTAGGTGAATAATGTGTCAAAAAAAAAAAAAAAAACCCAACCAGATTACAGCAGCCAACAGTTACGGTTCACTAGTCTGGATGAAGGGTCAGTGAATATGAGAGTGAGATGAGCTGCTTGCACAAATGGTGAAAGCAGTTTGAAAACTGGTGAAACCGTTTTCCAGAGCCCAAGGTGATATGTCAAAATTGCTTTTTCAAACAGTCCAAAATCCATATATATTCAGCATAGTAAGAAATCTATGTGAGAAGCCGGGGCCACTGAAATTCTGGCATTTTTCCTTAGGAAACATGGTTAAAATATTCTTTATTAATATTTCTGTTACTGGTTAATCAATAAACTAATCAACCAGATGATTAATCAACCAATAATTTAATTTCTATTAGCTACTTTTTTACTTTTCTTCATGCTCCTTTTCCCAGTCCAGGTTAATTAAAAGGTAGGCTATAATTCTCTCCTCACACGCCCTTCTCTTCTTTTAATTTTCTCTCTCCCGCAGTCAAGCAACTTGTTCTCTCCCCCATTTCTTGGATTCATCTCGCTCCACCTCCATCCCACATGCTCTGTCACTACCCTTCTTCTGTGTTTTTTATACCCCTCTCTGCTTCTGTTCTCTTCTCTTCTTCACCTCCTGTCTCCTCCGCCTCTAACACCTCTTGTCATTATGGCTAACTCCTGCTATGACAAGCCAAGGCTTGATCTATTTCTATCTCCTCTCAGACAAGTGTTACATATACACCAACTGCTCGTGCTTGCATGTGTGTGTGTGTGTGTGTGTGTGTGCGTGTGTGTGTGTGTGTTCTAGAAAGATGGGGACATCTGTGTGCATGTACATTAACTTTGCATGTGTGGTTAACAGCTGTTTAGTTTGAATTTGACCATCAGCATTAAAATTCACATCACCAGCATGTGATGGTCTCTGGACATGGTCTCTGATGTTTCTGAGGTGACGGCAGAATGGTCCTTGATATGAAGATGACAGTGGTGAAGTTGCTACCAGCTAATATATGCACATTAAATTGATATGGAGATAACTGACATCACAAGTACTGCATTAAAATCAAACTGTACGTCTTAACTTTTGTCAGGTCATGTCTGTACTTTGATATCTTTCTTTAGATAGGTTCTGACTTCTTCGCTGGCATGACTATGATTATATAAGCTATTAATAGTTAGACATGATTAATTCCAGTGTTCAGCTCCAGAACACCTCGAGACATGTTTACCCATATTTGTGTTGGATGTGGGCAGATGGAGGTCAGCATTGCCAGCTCTTCTCCTATATTCATGAGTCCTGCATAAAAACTTCCTAAGGTATCATGGTGCCCTCTTGTTAATGATTATGTGAACTATATTGAATTGGAGTTAGAATGACCTACAGCTTTTCCAAATAGCCATCTGATCTGCTGGAAGCTCTTTGTGCCTACATGTATTCTCTGATGCTGTTGTCCATCAGGTTAAAGATTCTTCCAAAAGCATATGTGAGTGTATCTTATTATACCATTTTGGTTTTAGTGCCTGCAACTTTACTGGTTCAGTCTCGCTATTCTCATCAGCATTGTTTCCAGATGCAACATGCAGCTGTTTTCAGCAAAAAAAAACAAAAACGACAGACTAGCTGGTGAACACAGTCGAGCATTTAAAATCTAAACAACTGTCCCTCAGGAGTTGGTAGAGAACAAAACAGAGCTAACAGGCTTGTGAATATTGGACCTACATTCAGGAAGTAGCCAGAAGAAAAACACCAAATGAGTGGTTTTGTACATGTTTGTTAATGCATTTGCCATAAATTCTTGAAGATGATAATATATCAGTGGTGCCCAAACAACTGTACTGTAGGTTTGCTGAATAATTGTGCATTCTGGAAACTTTGATTTGTGAACTGTGATATCCTGACATTTTTGTATTCCTCAAGCTTTTCCTTTTTGGGTTACATCTTGAAACAATTAATCATTTTAAACACCTGATCTGATTTTGTCAGATATTAACCTGTTAAAAAAAGTTTTTTTTTTTCTTTTGACAGTTGTTTCATGCAGTGTTTAAAAGTTGCTGGCACAGCTGTGGTTCACACCATTTTGATTCTGCAGATTATTACGAACACACTCTAAGGTGAAATGCAGGAAAGGAAAAAAAGTAAAATGCAGGAAAGTAGAAAGTCAACATTATAATTGCTTCAAAAAATGAACTAATAGGTGACACAAAGCAAACCATATACACTGGAACAAAGCCCTTATCACACCTCCTCTACTGTCCCCAACACAACACATTGTCGATTGATCTCCATAAATCCTGGATAGCTACTGTTTTTCTGGAAGCTTGTTGAGGTCAACAAGTTTGGTGTATGTTTGTATCTGTAGAGGCTATCACACTCTTCTGTCTTTGCTGTTCTCTCTGTAGGGTCATCAAACACTTCACCATAATCTCCCCAGAGACCCTGATGTATTTAGTGTCTGTATGTGTGTGTGCGTTAGTTAATGCAGGACCCCTGTCTGAGCTAGCCAAAAGATAGCATGGTTTTCTCTTTGACCTCCCTTGTACCCTTCCCTCAGGGGTAAACGATCCAATCAGAGGATAAGCCTATTTCCAGACCCTCCCCCTGGGAGCCAGAAAGATCCAATCGGATAAGGGTTCATCTCAGATCAGAATCAACAGGGGAGGTGGATAAGGGACCACACAGACACACAGCCATTAAAAAATAGACAGAAAAGAAACAGACAAACACACAAACACAGAAATGTCTACACAAAGAATGTGAAGAATATCTTAAACACGTTACTTGTCATATAATGAGTGAATGATCTGCTATACTTTCTGTAAACACACTCAACATGAGGGGGCTTACTTTGTGTATGAGATATCAGACAAGGATAGAGTGGGCTCCTGTTTCTCTGCATCTGACTGCAGCAGAACCCCTCTGTGATAATTCTAAGCAAGTGCCTCAGCAAGTGGGATAGCATACCCACTAAAACGACAGAAATCAAGAAAACGCTCAGCCTGATTAAAACAAACAAAAATAAAATGCAGCAGTCTTGGCTGGAGCATACAAACAGAGAGGAGGGTAAATATAGTGGGCCTGATGCTTTAATACACCCAGACATTTGTGACTTCTCACGCTGAGCGTACTCTTGGACAACATTTATTTGCCTTTTTTCTAATACTCTATCTCCACTCGACCTTTTTTCATTAGCATTTCCTCCCTCCCCATAAACATCTCTCATCACGATCCTCTTGCACGCAGCAGGTTGCACATACAGTAAGTGTGTGGGCTGTGGACTCGTGTCTTTGTGTGCCTTGTGGTGCAATTGTCACCAATGTCACTTTCATCTGGGCGTGCTACTCTTCACTCTATCTAATGCTTTGAAGATACAAAGAGACTTTAATTCCCTTTTGCTCACAGTGACACCCAAGTATGTACACAAATGCACATAACACCCAAACATTCAGTGCTGATGCTGAAAAGCTTCATTTGCATTTGTCTTTTGGCCCTACAGGAACAGTTGTGATCTATGAAGCATCTCAGTCTGTTTAATTGTTTTGTTGCCCAGAGGATGTAATGATTATGCATGCTACAACATGCCTAAGTGATTGTCTTTGTGCACATCAATATTTGTGTGGGTGGAAATATGTATACAGAATGGGCTTATATCTGTGTGAGTGTGTGTGTGTGTGTGTGTGTCTGAGGAGATATTTCTGTTGGGAGCTTTTCCATCTTTCCATCAAAGAATTGCACATCTACCTGGAATCAGTAGGATTAGGGTGCAGTAGAGAATTTATTTTGTTACAACACAGATGTTTTTGGAATAATATAAAAGTGTGGCTGCTATACATTGAGCGTTAATGTGCGTTTGCATGGCTGTGTGTGTTTTTCTGCATCGCTAAGGGCAACAAATGTCCTTTATCACTGTCAAAATGCCAAATAAGTTATCAACACCCTCCTGCCTGCTGCTGTGACATCTATGCCCACACATACATGCACACGCACTCACACACTCACACACACACACGTACACACAGACACACACACACACACACAAAACAAGTCAGCAAGCAGACAGTATTACTCACACAAACAAAACCAGCTGAACTCACACTGTGTACATTTTATTAAGGCAGAAGTGAAGAATTTGGCATTTGAATAAAATGGATCATTTGTTGTAAAATGTATTTTGGTGTGTGTGTATGTGTGTGTGTTTGTAGACTTGTGGCTCTGTTTACATGTGTGTACTGTAAAGCATTAATGCTTTTGGCATTTCTTCACCAGGAGTTAAAAACTGCTCTCCGGTATAAATGTAGATTTTCACCTCTATGACACACAAACACTCACTCAGCTGTATTGACTGGTGTCTTACTTTGAGAGCCTGAGGCAGTTGAGTGGGTTGATTTTTTTTTTTTTTTTTTTTTTTTTCTCTCTGTAGCAATTTATATTGGCTACAATGGACAATGATGCAATGAATTAATTAGCAGTACCAAATGAAAGGAAATTGTCCTGAGATTAGACAGATTTAAAACAAAAAAGAAAAAAAAAAGACATGGAAAATCCCTCACAGGCACACAAAAGGATATGCATACAATATAAGCATATCATCACTGAATTCTGGTCACAGTTTTGTGTTAAGAGACCGCTGCAGGTTTCTAACACACACCAGGGGTGCACAACCTTTTAATACACTAGAAAATAAACTTAACACTTACAAAATGTACATACCTTAAAAGCAGTTGTACACTTGTGTTTGTCAGAGTGGCTATCTGAACCACAGGCTGGAAGAAAAGCGATGTCTCTGCAGCGTAGCTTTGGTGCAGTGGTTTAATTAGTTTCGTACTACAGTAGTAATGATAGAGCCTCAAAAGGACACAGTGACACGAGGATATTCAGGAAACTAGAGGAGAGGAGAGTCTGTGTGTGTTTGTGTCCTTGAGTTTCACCATCTATCAAATAACATTGTCCTAGACACTATCATTGTGTTGCTAGTCCTCTTCATCTCTTGCCCTCTTTGGGTTTTGTTGTTTTACTTACAGATTTAACTGAAAAAATTTACTTATGCTGATACACAAACACACACACACACTCACTCATTGGAAAGGTTTGTAATGAAGGGTCTTCACTTCTTCACTCTCATACACACATTCTCTCCTATTTCTTGGCAAACCTCCACATACACACACAAACAAGAGAATCTCTTTTCTGTCTTACTGTAACAAGCAGTGAAGCTATTAGAGAGTTTTTCTTCATAAATTCCACTAGTCCCAGTTGTATGATCATTAAAGTGAAGTAAATGTAATAATGTAAATATTCACCAAAAAGCATCAAAACACTTGAACACAGTTTTTCAAGGTACTTGGTGGATAGGTTGTTCCAAGCATCTCTGAGAACTTGCCACATGTCCCCTGTCTTCTGTCTCTTCATATAATCCCAGACTGTCTCCATGATGATGAGATCAAGGCTCCTTGGGGGCTATACCATCTGTTGCAGGACTCCTTGTTCCTCTTGTCCCTGAAGATAGTTCTTTATGACTATGGCTGTACGTTTGGAGTCGTCACGCAGCAGAATAAATTAGGGACAGATCAGATGCCTCCCTCATGGTATCATATGATGGATAAGAATCTAAAACCTTTGCACGATGCTTTACATTACACCTCACGGAAGATGAGGTTAAAATGTCTTACAGGGCAGATTGTATGTTACAGGCTCACCTTACACATTGTGCATTAGCAAAGGTTAAAATCCAGCTACTGCAGTTTCATCTCATTAATCGCTGTTGTCTGCACTTACTGTACATGACTCCATTATGTCTTCTGTGACTTCTCTCCTTCATCTATGATGCTCTTTAAGAACATTCATGCTGAATATTCCTCCACTGCTTTCTACAAAAACAAGACAAATTAGTAGATTTTTTTTAAGAGCCTGAAATGAACTTTGCATGGTTATGGATTAATAAATTAAGTTCCTTTGACATTTTGCAGAAGACCCTTGCGGCTTTGAGAATTATTTCTTCAGTACGCCATGGTATTATTGAAAGCTTTCCATCAAGTTTTTAATATCTTCTTTCATCATAAATGTATGTGTTTGATGTGGGTACATTAATGAATCGGAATGTACTTCGTTATTCTAGTGATGCAAAATCAATGTAATACGAGGCTGAATATTTAGTGAGCTGTGAAGATTTGGAAACTCCACAGTCAAACACACATCCACCTTTTCTTCTTCTCCCTCTCTTCCTGCACTCACAAGCACAGGCAAAGGATCTCTGTCTTCCATACATGTATAATAATTAAGCATGGTGGGTCCTGGTCTCTGTGATCATAGCGATGATTAATTCATACTTTTCATCGCTGTGTGTGTGCATGTCTTCAGTGCATACATTTGCGTAAATTGTTAGAGCATTATACTATAGCAAGTTGGGTTTTGCAAGGGTTATTTTTTCCTTTTTCACATTCATGGAAAATGGTCTCGCTTAGTTGTAAAACAAATGGAAAAAACAAATTAGTTCCATGTAGTGGTGTGTAATAGCAAATGAGGCAGGATTCATGATAATGGCCGAAACAGCTGATAGGAAAAGTACATTCTATGATTTAATATATAGGTCAGATTGGGGCTCATTAGTGGTTCATACCAAGTGCCTTAACTCTGCAGGGAATGGTAATAATGGAGTACATGTTTATGGATGAGATTTGCCGCATGTATGTTCTATGTAGCTGCAGCATGGCATGGGCTGGTGTCCAGCTGCTCACGCAAATGTGACACTGGTAAATTAATGACGGCGTGATACAGCTGGGGTGTTGCAGTGGTAAATAAATTAGGCCTTACGAGCAGGCTTCCTCAGAGATTTCAAACTTCAGAAGGAAGGGAAGAAGAAAGGGACAGAGGCGGGGAGGAGTGAAAGCAATTGAGGAGGAGTGGAACACACTGAGATAAATGAGCAGGAACAATTTTAAGATTTTTTTTCTCTTCTTTCTTCCTCTCTCTGTCTCCTCTTTCTTCTTCTCCTCTTCTCTATCCTTTCTAGTTTTTCCTCACTCTTCGTCTTTCTCCTTTTCCTTGTCAGTCCCCCACCCCCCACCCCATCCACTCCTCGCTTCTAATGCTATTCTGTCTGCCCCAGCCTGCACTCAGAGTCTGTCAGTTCTCCTTTGAGAAACCAGGAGGTGAAAAGTGGGAGGGAGACAAATCGGGAAGAGAGAACAAGAGATGCAGATGGAAGATGATGGCTCTCGGAATATAGATATAATTTCAATATTAAGATGGGATACGATTTCAATAATAGAATTTGACCTCAGATCTCTTCCTCCTTGCCTCTCCCACAGTGAGCCTCGCTGTCATGTTGTGTTTTCGATGGGACGGGTCAAACTGGGGGCTGATCCCTCTTTCTCCTCAGAGGATGTGCACAAACAACGTAATCTGACATCATGCAACCTCTTGAACGCTTGGAAATTCAGATGAAGATGCCTACAGCTTAGAAAGTCAGTTCTTTCCTGTGAGAGTTGATCCTGACTGTCTGCCAGAGGAATAAAAATCACTGTTGGGTTGTGCACACACAGTCAAGGTGACTTACACCTTCTGAAACACCTTGATGCACACAGGCACGCACATACACACACTACACTGTCTTCTGAGTACTTCCAGGATGGTCAGTGTATTTGAAAAGTGGTTTGACTCATGTGGTGAGACTGCTCCTCATTTACACTACCTGCTCTCCATATCACTGCATGACAGAATTCCTCTTCTTTTTCACTGATGTTTCAACCCACTTTCTCCTCTCTTGACATTCTAATTCATTGGTCTCTAGTTTTTGACGACCTCATCTGTCTTCTCCTACCCCCCCCCCCCCCTCTTCTGTCTAACCACTCGGCAGATGCACTGAGTTGTTTTTTTTTTTAATTTTTTTCATCTTTTTCATTTTTTTTTTTTCTTTTTATAGATAAGTCGTCTAGACTTCTATATTACGTTCGATATTTTGTGATTCTATATATATTTGACTTGACTTGACTTGACTCATCTGTAGGTGTAACCTGGCACTCATGGAATGAAAAGCTGGGACTAATTTAAAATAATAATAAATTAAAATGTGCTGGAATGGTCACTGTGGTCAAGTTACCATTGCCCCCCTCTATTCTGTTGCTCAGCACATTTAAACAAAGAGCACACAAGGACTTGAGCATGCAGACTAGTTAAGAACTAGCTCAGACATTTTAGATCATTTCAGCATACTGACATCAATTACATCTGCTCTTTTTTTGTGGTTTAACTAACTATGAAGTACCAGTGGTTTGTTTGTACAAGGCCCCCTTCTTCAAAAAGGCGGGCGTATAAACCCCCTAGTTGAATTCAATTTTGAAGATGAGGTGCAGGTCAGCACAGGTGTGCTTTATTGGAGACGGCATATGGCTGCCTAACGCGGATGGAGACCTCCAAACGATCTCCAATCTCTGCTTCAAGGCTCCAGCATGTAACAGGAGAAGGTAAGACAGTAAACGTCAACTTGAAAACGATGGTAGCTGGACGTATTATTAACCTTTGCTTACATAAGCTAGTTTCGTTTTAGCTAACGTTAGCTAGCTAGTTAACGGTTAGCGTCGGCTAGCTAGCGCGAGCTATCGTGTGGTTTGATACATGGTGTCAAAATAGGTAAGCTGGGCAGCTACGACCATAGCTGTTAAAGTTGGGAAACTAGCGATAGTATACCAATATTGTTTTATTCTTTGTGGAAATGTTACTAGCTAGCCACGTTTTCCCGTGCTGCAAGCTAGGTCGCTAGTTGTTTCACGAACAATACGATGTCAGTGCTGCACCTGTGAGTAAGGTTAGATATGATGCGTTTACTGTAACATCTTTGTGAAATTTTTTGCGTGGTTCGTGTGTGTGTGTGTGTGTGTGTGTGTGTGTGTGTGGGGTGTGGGAGAGGGAGAGAGAGAGAAAGAGAGAGAGAGAAAATACGTTTGACTCAATTGATTATCGTTTGTGTTTTCTCATGTACGTCTCAGGATCTCTGCAGTCCACTGAGAGATAAAAGATGTTCTCCCAAGATTTTGAAGCGGGTTACTCCTAATGCCTCAAAACTTCATGATAAAGTGAAAATAAATAAATATTATTTGGAGACTAACTAATCCATGAACACTACTGAAAACCTTTTTAAAATATGTAATGTGTAATTATTTGGTAAAAGTTGGTTTGGTACAGGGAACATGATTGTGAAATAGATTTTACACAATGTTATACACGTTTAAAGTGTTGGAAATATTCAAATATACATGACTGATATTTTTGCTTGTAGCCACTTTTAACAAAAGCGTTACTGATAGCCCAGAATTTGGGTGGTATTTTTCAACCCACTTTTTGGTAGCTTTAACTCAGCAACGTAGTCATTTCTATGCATTTTTGGGTAGAAAAAATAACCCTGCTAGGTTATAAGAACCCATGGCTTGGTTGGTTTTAGACCCAGCACTGGGTTACCAAAGTAACTCAGACTGAGTTATTCTTAACCCAGTAGCTTTTTAAGCGTGATCTCTGAGTTTCCTTATGTCCTTATATTCCTTATGTTTTTTCCACAGATAACATCTGCAATCAGCCTGAAGCACAAGCTACTGTTTTGTGAGGTAAAGCAAGCAACAAACCACACACTGGATGTTGTTATTCTGCCTTCCATACGTCCTTTGTCCACCATTTGGCCAATCCTTAGAGGAACCATATACAGTAAGCTACAGACTTAATAAACTTTTATTATAGGTAAATATAATGGTATTTTGGATCTTTTAAGCTCTAGTTCGTTAACAAAACAAAGCAAAACAATCAAACAAACAAACAAACAAAAAATACCTGAGGAAACACGTCATTCAATATATTTTTTTTTAAATGTATGGAAATACTCCTGTACCTCTAAATTGCCTCATTTATGGTATTTTCATCCTAAAGCATCTTATTTAACCAATTTAATCTCCCTCTACACTAACAAAAAGAATAATTAAGCATGGAATGTATTATTGATCACATTCTGTGTGTTATGTAGGCAGAAGATGCAATCCATTATACTGCAGGACTGCGCTGAAAATGTAATGTTACCCACCACCAGTAACTCTTACCTTATAGCTGAATTTCCATTACTTGGATTGCATTATCCATTCAGGTCATAAAGAAAAAGTTTTTACAAGGACAAAATGAAGAGACACTTGAGAAAACACGCACTTTATAGTCTGTTCTGTTTGTTTGAGAGAAACATACATTACACTGGTGGGGAATACTATAAACAAGTATTTTCTGGAGCTCTACATTTACATACTGGTGGTTCATTTTTCAATTGTATGAGGGGTTAGTGACTTTACAGTGACCTTAATATATTTTCACTTTTTTTATTTAACTTGTAATATCACTAAAATGGGTAATGCTAACCCTGTACATACTGTGTCTATGATAACAAATGACGACAGCTTTTTCTGTCACTCCTGCATCTAGCTTTATCTTTTTAATGATATATCTAGTACCACATATAATAACATACTGTACTTTCTGTTGTAGCCACTCAACAATGGGTTTATGGTATCTTATCAAATTGATTTTTAAGGTTCTGTGTAAACTATAAAGTAGTGTTTCTGGATGGCATTTATGTTGACCATATTTGTTCGCTTTTCGGCTATCACAGGTAGTGACGCGAGTTTGACTAGAACATTCAGAACATAGCCTCACCAGGAACACCTTGTTGTAAAAATATAGCGCTGGGACATTATCGGCTAATTGTGCCAGTTTATCACTGTTTAAAACCAGTGTCCATGTTGTCCTCTTTCATCCTTTCATCCCACTTGTCCATTGACTCCCAAAGCAGGAGCCAAGAATTTCCCTCTAACTGGAGCAGAAAATTCTAGCTGTCTGCCTTATAGCCCTTATCCCCCCTACCTCGCACTCTCAAACCTGCACACACTTTTCTTTTGCCCTTGCCCTTTAGAGCTGAAAATAGTGTGCGTGTCTGTGTACATGAGTGTGATACAGTTTGTGCACGTAAGGGTATATATTTAAAAGTGAGTGTGTTATGTGTGTGTAAGAGAGAGGGGAAGGAAAATGAGGACATATGGCTGTGAATTCCCTGAGATCCCACCTAAAACACTGCAGTATTCAAAGCATAAATCACCCAGATTGCTGAAACACACAGGATAGCTCTCCGCTTACGTTTATGCATCTGTGTGTGTGTGCACGCACATGTGCCTGCACATGCGCGCACACACAGACACAGACACACACACACCTGTGCACAAGCCTGTGAGTATTTCCCTGCGAGCACACTTCGGTCAGTGCGATGATCACACACATTCATTTGCATTTACGTGCCTGCACACTTGTAGGGACATTCTGTGTGTGTTCCCATGTACCCATGTGTTTGTGTGTGTGTGTGTGTGTGTGTGTGTGTGTGTGTGATTTGCACACCAGTGTACCATAATGGGGCTGCTCTACAAATCCTGGCCTCTAGCTCTGGTCCACCCTACCCCCTCTTTCTCCCTCTGTCTCTTTTTCAGGTTCAGCGCAGGTTCTCTAATGCTATCACTCTAACCATATGGTGGAAGCATCAGTTAAATTGCTGCTGTTTCAGCGCTGCCTTGCCTGCGTACAGATCAAAAACCCACATACACACAGCTGTACCCCCCCCCCCCTCCTCCACACACACACACACACACACACACACACACACACACACACGTACACACGTGCACATACCCTGACTGGCCTGTGTACAGATCCAAACAAAGCCATATGGCCCATCTCTTTCTTCATTTACTGTATGTAACCCCGGTGCAGCTGAAGGACAAGAGGAACTAGCAACACCTGTGTTTGTGGGCTACACAGGAAGAGGAATAAAGTAAAGTGATGCATGCAGGGAAGCCTCGATCCCGGGCCTACTGTTGCCCAAAGCTACTTAAACTCTGCCGCCAGCTACACAGGATGAGAGAAGAATGTAGGAGATTAAATTAGGAGATTAAATTAAATTCTGCATCTTATCAGCACTGCAGTGTGTGCTGCAGATGCATTTTTTGAAAAGTATGAAGGTATCCTTGCTTTTTGCTCATGTAGAAAGGTCAGAGCTGTACCCTGAGAGGCCAGAGTTTATCCAAGAGAGGACAGAACAACATCATTTCTAACTTCCTTATCTAATGCCTGCATATGTGTGTTTATGTCTGTGTGTGTGTGCCCTGCATGTGTGTCTGTTTTGTGGGAACATGACTGTGGATGTTTTCTCTCCTCCTAGCCATTAGAAGGGGCTCATATAACCAGCCTCTGGGCCTCAGAGAGACGCACTCTCTATAAATACACACCACTTAAGGGCCTGTGGGGGACTTGGTACACACACATACACACACAGACACGCTCCACACGAGCAGTAGTTCCATGTCTCCCTATTAAGCCTTCAAATGGATGTTTATGCTTTTGCTTAATAGGAGCAGGCCTCAAAACTGTATGCTTCAAAATTCAGCAAGGTCAAAAAAACAAAACTTTATGCTGAGCAGCAAATGCATTCTACCTCCCTAATGCCCCCTCTTATTGCTTACCTTAACTTTTTCATACCATACTCATGTGTGGCTTTGATTAACTAAATGAATAAAATTTGTCATTCATATTGGGCTTAGGGGAGTGGAAGGTGGCATTTTTAGAGTTCAACATTTTTTAAAATAAGGTTAGTTGCTGCTCTCTTCATACATCACTGTGTGCCTTTAGAACATTTTGCTAGGAAGGAGATAAAACTGTGGAACAGATGTCCCTGTTGTCCTTCTGCCCTGTGAGTGTGTGTGTGAGACTGTGTGTGTGTGTGTGTGTGTGCGGATGTGTGTGAGTGTACAAATCCTTTGCCATTAGTATTTTTACTCTTTTAGCACCTTGTTTTGGCAGCATGTTCACAACTTTTATCCAGTACCTCAGTAATGGCCAGAGCGGTATTAGACTCACACATGCACGTACACACAGACTAGTATATGAGCAAACACACACATATCTGCATACACACTTTAAAGCTGAGTCCTTCCTCATGTTGATGGTCTTCAGAGATACCACGTCCTCTCCTCACCTGGCCCCGGGCATCCCAGCCCCATTTCTACATCAGAATGTCAAGCCTGTTCATTTTTCTGTCTGCCCACTTAGTGCATCCCAGTAGAGTTTCTGTCTGTCAGTATGTCTGTCTGCCAGTCTGATAGTCCATCTCATCAAAGCCCTCTTTTCCTAATAGACGCACCATCTGTCTATCTGTCTGTCTGTTCAAACTGTCTGTCCATCTGTTTGTCCACACATATGCATGCCAGTCTCTCATTGCCCTCTCTTCCTGTCCATCTTCCTGTCTTTCTCTCCAGTTATCAGTCTTTTTGTTAATTTATCAGATAGTCCGTCTGCGTGGTTGTCTGTCATCAGTCTGTCCATCTGCTGGTCTGATCTTATCTGTGTGCGAGAAAGGTACCAATATTCCCCCATACCACAGAGCATCATAATTTACAGATGCTAATAAAACTATTTTATGTTATCTATAGGTGCTTTGGAAACACAAGTCGTTACGTGCTGAAACACCTAATGTGGTAACTTATGGATGGTTCAAAAAAATCCATAAAATGCTATGTTAGATTCATTTATTTGGAAATTAGATGAAGCTATTAAGATCCCTGTGGGGATGTTGGATTCCTGCTGCTGTTGAGAGAATAATCCACCGAATACTATAAAGAATTGTAATAAAAAATATATTGAGAATACAGCAAATATCTGAATAAGCATAAATGCAGCTGGAGATAGCTGGAATGTTTCCAGGTCAAGAATAACAGCATATGCTGAATGTCCAAAACATTAACTTTTTTTTTTTTTTTAGATTTTCTAGGTAGATGCTCTAGTGTGAATTGCAAGCTGTTAACGTAGCGATACATAGGCAAAGTAGGACAGAATATGTGAATATCAAAAAAATGTGCATTATGGATATTATTCAAATATAAATTTTAAAATAATTCTTTGTAATATATTCATCAGTTGTATTGTTCATTATAAAGTAAACTAAAATACAGTTTGAGGAAATAACTTTTAAAAGTGGATAAAAGCAACATATAATAGTTGCTAAAAACTTTATAGGCAACATTAGTTCAGTGAGACTGTAAGTGTGACTGTTGGTGAGATACACTGAGTCACCAGAGCAAGTAAATCATGCCATTTCCACATATTGCTGTGGACACTACTGAGTTAGTTACAGGTTTCAGTCTGGCTGCTGTATGGCTGACTGTATGTGGCTGTTTTCTCCCACTCAGTGAATGCAGCTGTCAGCCCACAGCCACAGAGAGCAGGAGGGACTGCAGAGTCACCCAGCTGTATTATCAGCTCTCCTCGATGAAGAGTAGCTGATGTTGGCCCAAAAATTGAAGAGGTTCGTCACTGGGCTCGTTTGCAAAATAAAGTTGCTAAAGTTACTAAATCCAGCAATGCAGTTGCTAAGTTGGCAACAACAGACTGTGTTTCCAAGGATACCTCAGTGGGTCATACATTTTGACAATGTGTGTTGATCAATTTTTATTGTATCAGGTAGCTAGAAGCTTGAAAATATTGAAAACCAGAGAACACACTAAAGCTCTTTTTAGTCCAGATAAGCCATGACAAGTATTTGTACTCTGCTGCTTAAGTTGTGTACAGTAACACAGTCTGACTTTTAAGAGGTTTAATATTTTTTAAATTTAATTTAATGCCTTTAAGACTTTTTACAGCTCATCCTGCACACTGTACTGAAAACTGTCATGTTAAAGAGAGAATTCAGCATTGCATCAGAATCAGAATCCTTTCTTAATCCCTTGTGGGGAATTATTGGATTGCAGTGCTCCATTTCACAGTACAGATAAATGAAGAGGAAAGTAACATAACGAAGATACAAATAAAATAAAATAGTAATGAAACCCAGGTTGATAGCCACTGGCAGGAATGATTTCCTGTGGCGCTCAGTAGTGCATTATGGGGGGATGAATGTGAATGTGCTTCATCTGCTAACCAACACGTAATAGATATAGATAGATAGATACAATATAGTCCTAATCTTGGACAACATTCTCCTCTCTGACACTGCTGTTAGGGAGTCCAGCTCCTCTTCCACAACATGGATGGCTTTGTGGATTAGCTTATTCAGTCTGTTGGCGTCCTTCACTTTCAGTCTGCTGCCCCAGCACACAACAACATAAAGGATGGCACTGGCCACCACAGACTCATAAAATATCCACAGCATAGTCTGGCAGATGTTGAAGGACCTCAGTCTCCTCAGAAAATAAAGACGGCTCTGGCCCTTCCTGCATGCGCATGTACCAACATTTCACAAGGCATAGCTCACTATCACAAAAGCATCTTCCTGTCCACAAATTCCTCACTACTTGAATAAGTGTCAGACTATCGTACAAATAAAGAAAACCTCAGAAATGAGAACAGATGTTAAGTAGTCCACATGCACAGTATATTTTCAGCATGAGGTTCAGCAATAGCTGTAACAGTTGCATCTGAAAAACCTCATGTGAGTATTCATGTAAAAACACAGATATTTAACAAATATTTAGATCTGCTTTCACAAATTTCCAAGCCCAGCTGGTACACGATTTGGTTACATTTACATATGGAGGTTTGAGACCCTTTTACATCTGCTAACCAACAGCAACAAACAAACAAACAAACAAACAAACAAACAAACAAACAAACAAGCAAATAAACATTATTTAATAGCAAAGATAAAACCTAAACTGACTTCAGTGGCTTAACTAAAGAAAATTAGAAAAACCTTAAAATACTAAAATAAAATAAACTTAAAAAGTGGAATTGAAAAGTTTAAACTTCAACTCAAATATTCTTGCATTATCCAAGTTACTGTAAATGTGCACAGAGCTATGCAAACAGGAGATGGAGGTTTACAGTATCTACAGTACATGGTGTCATTATCAGATCATACTATCAGGGAGAAGAGACACAAACTTGAAATGTACAAACATACAGTATGGCCAGAAGCATGTATCATTGTTGATAAAGTTCCAGTATGTTGTGTATGTAGGCTGCGAGCATGAATGCAGGTCAAAAATATTCAAGCGCGGCAGCAGCACAGAGTGAACAGAAACAATAATAGCCCAGAGCAGTACATTGAGACGGTCCAGGCAGCATTAATTCATTTTCCATACCCGCTTACTCATTTTCAGGGTCACAGGGGTGCTTGAGCTGATCCTAGGGAAGGCAGGTTGCTTGTGCACTGCAGGCTAATACATAAACAGACAAACAAATTCAAACCTACCGGCGATTAAAATCTTCAATTCACCTGACTTAGATATAGTGGGAGGGAAAATAACACAAACACAAGAGGAACAGGCAAACCAGGGCTGTGATTTAAACCTTGCTGTGTGCCGACACCATTAACCACAGAGCCACACAGCCTGGTCACACATTATCTCCTCTTTTAAGACAATTTTAGATGAAGTCTGCTGTGGCAGGGATCATGGTGCAGGAGGATAGAAGTCTGCACTAACTGCTACACATCAGGGTGTATCTCAGGGGTCTGACAGAGGTTTAAGGTGCTCTGAAACGCGGCTCAGTTTTGAGATGTTGGCAGGGTGATTTCCTGTAGGAACTAGTGCACAGCTTTCCTACAATAACTCTTGGAAAATTTAACACTGCTTTGTGTGTTTGATGTGTGCACATGTTAGTGCATTTAATCCTCTACTTTATCCATCCGGTTCAACAGATGTTAGAGTTTGAGATCCAGCCTGTAATCATTAGCAGTAATTTACCTTGTAAGTACAACCTGATCACTCACAAACACTGTGGTGCACAAAAACTGATGCTCACATTTTGAGAGGCAGAGCTGCTACAAAACAAAAGCCTGTGGGATAGATGCCGAATGTGTGAGTTTTTTTAAATTGTGATCTGGCTCTCCTGACTGCACCTTTGTCTCTTGTGTGCATGAGTGTGTCTAAGTGTGCACATGTGTGAGTGTTTTTTGTTTTTTCCCTGCACGCAGTGATCCATTACTCTGTCAGCTCTTTCCCATGATGCTTAACAGCAACAGGAACATTGTGTCTGGAGAAAATGACTTCATCCTTTAGAAGACAGTACTACTTCATTCCTTTATTTCCCTCAGACTGCCTCTCTCTCCTTTGATCCCTCTCTCTTACTGTTATGGTCTACTGTATAGATCGTCTCTATCTCTATCAGTATCTGCCTCTTTGCCTTTCTACATTTCTGGATCACCTCTGCTCTTCCTTATTTTCTATAACTAATTTTTTTTCCTCCTGCTGTTTCTCTCTTTTCCCCTCTCCTGCTCGGTCTGGTCTTTCTGTAATAAAGATACTCTGTCTGTGTCTTTCGGTTTCAAATGCTACCGTGACATGTCTCTTGGATAAAGGATGATCGAGCTAGCAGCTTCCCGCTTTTACATAATTGTAATGTGACACACACAGTATTCTCTGTCCAATTCCTCTTTCTGAGTGCCCTCACTCTCTCTCTCTCTCTCCCTCTTCCTCTCCCTCTGTGTTTGCCCCCCCCTGCCCATACACACACACACACACACACACACACACACACAAACACACACATACACAGAGGAACATTTAGCTTGATATGGTAGAGTGATTAGCATCAGCCCTCTGACTGTACTAGCCCCAAGCTAACTGACCTTGGTTGCACATTTTCATGCAAAGTGAATATAGCAGTAAGAGTGCTGAGTTACACAGACAACTAAAGTGGAGTATAATTTATAAGGTGTGGTGATAAATGATAAACTTCTCAGCCAATCATATTACATGTCTCATGCCTATTAAACAGCAGTGCAAAACACAACAGCGCATGATGAAAATTGCTCACAGTGGAAGGCATCACCAGGAGAGATTTACTGCAGGAGACCCGTGTCCAAAACACCCTCTCCATGCTGCGATGCATTTTCCAGGCCTTAATCTAGTCAATTTTCATAACAACGGAGGGAAGAATTTTACAAAAGAATGACAACAGATTTGAAAGAAGGCAGAGGTTCAGATTTGAATTTACCATGGCTTGGCTTTCTGAAAAGTGTTTTTCAGAAATAGGAACATTTATAAGCATTCATTCAGCTATTTTCATTTTTATGTATTTTACAGAAATACTGTAAAATAGCAAGTGCATTAATAACATATATGTCCAGACTCTTATGGTAATATAGAGTAATATTAGAGGAGAAGACTTTGAGAGAATTAATTATTTTTTTAGCAAAATGGAAGTTAGATACATGTGATTCCAGTGAATAATTTCTAGTGAGAGAGACACTGTCTTCACTTAGAGACTATTTTTACAGAGGAGTACAGCAGACTGATAGAGAGCCTCATCACATGGTGCAACATTAAGCTAAACATCAGCATAACATAATGAGTGTATGGTGGACAAACGGGAACAGGAGGCCCCCTGTCCTTTTTGTTGCAGACAGTGCTTTAAATGTGGATGGTGGCAGCACAGAAGATCGATACAGTTTCAAGGTGGGCACTCGAGATTAGTGTCACCAATTCAGTATCCGAAATGTGAAATATGGTTACAATCTCCCCTTCTGTTCCTGGGTTATGGTGTTGATTAATGGAGAAGTGTTTTTGCAGAACATTATAATGTTACAGTGAAGATGACCTTTGACCTTTTGGATATAAAATATTATTGCTGCATCATTTTATCCGATTATACATTTGTATGAAATTTTGTCATAATTAGTGTATGAAAAACATGTCCTGGGTGGTAACAGTGACCTTTGACCTTTGACCACCAAAATCTAATCAGTTCATCCTTAAGTCCAAGTGAACGTTTGTGTCAAGAAATTAACTCCTGAGATATTGAGCTCAAAACATCGTCTGTCATCTGTGTCGAGACACAACAACAAACAAAAAACGGTGATATTGTTTGTTGTTTGCTCATAGATGTACTACTCTCACCGTGTTTTCTTTCAGTAGAAGAGATAATAGTGGACTTAAACAATTCTGTTAAGAGCTGCGATCATACCTGCTCCTTCTGAATTACTTTTACAAAATTAATACAACAGTCACCCCTAAATATTTCCTTTCTGATAATAAAAACTTACATGTCGTGTAGTAGTGGGGCTGAGGAGTGTCCCTGTCAGTGCACAGTGAGAAATGCTTGAAAACTAGGTCTGTCCCATTTTAATTGGGGCATCTAATCACCTTGGTGTCCCAAATCTGGGAGGTCGAAATCCCATGGAAGTCTGGATCTACATTCTTTAGTCCTGCTGTTGTGTTCTGAATGAGCTGTTATGTCTGTTATGACAGGGAGCATCACAGCTAAGGCAAGAAAAGAAGGAATTGCAGTTATCATTATATAAAGGAAATCAAATCATTAGTGACATTATCCAAATCTGACAAAGATGCAAAAGAATTTCTTTTAGTATAGTTCTCACTTGATGACAACAAAAGTGAACCTCAGAATACAGTAGAATATATTAATCTTTGTTCAGATAATGATTACACTATTTCTTGACATCAGCCAGATAATCAACAGGTGTACATGACACCAAGAGGAAGACGAGTCAGATACAAAATTCAGAAAATCTCAGAGTTCATGTTCAGTCTGAAGCATGCCATCTCATGCTACTTCCTGTGTCACTGCACTCAGCATGTGTTGTTCTGATGTTCTGTTGTCCAAGTAGTATTTTATGTGAAATTAGTGTCAGTAGGGTTTTGATTGCGTCTGTCTGAATGAGTCAATTTTTCACCTGCCCGAATAGTGAGCTAGAGGGGAGAGATGTGCATTCCTGCATTTCTACCAATATGATTGTTAGCACTGTCTGCTCAAAGAGAGGAGTTATTCCTTTATTTCTTTCTCATATTACTGTTTTAGTTGTTCTTTGTTCATTGTATTCTGTAGTTATCACACACTTCTAGTGTGAATCCCGTTGTTTGCATACTAATAGAAGCAACTAATTATCAAATGGTTTCGTGATGCCCTGAGTACGGATGTGGTCTTTGATGGCTCTTTTGTATATGACTTAATTCACAAATAAATACCAACACCTTGCCGCGTGTCATCTCATTTACATGCAGCTCATTGTGTTTCATTTTACTGCCTTCCCCTCCCATCGTTGTGCCATGCTAGGTGTGCAGGGCACAGAAATACCAGTTGAATAGGAAAGTGCATATCAAGTTGATTTAAATGCCAACGTGTCACAGGACAGACAGAAATGACAGACAGGCCCCAGAATTACCTGTTGAAGGTTTGGGATATTTGAATAATAAAATAATGGTTCATGACTTGTCATTAACGTAGTTAGACAGAATGAAATGAGTATGAATTAGATGGGCTTAATAGGTGAAATCAGAAATGAATAATTATCTAATTATTGACACTGTTGGATGGAAAAAAGTAGGTGGTTCCAGGATTTTGTTCAAATATCCCCTGAGAAGCAAACTATCCATTAGTAAAATACTTCTTTTCCCCCATGTGTCAGTTTTATGAGCCTCGTCTGTTTTTGTGTTATTTCTTTTCAACAGAAGCTTTTAAAATCTTTTGCTACACAAAATAATAATAATAATAATAAAAAAACAGTGCATTTGCGAAATGAGTTGCATTAACACATGCTCATGACTCATATAAATCTTTTGAAAATATACATTTTGTTCCTGTGGCATGAATTCAGGAATTTGCCAAGTGTGTGTGTGTGTGTGTGTGTGTGTATGTGTATGTATATATATATATGTGCGCACACATATGTGCAACAGTCTCTTCTCTCTACAGTATTTTTCCACACAATGACAGCCCATTCAAATCCAATTAAAGCAACACAGAGGGCTCCACAGCATCACTCATTCATCTGTCACTCATTCGCTCCCCCATCCCTCTCACTCGCTCGCTCTCACTCTTTTTCTGCTGCGTGTGGATGACTGGGTGGTAACTGGGTGGGTGAGCTCTCACTATCACTTCCTCATTTTATCTCTCGGTCTTTTCCTTTTATACTTCATATCCTGACTTGACACCTCAGGGTAAATATGTTTTTACATGACACGCTATCGAGAGCTAAAAGAGGATGTGTGTGTTTCTGTGTTTGTTTTTTTGGATGTGCTTGGTTTCTCATCCTGTAATGTCATGTCTTAATTTTTATTTTGGGTATTATTTCATTTTGGGCCCTGTATTTCCTGTAGCATTTGTATAACACTATATAAACAATTAAGAAATGGTATGTTACACACCAAATCAACATATATAATAATATATGTAATATATATATCATTTAAGTGTTTATTAGTGTATTTGTCAACAACTCTGTCTTTCTGTGAAACATTTATAACTTGCATACAGTTAATGAATGCTTTACACACAGAATACATAATGGCATGTCTTTACTTTTATAAGTGGTTTGACAAAAGAACTTTCAAAAGTACTACAAACTACTGTTTCCAAGGTCAAGTATGCATGCGTGTATATATATATATATATATATATATATATATATATATATATATATATATATGTATGTATGTATGTGTGTGTGTGTGTATACATATATATATATATATATATATATATACATATACACACACACACACACATGCACATGTGCAGAAACAGTTAATAAATGTCTTGCAACATGTGGAGCAATTGCTAGAAGCAAATCACACACGTATCTTGAAATTGGTTATTCAAAAATAAAAAATAATAATATAACATATCAGGACATTTTAAGCAATTTTAAACCTACCTACAGCAGACTGTGTAAAACCACAAAGTAAATGTCTAGTCAATTAGAAGCAGCTGATTGCAAGTTTGATGGTGTGTATTATTCATGTTGCTCTGCATGTTGTAGTAGAGAGACCCAGCTGCAAATCCAGGACCTACTGCTAAGCAACAATGCTCACACGGCAGCTACAGGGTGTCCCTCTTGGCAGAGAGGGAACTGGTCCTTTCCAGGACTGCTACACTATCGCCACCAAACAGAAGAGTGTCCCACTGCCAAATATCACCCCTCAGCCCACATCTCTTGGAAAAACAAATCTCTTTGAGGGCCATAAGCACACCATCCATTAGGGTTAGTTACATCACCAGGATGGACATTGACCATATGGGAAAATTAATTAGGCTAGAAAAGTAATGATGAAACAAATATGTCATCAAAAACAGCCCCAATGAAGCCAACCTGATAGATCTGCATGAGCAGCAGAGAGGTTAGGAGTTGTGTGACTCCAAGTGACTGCAGAATAGCTTCTATTTGGGGGTATTAGGTGGGAAGAGGTGTTGATATCCTCAATTTAAACTGCATTTTGTTTTAGACATTACTAATATCAAGCAGCTATGTTGACAGAAGCAGCAGTTGTGATGCCGTGGCAGTCTCGCACACTCCTAAGTCTGACTCAGTGTCATGGCAACAAGTACACAGAGTCAAGATTAATTTACAAACATAATACATTTTTCATTCCTGTGCTTGTGTGTCAGTTGATTATTCACTGTGTGGTCTGGGGAGCTTGCGAAAGTTGCTATTCTTGTAAAGTGGGTATTTTAGGTAAGGTGGGCACTTGAAATTGTGTCATAGTCTAAAATATATTTGAGTCCTGGAAAGCACTGCTAAATTGGGATGTTCAGTCGTGCTGATCTTACTGCATCACATACCATATTTTCTAGAACTTTCTGTGAGATTCCCACTTTACTTTTTCTGTACAGAGGCTTAAACAACATGGACAGAGTAGTGTTTTTTCTGTGAATTAAATCCATCATTCATGCCTTCGTCTTTTCTTGCCCTCTCTGTAGTTATTAAATGCAGCTATAATTACCTGGTAATTTTCCATTATCGATATGCATTTACCTTGAATATACAGAGGCTTTAAAAGCAATGGATACCATTATTTGTATGGCTTTATGTTGCACATAAGCAGCTACTGTGCTGAAATCAAAGTGTGCTGTATGTCAAATGTGATTTGTATATGTCACCATCTGACTGCTTGGTAGACATTTATTTCAGGGAGTGCATTTCGTCAGTTGGGTTGATATAAGTTTGTGTGTGTGTGTGTGCGTGCGTGCGGTGGAGGGGCACTGCAGGGAGCACTGTTTCCATTAATGTCGGTACTAAGATGCAACTCAGCTTTCTGAATTATGTAAATGAGGTACTGTAAATTCATGACAGAATCAATGGCTTTCATTTTTATCAAATCAATCAGGCTTCCATCAGTCCACAAACTCCACACTACTGCAGGATACACACACTCTTGCGCAGGCACACACACACACAAGCACACAAACACAAACACACCGCAAGGCCTTATATTAATCCTGCCAAGACAGGCCTTAGAATAATGAGTTTTGGAATGATGTGTATACAGTCATAAATATAATTTTTGCTTTTAACCATCAGCTGATTCATGATAATGTGTGTGTGTGTGAGAGAGAGAGAGGGAGGGTGAGAGAGAGAGAGAATTGTTGGGCCTTTGTGATGAGTCAACTATTGGGAAGTTACCAAATGGATCCCAGCCTGATACACTATAACTCATGAAAGATGAAGAGTCTGGCTATTTTACTACAGTGCTGCGTATAAACTCACACTTATTCTCACTCTGTCTCACACACATATATGAAATTGCTCCTGTTAATACCATAGTGGTGTGGTTGTGACATGTTGTTGCAGATGCACACTGAAATTTTGAGAAGCTACATCCTGGTGTGTGGGTAAAAGGGAAACCAGCACACTGGTGTAAGTTTGCACACTGTATTTCCTTTTTTGCAGGGTACACACTCCCTCAAAGACACACACCTTAATTCCTGTAAACAAAGTGTGTTTAAAAAAAAGAAAAAAAGAACACTACATTCAGAAGAAACGCAATGTAGCAGGACTGTAACACAGGACTGAAAAAGAAGCTCTGGCAGTGATTATGGAAACAATGGGTCTAGTGTTAATTCTAAAGCCTTGTTTTTGGTTTATTTCTGGCTGCCATCTTGGCAACTGCTAAAGCCAAAATTTAGGCAAAGAGGAGGGGATCCTAAATGGACCTCAGGAGGAATTAGAGAGCAGAGTTATGCCCTAAGACACCTGCCAATGCCCCAGTGTGCCCCACATCATACCTTTTTAGGTGTTAAGTGCCCTATGGATTTAGGCTTGTAATTCACTCAAACTGAAACTTCATGTTTAACAGGGTTCCCTAAAATGGGGAGCTGTTCAGTTATTGCTAGAGCAGTGCTAACAGCCTATAGGAGAGGAAAGTAGAGGCAGAGGTTTAGATTTCCAGCGTACCTATCAATGCTACCTCCAACAGTCAAAGCACTGAAATTGTAACACACGCACCATCTTCAGGCAATGTGTGTTATTATTACAGTTGCTGCATTGTTTTTTTTTTCACGCATGCATTCTCTAACGTTTTTGCTTTACTTTTAACGCCTCTGCCTCCTGATAGATAAACCCCTAGTTGATATTAAAAACTGATATGGAAAAACAATTCAACATG
Organism: Lates calcarifer; assembly: GCF_001640805.2. Taxonomy (NCBI): domain Eukaryota; kingdom Metazoa; phylum Chordata; class Actinopteri; family Centropomidae; genus Lates; species Lates calcarifer. The sequence continues at coordinate 14,110,406 of NC_066837.1, read as the reverse complement.
TGGCTGTAACACAATTCACTTACAAAAATACAAAAATAATACAAAAATGTATTAGTAAATCCTTTGTTTTCCTATGAACAGAACATAATGTTGAGCTCAAATTTTTTGGCCTCTGCATCCAGTCCCTAGATTTTTCTTTGAATAAGCAACATCCAGTTAGGTCTCCCCTTGTTCAATTTTTTCCTCTTCATAGTAACCAAAAAGATTTTGAGGGAGACAGGGACCTCAGTTTTTACTTGTATTTTCAAAGCTTTTTATACATGAAAACTACAAAAATCTGCCATGTCAAATCATCCATTTCTACAATCGCTGTACTTCCTGTTTGAGCATATGACAAGCACCTGTCCACTTCAGTTTGTTTGCCTCTTGTGTGCTACCACGTCCCATTTTCCCCCCAGTTCACATCAATATCACATTCCCAATTCCTTCCTATATCAAATAAAGTCTCGTAGGGGTTTTTCAGCGCAACCTTGATCTACCATTGAAGGCTCAGTTCACTGTCTCATCATGTTACACAAGCATTGCATTTCACCGTACCTTACCTCATATCTTTCTCAATTTTATGTCAGTCATGATATCAAACTTTATGTCAACATTTTCAAGCTGCATCTATTTTAAGATTCTCTGACTTGGTTCTTCCTCTGCGCAACTTCTTGTTGCATTGTTAAGCATTTTATCTTTTCAAATGTCATATATAGCTTTGTTGAATCAGGTTGCATTGGCCAATTAAATACATGCAAGTGCACATTCACAGTAATTACACAATTGTGACAAAAAACAAAATAGTTGCTGCTGTGATAACTTTCCAAGTTTGTAAAATCCTGTCTCTGAGTATGGGTGCAAGAGGTCCTGGGTTCAAATCCCAGACGAGCCTGAATGATTGAACTTTAAGCCAAAATCTGCTGTGTTGAAACTATGGTTAAGTGTGCTTGCTGAGTTAATCACCAGCTCCTACAACTGTTCATGTATACTTAAACACTAAATCTCAAATTGCTCCCTATGGTCAGGGCAGCATCTTGAGCAACAGCTTGCTGCTGTGATTGTGTGTGTGTGAATGGGTGAATAGGACAGTTTCAGTTCACTTGCTTTTATAAGCATTTTTAATTTGTGCATTTAAAAAAACCCTGAAGGGAAATGCTGAAAAAAAGAAAACCCCTCAAATATTGCAAAAAGGTTTTCACACTTGGCTGAGGTGCATAAGTGTTAAAAGGTACAGATAAGATCAAAATGCGACAAAGTGAAATGGAAACTGAAGACTAAGAGACTAAATCATGTTATACGAAGCATGTGACTGTGTCTACTGAAGCGTCTTCTCGACTGAAGACACTAAGAATGGCAGCAGATGAAAACATCAAATCTGTGTGGAGTGAGGTGCTCTTTTAATTACATCATCTGCAGTGGTTTAATGCCACCACCCCGGAGAATCCGTGTCACCAACTTCTTATCTCAGTGAACCGACTCCTAATATCTAATAGCCATTTTGTTACCACTCCTTTATCATTCATTATTATGGTTAATAAGAAGACAAAGGAAAAAAGAGAAGGAAATGTAAAAGAAAGTTTCACACAAGGTCCAATTTATTTGTGTCCAAAGCTTTCAGCTACATCTTGTGGCCATCCCCTGCAGCGGGAGTTGTTCACTTGTCATTGCAGTGCTTCAGAAACAACATGGAAGTTGGACTTTGTGTTCAGAGCATTAAAGCTGTTGTTTCTAAAGTTAAGAATACACCATCATGCCCCAATTAGAAATTGTTTTGTTTTGTGATGTTGCATTTCAAATGTCTTAAAGTAGTATATTGAATATCTGTGTATTGCACTCATTTGTGTGTGTGTGTCTGTGTGTGTGTGAGTGCATGTGTCTGTAGGTGAGTTGGTAGGTGTCGATGTTTGCCTTCACTTTTGTGCAGACTACACAGGTGTGTGTGTGTGTGTGTGTGTGTGGTTGGGGTGCAATCATTTACTGTCTCCTGGTTTAGAAAAGATGTTGGCATGACAACATGACACTTGGGAAGGGTTGGTGGGTAGACATAGAGGGAAAAGAGGAAAACAGTGCTCTCTCCATAAATAGAAAACTGGCAGTTTCATGCCATCTTTAAGAGGGAACTTCATCCTTGGATTTGTTTGTGAACATACTTCAGATCTCAACCTGCTTCCCAATCTAAAAATATTTATGATATAAAGAAAAAAAATTTAGTAAACAGTGTTGAGTCTTACACTATAAAACTATTTCCAAAAGCAACTGAAATGAGGAAAATATCTTAAAATAAAATATACTCAACATTAAAGAAAATCAGGTATTTATCATACCTCACTTTACTCTCACCTAGAATGTCACATCAGACACAAACACTGAAAACAGCACTCTGTTATTCACTGAGAAGAGCAGCATGTTTTTGCAAGTATGAATGTCTGTATGAGATTTTTTTTTGCATGTGTATAATTTACAAATTGGTTTTATACATTGTCTGTCTCCTTGTTTATGAGAGGCTAAGCCCAGACAAGCAGTCATTATGAGACATTAAAGTCATTCAATATGGCTGGCATATTGATCCTGTCTATCTGTCATTCTCTCATATAATATTCATGAGGAAGCAGTATATTTCATACCCCCATAACCACAGATACCAGCACAGATACACTTAAACACTTTTGTGTGACTTTGCTGTCATTATGAGCAGTTTGCTGAAACTTTGTCAGATTACCTCAAATGCTGCTATATATTTTATCTAGCTGCATAAATGTTTCACATTATAAAATATCTAAAATTAGGAGCAAGGTAGAATTTCTGATTTCCTGCAGACATTATTGTTTATGGTACAGAATGTATACTTCTCTTGAAGTCGTTTTCCACAAAATCATGAACCAGGAGATAAAATAATAAATGAATATGAATATACAGTGCAAAAGAGAAGGAGGAAAAACTAGGCACGTTATCACCTGAATTATTAATCAAGATAATTCAACTCCCAATGACAAGAATATCTATCTCTGTGAGGCACCGCACACACACACACGTCCACAAACACACAACCACACACACACACACATTTGTTCTCACATATGCACAAGACACTTTTATCTTGCCTACTCGACAGTTATCTCTTTAAAATGGGTCAAGACAAAATGAAAATCGAGAAACTTCTCATTGCGTGAAAGAGATAGACAAGGAGAGAGACAGAAACACAGGGGAAGGAAGCGAGATAGGTTGGGGCTGGAGGGAGGGAGGAAAGAGAGGAGAGTTTGATAAGAAAAGTTCCCTTCAAAACTCACAAGATTGCAAAAGGAAGTCACCTCATATTTGTATATACAGTATATATTTCAGTGTTTTTACATATTGTGCATGTGTGGGCGGTTGTATGTTAATGGGTACAGTATTGTCTGTGTTTTGTGCAGAATTTTACACAATTTACACAATTTTAAGAGTGTCATTCACTCACCAGTGAATCTGTTGTTCTCTGCATTGATTTCTTTTTCCTCTCTGTTACCAAGACAACAGACTATATATATATATATATATATATATATATATATATATATATATATATGTGTGTGTGTGTGTGTGTGTGTGTGTGTGTGTGTGTATACATGTTTTCCTCCACTCAAATTTTCCCCAGCTCCTTTTTCCTGCAAGGTCAAAAGGTCTGAAAGCATACAGTGTAATATTAGTATATGGCTAATAATTCTTTAACTGTTTTAAAATCATAAACAGAGTTTGGCTCATAGGGGAGGCAGAGGGAAGAAAGCAAGAGGTGCCCAGTAAACACTGACAAGAGGTAGAGACACAGTGTGTGAGACTATGAGAGGAAGCAGAGGAGGATGAGGGAGCATCGTGGCTAACACCCACAACAACAAATGCAAGACAGAAGACAGATCTCATGATGGTATGGTCTAATAAAAGCCAGCGTTGCGTTATTTGCATATCATTTTCTTCTCTAATTGGTATGTTTATCCAGACAATCAAAACTGCTTAATAATGAGAAGCTGATAACCTGCCGTATGTTAACACAGCTATTAACATTTATCATGGCATCACACAAACATGCCTCAAAGCCATTCACTAATATACCAAGTCCTTTTTTTGTTGTTGTTTGCAGTGCATGCTCCTTGTCAGTGCTTTTTTCTCCCTTCTATTGCCATTGGCTTTATAATAATTACATTGAGGCTTTTTTGAGATCTAAATAGAATCAGTTTGAAATAACTGCATCACAATGAGAACTGACACACCATGACACTTTATCAGAATTTGGTTATATTGAACTTTAAAAGGCAGACGGCTTCTGCGCTCTTTGTTGAAGCAAATTTTTAATCAAATTGTCAGGCTTTTAGCTTGTATCACGACATACTAGATGAAGGTCATATAGGACTGAAAGTACGACAATATTGCTTTGATAAAGCCCATGGAAAGCCACGCGTTTCATACTGTCTGCCCTCCAGCATGCGTTTTGAGTCTTCCTGTGTGTGTTTGGTTTCCCTATAGCTGGCTATTTTTACCACTGCCTATGAAATGTGTCTGGAGTGTCATATGATGGTGTATAAGTCATGCAGTGCATCTACATCCTCCACATGTATCATTCAATCAGGCCTGGTTGCTGGATGGATAAGAAGAGCAGTGATGGGGGAGAACACAAGCACAGATTGTCAGCTATCACTTTAATAAACAGATACAGCAGGGTATCTATATGTAGTTCACACTGAAATACAGAGCTTCATATCTACAAATGAGCTACAGTACAGGAAACTGACTTTCATAATTCAAAAGCTTATGGCACCATTTCGTATTTGTTGTACCTCTTCTGTTCTACTTATAACTTGCCATCTTTCACACCTTCTGATTTGTACAGAATATTTGGGTTAAGCACACACACATAAGCACGCCTTGGTGAGATGCATCACATTACCTCATACTCAGACAACTTTATTTCGCCTTTATTTCTACTTTATTTTCCTGACACCTCTTGCATTCAGTTCTCTAGCCCCATAATTTTGGGTTGTGTGTTTTTCTTTCATTCCCCTTGATACCTAAAAAGTACTGAGGGCCATATACTGTGTCTTCTAACCTAATACCTTCTCCTTTTCCCACCCCATTTGTTTGTATATGATAGAGGCATAGCTAGATCAACCTGTTGGGTGCAAAGGTGTTTTTTGACACAGTCTCTTTTCTAGGCAGTATGACAAGATCAGGTAGGAGCGCAGTCAATGAAATGTATCATTTGAAACAAATTTGCGAATGAATCATGTTTTACTAAACTCAAATTGACTTACAAGGAAACAGAGCTGATTTTGCCGGCTTGCTAATCCAGATAGAGGAAGAAAAAAAGTGGATACAGAGAGATGAGAGGTCCAGATTCCTTCCTGCCTCTGGGTTTGTACAGTATGTGATCATAAACAAGCTGAATGTTGATGATAACACTGCTTCAACATATGTAAAATTTGTGATGCGTGAATAATTTGTGGTTTAAACATCTTTTTCAAAGACATTTGACTTGATTGTTTTCCTCAATGGTGGCAATATCACGGCTATCATGCAGTGTTCTGTGTGTGTCAGTCGGAGGGCAATTTGTCAGCCACTTCCTGCTGTTCGTGGCATTAAGCGTGTAGTCTTGCAGCAACATTTTTGAAACCCAGCTGCTATGGTACGTTCTAAACATCACAAGGGCATTTATTTTGAAATTGTTTTGTGTACATTTGTGAAGTCTGTATGCAGTAGAGATTGTTCAGACACTTTGTGTCAACATCCAAAGCAATAGGTGGTGATTGTTATTATGAATATGTAATTGTAATCATGGCTCCTTTCTTTTTTACTTTGCTACTACATAAAATGAGACATAACACACATATACCATGAATACATGCATAATGAACTACTTTCTCTTAAATTTTATGATAACATAATACTGCTGCATATATGCAGTCTGTGTGTTCTACATTCTACGGGTCTGTACAGGCTTTGACTGTGCCTCAAACGAAAATTGTCGTGTTTCTTTCTTTTTTCCCTTTTGGTGTTTTCCTTTAAATGTGCTCAAATATTTTCAAATTCATTATTTTTAGCCCCTCACCCATAGTAATCCTGCAGCATGGATTTGCAGGATAAAACAGAATGGACCATGTGGAAATGTTTAATAAGAAATCCACTGGGATTCCTGCACAGTATGTAAATGAATGGAAATTGTCTGTCATGCATCATAAGCTCTGCTGTTGAATTCTTGGAAGGTATTTCATATAATTATGTTGAGATCATAAATAATATAGAATGTTTAAGGGGTATAAAAATACAGGGCATACTGTAGATTTTTTCAAACCTCAGGCTTTTTAAAACAACCAGCAAATCTGAAATACTTTTTTTTTCAACATTTACATGCATAATTCAGCAACATTTTAGTATCATTATGCAGCTTCCAGCATTTAATGTATGCTGAACATTTTTCAGTACATACAACTACACATTTTATATTTAATGGTAATAGTTATAATAAAAGGTTTTCTGAGGTTTTCTGCATAGCTCAAATACTTTGTACAAACACAGATCTTCTGATTGCCACATTTGTAAAATCAAATATGACTATAAAAAAGGCCATATTCAAATGAAACAGAAAATATGGGAAAGTGGCTACACTGCTACTTCTGGCCATGATTAACACCCATGATTAATTGAGCCATTTCAGCTGTTCATTTATCTAATGACTTTAAGCATAGAGCTCATAAAGACAGAGTAAGTGGGAAGCAAAAAGTAACAACTACAAGATTTTTCTGTATCCAGTTAAGTGCTAAATGTAATATGTGAAATTTGCATGAAGAGATTTATCTAATGAAGTACTGCCGGGTCAGATATTTTATGTAGCGGAAAATCTCCTTCTCCCCAAACACGCTTAATCAACAACTGATTACCTTCCACCTGACACAGATAAAGATCTGACACAATGATCTCCACCATAAAGTGCAATGACGTCAGCCTTTGTTATGTGCAGTACCCTCTGCCTTAGAAGAGGTGAGGTAAAAAGGGACAGGGGGAAGAGGAAAAACCAGAGGACTTATGGTGAATCACTGGCACATTTATAGGCATGTGTGCTTGCAATATGTTGCTGTCTTAAAGCTGTAGAACATTTATTTTGACAGGCAATGAATAGCAAACCAGCAATGTAGATTTATGTTTATAATCTCTCATATTTGATAATGCTAATGCACAAAAGGACTAACCCTTTAAATCTTGGTGACAGTTGGTGACAGACAGTCTTAACTTTTTAAAATACGTTTCTCCCCCTGCAACTTAGTTTGAAACCTGGTGTCTAAACAAGATTATTTCTCTTGTTTTAGTCAACTCCTTAAATACTAATTCATATTAATGACTCATTCCCAATGCTTGAGTTCACTGAGAAAATGTAGGTTGTGTAAGGAAGACATATTTAAAATTCTGACTTTGTGAACTCTGTTGTGGCCCTTTTTGTAGTTTTTGCTTCACACCCAAATGAGCTTTCAAGTCAAGTGAAAGTTTTGAACCAGAAAATGTATCCACATCCCTCAGGTTCTTTCAAAGACGGTCTCCAATTGCTTGTCAATCACGCATAAAACAAGTATTTTGTGACTACTGCTTCAAGTCTTAGGGAAGATGTATTTACTTCAGAGCAATGCTAAATCTTACAGTTCAATCCTAACTAATAATTACTGCTAACAAGCTATTTTTCAGGGGTTAGGGGTAAGGGGCTATGGAATGCATTATGTCAGTGATGGAACCCCACAAAGAAAGGTGTACAATGGTGTGTGTTATCTATGTATTTCTCATGTTGTGGGGACCTTATGGGGACAAAAAGCAAGCCTGCATAGATTTGATGGTAAAGACATGTCTCAAGGTTAGAGTAATGTTAGGTTTAGGTTAAAGGGTTAGGGTTACGGTTAGATAAGTAGTGGTTTTGGTCAGAGTAAGGTTAAGTCTCCAGAAGATGAATGTAAGTCTATGTAATGTTCCCTGAAGTCATGGAGATATGTTGACTGCACTGTGTATGTGTGTGTGTGTGTGTGTGTGTCTGTGTGTGCGTGTGTGTGTCACACAAAAAGAATCATTATATGATTAACAAGCCACCACCAAATGCCACTGAGTTTCTGCGCCTCTCTTTCCTGCTTGTCAAAACTTCTGACTAGCTCAGTAAAAAGTGGCACACAAATGCTCACAAATATACACTAAGGCATGCCAGCGCACGCAGACATACACACAGATTGGAAAGCCTATAACACACACTTCATTTGCGGTCTGACAGCTCAGTACATGTTCTAGATGAAAGAATTGACAGTTCAAGGTGACGGCTTCCTCCAATCAATTCAATGTTGCGCTGTGTGATGTGAGCTCTGTGTACAGGATTTGTGTGTGTGAGTGTGTGTGAATGTGTGTGCAAGAACACATGTGTATGTCTCCTCTTTTGTAGTGCTGGTCTAGGTAGGGGGTAGCTGACAGGTGTCCCTTCTTCTTAGCCATCCAATTTATCACCCTACTGGTGGTAGGGACCTTTGCCTGCGTCCAAATGCCCATAGAGCACAATGCTTTCTCTCTCTCTCTCTCTCTCTCTTCTTCTTTCTCAGAACAACAAAACAACAACTAAAACAAGCAATGATCAAATAATTTCAAACTGCAGCCTTAGAAATATGATAATGTCGCTCTGTTCCAACATGACCTCACTGTTACATTCCTCTTTCTGTTTCTCTCTCCTCTGTCTCACTCTCTCATTATCCATACACTTACAATAGCAGCAAATATATTCTAACCAGAAAAAAAGAAGTCATGGCATGCTGAGCAGCCATGGAGATTTTAAATCTTTTGTTCTTTCTGACTTAATAATAAAAAGTGTTTCAGGGCTCGATATGAGCCAGCTGTCAGAAATAAACCATGGCTATCAATATCATTCCTCAGATATCATTATTTTAGTTCTTTTCAATTAATTATGAGAGCGTGGTGAGTCGGTACTTTAGATCTCATTTCAGGGCCTAAATTGGTTTGTGAGCATAAAAACCTTTATTGTGTATGCCCTAGCGGCACACACACACACACACACACACACACACACACACACAAAATGGTGTGAAAAGTGAGTTTGGATATGGAAGTTAAATGTATAATTTTGCGGCTGGAGATCACAACATTTTGCTGGATATCGACCAGCTTATCATCAAGCTTTTATTGGAGGTAAAAATCTCTCTCTCTCTTGATATTTTGTTCCGTTGGATGATATTTTTTTTCTGATGAAATGCACATTCCTTCACTCTCTCCTTGGTAACAGTAGCTTTCTCTGTGGGGAGCCCCTTACCACCAACCCACCCACACCACCCCCAAAACCCCTCCTATTCTTTTCATCCTCTGCTGCTGTACCAAATCAGCTGGGGGGTGAGGGCTTTAGGGAGAGTAGGGGGTGGGCTGGAGGGGGGTTATGAGGAAAGCATGAACCATGGTGAACAACACAAGAATAAAGACAGGCCTTAAAGTTGAGATACAGATCCAATTGCTTGTTTTTTTTTCAGTTTTTTTTACCCTCTCTTCTTTTCCTCCCACTCTAGCCTTGCTGTCTTCATCTGCCCCATCTCTCTCTCTCTCTCTCTCCTCTCTCTCTCTCTTCCTGGCAGTGGACAGAGGGAGTCAGGGTGATAAATAGGTGGTGTCCGATGTGCTTCTCCTCTCCTGTCGTTCTTTCTCTCCTTCTCTTCCACTCTCCTCCTCTACGGTCTCGGCTCACCGCACTCCCGGCCCAACAGCATGTTCATTCCTGTCAGCAAAAAGAGAATCACTGGAACAACCAGCTCTACGGCGCACATGCGCAAAACACACACACACACGCACACACACACACGCACACTCTCACACAGACCCACACATGCATGAACATCACTAGAGAGAACATAGTAGGGTTGATAAAATTGGGCAGCAGCGGTATGTTAATGTGTAAAATGCACTCTGAGATTCACAGAGACCCACAGTTGCACACTGAGCTTACAGTACATGCACAAACACACTCTCAGCCAGAGTCTATTAGTGTTCACAATGCACACAGTCTGGATGAATTAACATCAGTGGTCACCAGCATCGACACTGCACACGCACTTATTTATCACAGGCTCGTTCTTGTGTGTGCGAGAGTGGGTGTGTGTTTGGATTATTTGGCTGGGAAAAAAAAAATCCCAATGAAAGGAAGGAAGGAAGGAAGGAAGGAAGTAAGTAAGAAAGAAAGAAAGAAACCTGCAGTCTTGGTAGGAGAAGGTGGTCAATACCTACCTCAGCCATGATGGATAGTGGCCCTGGAGTAAAAGCTGAATGTAGCTTTATTCCTCCTACCCTCTAGTGACATGTGTCCTCCCAGAAAGCCATTATCAAAGTAAATGCCTGTATCTCAAGCAGCACCATATATTTAAGCCTATAAGAGCTCTGAATAGCACACAGCTCCCTCATCTGTTTCCAAAATCTCTTGAAACGGCCACCTGTCTAGAATATCTTATCTATCTTATCAGTATATCTCAAATGGGAGCAACACATCATACAGTGAATTCAGGCTTATAATAACATAGCCTGCAGTGTCAGTCTCCCCTCTCAAAACATTCTCACTGTAGTGCACTTCCCTTGACCCCATTGCAAGGTAAGTGAGTGTGTCACTGGAGCTTTATTGAAGAACAATTGATGTAAGCATCCCCTCAATGTTGCCATGCATCACCTGTTGTATAATTGAAGAGGCTGAGTGCCTGTTAATGATCCTCTGCTTGACCCTGGGCCTGTATTTGCATTGTTTTTAGCTTAGCACATGGCTAATAGCTAGCCTGAAGGTGCACCGGCCTTGCTAAGGATCGAACACCAATTTCCTTCATGCCAAGGGCAAGCTTACCACATCATTTGGAACACAAGAGAAAAGGTGCATGTCGGCACACAAATGCAGCCACTCGTTCTCTATATTTCCTGCCGCAACACAGAGTGTCACGCACACATGCGCACAAACACACTGTGTAACTGAACCTATGTGGCCCGGGGGTGCGTTGAATAGGAACAGTGAGAGGTGCTATTTATTTCGCTGATGAGCATGAACCTGTTAGTAGAGATGGTGGGAGAGGCGCTAACACCCCCGGAGAACTGGCTCTTTCCTTAACCCGGCAAGGCTCTTTTAAAGAGGTCACAGAGGGTGAGGAGCAAAGACAACATGCTCCAAAAGAAAATTGAGCCTAAATGGAACACACTAACACACAGACCCACCCCACACCCCCTGCCATTTTTCTGAACATGTCTTTAAATTGGGTTGTAAAAATGTGTATCTCTTGGGTTTATATGAGGATCCAATCTGCAACAAGGAGGGGGTGAGCAACAGAGCGAGTGATAAAAACAGATAAATCAATTTAGTTGCCGGATTTATTTTCCGATCACAGAGAGCAGTGAGTAATAAAAACTGTATTACACCAATGCTAAGCTTCGCTTGCATTTTTCATTTACTTGCATACCATTTGCGTGTGTGTGTGTGTGTGAATATATTTGTAGAAGACACTTGCTTTCGTCAGCGACAACAGTTTTGTGTGTGCACTTATGGAAAAAATGTGAATTTCTATTCACCTAGCAGATGTACAATGTCATAACCAATACACAGTAAAACGCCCACTGGGTTCCATTTAACAACACAGAAATATCTACTATGGTATGTGCACAGATATAAACAATGTTATAGTCCTGTCCCAGGTCCACTGCTGTCCTTATGCTGTGTCTATACTTCACTCTCTTTATGGCACTTATTATTGGAAAGTCAACAGACATAAAAGACTCAGTGTGAGTAGAAAAGCCCAGCCAATGTTTTGGAGTGTCATTTGGCAGGTGTAGTGAGGAGGATATTGGGAGAAGGGCAGCAAAATTGCCTCAAATCGAAAAACTATACAGGAAATAATTTACTTGGACTGTATGTCTCTAGGCACTCAACATTTAGAATGGGCTCTGCTACTTTAATTGAAAGGGAAAGAGAGACAGGGAAAGAGAGAGAAAAGCTGTTACAAACAAGAGCATGATTTATGAAATCCATCCCTCTGTTCGTCAGAGCGAGCTCATTATGTATGCACAACAGTGAGAGTGTGAGAAGACGGATGAGTCGTCCCCGGTGGCGGAGGAAGAGGAATGGCGGCGCTAAACTCCGCCGGTAATCAACTGGTGAAATTAAACATCAAAAAAACAGGAATGATTGTGTGCGGCAAAGCGATTTGTCTGCAATTAGCGACCGGTCGCATAACTCACACACAGGCACACATAAACACATTCACGCTTAATGGAACAAGACGTGTCACTAGGTGTGTATTTGTGTGTGTATGCAGAAATACAGCAGAGGATAACCATAAAAACAGTAAGTTAATAAACTTGAGAGACATTAACAGGACCTAGGGCAATTGGTGAACAGCTACTTCATTTGTCAACAGCTCTTATTGAACACTTTCTGAGAGGTAGCTGCTTGTATTTATGGCCTTGTCCTGTGTCATTTGTTTGTGCTAGTTTAGTTAACCTAAAGGAGAAAGTGGGGGTGAAGTGGAAAAGGCCAAGGAGGAGAAAGAAAATATTTTGCTTACTTGGCATCTACAGTATATCGTATCAAAGCCAGTATCTGTAGTGTAGTATCAAAGCCAGTGTCACCTTTATGATGTTTCATGATCATGCAGGATGACATCTGAAGTTTGTATCTAACCCAGTACATTCAATGCAGACAATATAAAGGCCATGTGTCAATGTCTTAGCAATGGAAACGACACAAGGAATGGTTATCTGAGCTTCAGAGCGCTGCTTGGAGCTGAATTTCATTTTGGACATTTTCTGAATGTAGCCAATGTAATTTATCAGTGTATTGTAGCAAGTACTGTTTACCTCAGCAGGGGTGTCACACAGCTAGCACCCAATGTCAATGCTTGCAAGTGTAACAAGACTGCAAAGATCTTCACAGGTCTTTTCTCAGTAGCTAACAAGCTGCTCTCATTTTCTTTCCTTCCATCTAATTGAATTCCCTGTGTATCACAGGATTACTAGTTGTCTAAGCTTAAGCTTATACTTTTCTTAATCCTTAACATGATTGCCCGTGGTTGTCTCATGTGACAGCATAACCAGTGCCATAACAACCCAGATGAATACTCAGCAGCTGCAGAAGCTGCATCTACTGGCGTGCTGTGCAGACATGGTCACTGTAGATAGTCATAAATAAGTGATTAAGAGAGGTGGACATCTATTGCCAGTCTGTGTTGCTTTGGATAAAGTATGTGGTTGTGTGTGTGTGTGTGTGTGTGTGCGTGAGTGAATCTTATTTTTTGAACATTTCCAAATAAGTGTCTGATGAAGTTGCCAGCATGCGATTGATTTGAGTGGTCACCTCTGTCTTTTCTTCTTGTCCTTGTCCCCTCCCTTGCTTTTTTTCTCCCCACCGAGCGTTGATTGAATCCCCTGTTTGTCTCTCAGACCTGCTGCTCTCACCATTTCTAGCATTACAGAACAATGAGAACTAGGAACTAAAGGCCTGGTCACAACAGAATGTGGCACAACGTCATGCGCATCTTCACAAAACATTTGATTATAGAAGCTGAGTGACTAATTACAGGGCTAGCTGGTGACCTGTGACTTGACTTTGACAATTTACATGCTTGTGTGGCTGAGCCTAATTTAGTATAATTTAGTTAAACTAAAATGATACAAGACTGGACCACCTTTGACCAAAGAACCGTGATTGGTAACAAATCCCACTCCTCTGCCAGTGACATCAATTCATTAGCAGAGAGAGCTAAAGCTCGGGCCCCTGGTATGAGTAACATCAAGACTGGTTGTCAAATGAGTAAAGCACCATAGCTAGTCTCTTTACTGAGATCTGCAATCTGTTTTCTTTGCTTCCCCCTCTTCTCTGAACAGAAAATTGCTTCAGTGCAGCTCGCTGGAAGGGGTGGGGTGGGCATCAAATGATTTGTGTGAATTGCCCACAGATCGCACGTTGGCTTTTCACCTCATGCCTCGAAGCAGGTGAAATGCGGTTGACCCTAACCCTGCCTTTTCGCAGCATGCAAAGGAAATGGAATCTGATATGATTCACATGGCTTGATAGGGTTCATCAGATCACACAAACTTGAGAGCCAAATACAAAATCCATGTCTGCAAGTGTCTCTTTTTTGGACAGTACCCACCCCTCTCGATCTCTATTCCACCCTGCAGTCTTCAATCTATCTTTTCCTCTTTACCTCTGACCTTTTCATTTTTCAGTTCCTCCATACCAATCTGCTCTTCCATCTTGTCGTCTACACTTTCTCTCAATCCTGCCATACTACTGACCTTTCAGTTTCATTCTTCCTCCATTTCTCTACCTCTTCTCTCCTCCTGGTCTGGGCTGTAATTCAGCTTGTTTCAGGGCCAGTTAGGCAGCCAGTGGAGTTAATCTGTCTTTTCAGGTCATAAATCACTGCTTGGCATCTCTCTCTCTCTTTCTGTCTCTTTTCCGCTCTCTTTTCTCTCTCCTTCTTCCTTGCTCTTACCCGCTGCGTGGACGTAGCAGCGTACTTTGAGGTGATTGCACCTGACAGTCAATGCTGGTGTTCTTTGCATGCATGTTTGTGTGCGCACGTGTGAGTTTGTGTGTGGTTATCACTGCTTTAACACCCAACAGATAGGGAGTGAAACTGCGTACTCTGGAAGTGCCACAGCCAATAAGAAAAGATTGTTGAAATGTCAAGACCAATCAGAAGTGATGCTGCTCACTGCGGTGCAGTTTGGATCTGTGTTTGTGTGTGTCTTGGACTTGTCGCAAACACAAGAATGGCACACACTCACACTAGTAACAGATGGAATTTACTGGCTGAAAATTCACTCATAAGATGAGCAAAATCTTTGAACTGAAATGAAAGCCGTCTCTGTGCATGTTTGTGTGTGTGTGTGTATGCTCGTGCGTGCATTCTGACATATCTACGACCAGGCAGGTGCATGGGAAACTGTTGGCCCCTACAACAGACAAAACCACATCAGGAACTGGAATGGCTGGAATTGATGGGGGGAGAAATACAGAAGAAAGAAGGGGAAGGAGAGAAAAGCTTAGCGTAGCAGGAGGGAGGAGAGAGAAAGAGGGAGAACGCGGGAGGAGAGTAAAGTTGAATAGCAGGAGGGCGGGAGTGGGAGAGCGGATGAATGAATGTGTTGTGGATCTATTGTGCCCAGCTCCTGAATGGAGTGTTAGTAAGCTAAGTAGTAACTGGTGATTTACAGCTCCAAGGCTATATCAGCTGAAGTGGGCAAACAATACCCTTTCATAAGCAACATTCAGCAACTAGAAGAGCCATGTAGGACTGTGCTATTTTGGATCTAAAGTGGGGTGAAGTGTTTTGGAAGTTGGTGGTTACGTGCAAGGAGACACTTCAGCAGAGAGGAGGAAAGGAGATGGAGGGGAAGATGATGAGGAGAAGAGACAGTGAGAAAGAGAGAGTGAAAACTGAGCCAGTGGAGAAATGTTATTCATCTCATTTTAGCTAATGCATTCTTTTATAACCAATGTGTCAATTTAGTCTGGTATTGTTTCTGGTAGAAAGTGCACCACATGATCTTTTGTGGCATTTTCACTTGTGTTCAAATTTATCACCAAGCTGTGTTTGGTGTTTTGTGTGTGTGTGTGTGTGTGTGTGTGTGTGTGTGTGTGTGTGTGTGTGTGTGTGTGGATGTGAATGTGTGTGTATGGGGGTTGGAGTGCTATTGTAAATAATCTCCAGGCTCTTTCTGCTGGTTGCGGGTTTGCAGGGTCCCAGAGATTAGCTTCCCTTCTCCCTCTGAGCTTTGAGCTATGTTCAGCACCTTAAAGCGCTTCCCTACCACTCCAAATGTAAAGACACTCGACTACCACCACTACTTTGATAACATGAAGCTGCATCAGCTAGAAATGTTCAAGTCTGTATTTGCTAAATATGTTTTCAACCATTTTTCCCCCCTGTCAACCTCTCACTGCCTCTCTCAGCCTACCCCCCCCCACGCTTAGAGAGAAATGTCGAGACGCCTGTCATTATGAGCAGAGTCGCCAAGCATGGGGACCCTGGACTCAGACCTATCCGTGGCATTAGAACAACAAGCCCTGTGACGAATGGGAGAAAATAGAGGAGTTGCGCTGTGTGTGTGAGCGTGTGTGTGTGTGTGTGTGTGTGTCCGCTGCTACACGTTTGCCATCCTGATTTGTTGAGAAAGAGGGAGATTCAGCCGACCATTCTGACTCTATTGCGCTGCAGAATTGTGATAAGGCCACACACACACACATGCAGAGACACATGCACGTACACACACACACACACACACACACACACACACACAATCATTCACCTCATCAGCAACTGCATTCCATACTACAGTACCCATTCTGCTCTGCATATAGATCGAGAGAAAGATAGTCCGCAAAAGGAGGGTACTGCAGAAGGGTCACGGGAGAGGACACTGACAAAAAAACACACACACACACACACACACACACACACACACACACTCTTGCACGTGCACTCTGAAAGGCAAAACACACAAGTGCTGCAGGAGCAACAGTTGGCTCTAGCTTTGCCTCCCCCAAACCCACGAGACCTCCTCTCAGAGACCCTAGAGACCTCAGCCTCCCTCCTAATGCTCCTCCATCCTTTTCCAATTCATCCTCTCCTCTGTTCCATTCCTCCCCCTCCTCTGCCCTTCCCGCCCCAGAGAGTTCTCACTTCTGACAGAACAGTTAATCATACACTCTCTGCAGGTCTCATCCTATGTGTGTGTGTGTGTGTGCACGCGTATGTCCAGATGTACACCTTCATCTTCAGCAAGACAGAGGATCTATCTCTCTCACCTCCATTTTTCACCCCCCGCCCCCATCTCACACACACACACACACACACACACACACACACACACACACACTTTTTTCAGCTCTTCTTTCCCTGCCCTTCATCTCTCATATCTTACCCATGTGAGTATTAAAAACACAAACAAGTATATAAAGCCCCAATAGATGATTGGTGTACTTCCTTATAGTAATATAACTTTTTTGGTAGTGTCTTCCTCTTTTTAATATAATTCTTTTCAATAGCACAGATATTAACCAGCTACTGAAGCCAAAAGACAGCTGCAGTCTTAAACTATTTTAGGAGTATCCAAAAGGTTGAGCGACTTGCAACAGTTGTATAAAAAAATTAAAAGGAGCAGTGGGTTCTGACTCCCTAGAATGGGTTAAGCCAGATCATACTGTTCCCATAATGCAACTTGTTAACACTATTTGTTTCACTCTCCATGCCTTGTAAACTCCTACATCTTTCAAGTTCCTGACCATAGTTTGCAACACAGGCTTTTTGATAAGAATTTGTAGTCTCCAAGGCCAAGCTGAGATAAACTACAGAGGGCAGCTGTTTCTCACAGACTGAGCCGTACTCCCTATGATGAGTAAACTGATCCAAATGTGCAAAATCTGTGGTGTGTCTCCTTAATCAGAAATAAAATGTCTTGAACTCTGGACCACTGAGGCTGTTGTTGGCTGAAGGAGCTGGTAATTCTGTGTCTGCTATGGTGGATTTTTCCTTCTACGATTATTGTGAGTCCATAAAGAATCCCAGTTTAAAGCTGTAGTTTTTAACTTTCCACACATCGTCGCTTTCCCCCCATGGTGAGAGGTCTCCAGCAAAGATGACCAAGTTGTTAGGGAAGCCTGTGAGGGAGCCCGCAGTTTATTTGAATCAGCCATTATAAGACTTGGAAAATATCTCAGCCAGTGAAGTGTGAACCTACTGGCCTTATGCTTGATTTTGATGCGTGAAACCACAAATGTGGTGCGAAATGTGTCGCTTCCACTATGGTGGCTCAGTTTTAAGTGGACTTCATTGGCAATGTCAGACCAGGACACAAACAACTTGACAAGTCACGACTATGCAATCAGCTCAGTAGGAGACTACACAGTCTCTCACTGTGGTTAATGTGCTGATTTGTGTGTTTTATATTCCAACGCAAATCGTTATCCTTAAAAATCATAATAAAAAACAGCTTTTGATTGAGACATATTGAAGACCCATAAAATCTAAATGGATTACCTTTTTTACAGACCCAAAACCACATGTAGTAGCTACCCTATTTATTCTATTTAAATATTGCCCTCTTTTGATATAAATTTCAATTCAGTCCTTATACTGTGTATCTTCAAATATGAGTAATTTTTGGCATTAGTATGGAGAAATATACATTTTTAGTAAGATGTTGAAATTTCCTCTGTTTTGAAATGACCATGAACTTCTCAGGTCTGTTTGTGTATTAGGTAGCCAGGTGTAAACTTGTCATTATCAGCCAATCAGCACCAAGTTAAGTTAGTTATGCTAAATTAGCATAAACACTATAGCCACATATGGACTGTTTTTAGCTAGCTGTCACCCGTGTGCATGTGGAAAGCACCTTTTTTCACCAAGCTTCTGAGTATGGATCCTGACAACTGAAATAATCTGGATTATTTATGGTTAACAGACAGACAGTTTATTAGAGTTTATGAATTTTATTGATAGTGTGCTTCAGACACTGGCACACATGCTGCTGCAGCAGAGATGCTGTCTGCCATCTCCAAGGAACAGTGAGTACGGACTATATTCCCTTGAGGATTTCAAATGAGCTCCAACAGTGCGCCAACGTGTATGGTACCATAAACTGAGTAACTGACCGGGTATTATTATTTTAATTTCATTTTAATAAGGCCGTAAAATAAATATTTATCAAGTATTGTATTGAATCTTTGTGTTCTGACATTTATTAAAATGAGTATATGAGTATTATTAAAGTGTATCATGTTAAAAGGCATGTATACCATAACAAACCTGTATCAAAATTTTAATTATTTGTTGCTGAACTTCAGACAACAGTGGCCTCTTTCAGATGAAGCAAATAATTCAAGAAAGCAGAACAAAGGTGAAAACGCATTTATCCAAGTGGAAGGAGAGTGCCTCAAAGTAAAAAGCAAAGCAACTCTCTCTCTAGCTTCCTTAAGCAACCAAAGTGTGGTTAAAGAACATGTTTCCTTTTTGTGCAGTAATATTAATATTGATCATGGTGATGTCATGATGGTAATAAAGTGTAATTACTTTTGAACCTTTAACATTCTTTTTACATTGAAAATACAAAAACCAGGTCCATTCAGTATCTCTTTTTAGGTAACCTCAGCTGAATTGAAGGTAAATTCTGCAAAGCCCTTGATTATATTTCATGCCAGCATTTTAAAAAACTTTTATAGTATCTGTGCATAGCAACTACAGCATGGTTAAGGTAGGATTACAGTTATGCAACCAAATCACTTGCTTAAGGTCAGAGAAAGATTGGTGTTATGGCTGCAAAAACAGCAAAAAGTAATTGCAATCTCGTTACCCAAGTGAGAGTCGGATACATGCCCATCCATCGCTCTGACCTACACACCCTTGCTTTCTGCCTCAAAGGGAGCTCTTTTGTTGTGCTTTGGCATTGAATGTTGGCACCGAAGGTAAATTGTGAGGTGCAAAATTGCCCAGTATGAACATAATTCCTGTGGTACTGGAGTTTACAGTGGGAATTGCCTTTACTAAATTGCCTTGACTGGGTGCATTAATTTTCTCAGATGAAATACAAGATACAAATTGTGAGTATCAAGAGCTCGCAGCCTCCTGGCATCAAGGACAGTCACAACATTTTGGTAGCCATGGACATTTTTACAGACCCAGACCCACTCCTGCTCCCTCATCTTTGTTTGCAGATTGAGATTCAGGAACAGTTTTTATCCCTGGAGCTATCACCTGTCTGCACACTGCTCACCACAGCTAACTCTCTTGCCACATCTGCCTCACAGCCAGACCGGCAGTCAAAGCACCACACACCCCATGCACACAGTGCTGGACTCAAGTGTTACCTCTTACTCTTTCATACACCACATTCGTATCCTCAGTCTTCAGCTATGCTCAATTAATACTACTTAATACTACTACAAATACTATTCAAAAATGAAAATAACCTTTGCAGTAATATGTGCTCATGTTTGTCTTGCATCCCCTTCCCTCATGCTCTTCCAACAGAGCTAATTTCATGTACAATCTTTCAGTCCTTTGCAAGCTTAACAAAACATTAGATACTGTCAAAGCAAACTTGCAAACATTTATGAATTGGTGTGTAGAGAGGGGTGTAGGATTTTGGTATATGCAGTAGTTGCACATATCTTTGGGGTGGGTGTGGGGTGGGGGAAATGTCTGTAATATTTTATGACCTTGTGTTTTGTCTGTAATATTTTATTGCCTGGTGTTTTGTACTCCATTTTCATCTTTTTCTGTCATTAATTTATTGGTCCATCTACCTGCTCAGGGATAAGGATAATGTTTTATTGTACACGGTCCCTGTTTAAATAAATAAATAACAAATCAAAAAAATAATTTAGTTACTGTGTAGTTGTATGTGCAAACTTATAGATATTTACCTACTAACATATTTTTATACTTTTGTGTAATTTAGTTTTTTATATTTGACTTTTTTCAATAATCTTTACTTTTTTCTTCTTATGTCTTTCTAATGAAATTACAGGATAGAAATTTTAAACCATAAATTTTGCAAGTCTTACGTAAAATCAGTCCAGCACAAGCAAAACAACCAGACTGTTACAATAAGACATCTGTAATTAAGGAAGGGTCCCAAAACACAGCCCATCCCTGACTGGAGCTGTACTAATAGTAAATGATTTTTTTTTTTTGTCAATTATCACATTATGTAAACTTCCAAATGATAAAATACAATAGTTGTTGTAACATTTTAAAAGATTTAATTGGTTTTAAATTCAATGGGAGTTTGGTCATATGGAGACGAATGTATTATTGGAAGAGGGTTTGGTTTAGTCACCGCACCGAACTTTCCCAAAACACCCTCTTCACATTCTCATTAGAAATACTGCACTAAAGCTTGTAGATAAATGAAAACATAAGTCAAACCCCCATTCTGTCACATGATGCTGTATGTTGATGGACACACATACTCTCTCTCTCTCTCTCTCTCTCTCTCTCTCTCTCTCTCTCTCTCTCACTCTCTCAAGTGTGGGTGTGAGTGAATATTCCAAGTCAGCAATTTTGAGGTGTGAAAATTGCTCTTGCTCTCCAGGATATTTTTAATTTCCTATTAAGCATCATTACACGCACTTGATTATGCTTGGAAACCACACCCTCGCAATGCGCAGACACACCTGCATGTGGGTGCAGACACACACACACACACACACACACACACACACACACACACTATACGCACTGTCTCTCTCTGTCAAAGACAAACTCACCAAGTTCACACTGCGTGACTGCCCATGTGATGTTCATCCTTGTCCTCCATTTCATTAGACAGGGGGCCGAGTGAGCTATTCTGGGAGAGAACGGTAACCCTTTGTTGGTTGCTGAGCTGAAGAGATGTCTCCAATAGCAACTGAGACCTATGGCCTCCCCCCCGCCCCCCTCCATGGCACCCGGCTCCCATACTGGTGGTTGTGAGTGTCCATGTCTGTCTGTGTGTGTGTGTGTGTGTTTGGATGGGTTCATCCCTCTGTGTGTGTGCACTTTTTGAGTGTGAACCTGTGTTTTGCATGTGTGTTGGTGCGTGTACAGATGACAACAGGATGTGATCTATCACTCACAGATCTATAACAGTGGCACACAGCGAGGGATGAACACGTTAGTGTCAGTTGCAGACGATGGAGACGAGCAGAGGAGAGTGATGTGACTGTTATCGATCCTGCCTGGTAATTACAGTGCGATTTATTACCAGAAAGGGGGGTGTGGGGGTCTGGGGGGTCGACAGAGAGAGAAGGTATCATATTTAGTTTGGGGTTGTAAGTCAGGTTTTTGGCGAGAGTGAACAAGGTCAGAGAGAGACAGAGATAGATCACTTTACCCCTCCCTCCCTTGAGTGCTGTGCGATCTGATCACTGTTGTGCTTTCTGACATCCTCCCCCGTCCTCTCTCTCTCCACTCATTCCTATTTTCTGTATTCTAAGTCCTCATATGACCATATGATGCTAATACCACCCAACATAAGCAGACCCGTGATTGTTTCTCTTGCATACATTTAGCCTCTTCCATGCATGGTGCCTTATTTTACCCGTCAAGGACATCACTTGCAATCAGTGCCGAGATACAGTGTTAAAATGATATGAAATGGAGGTGCACTCTGTCACTCTAACAACAAGCCTGCCAGTGTTTGTGGCTTGTAAAAGTGTGGGAGTGTTGGGTTGTTTACAAAGATGTGTGGGCGTTAAGCATGATCTTGTGGGTATGTGTGCACATTTATGTGTGTTTCTGTTTGTGTGGAGGCAATATTGTTCCTGAATATGTCAAAAAACTATGTTCTTATTGGCGAACCACATCCTGTCTTTCAATGAGTCACACAGAAAAACACACACGTACCAAAACACACTACTATGATCCTACTCACGTATATGTTTGATTGAACTCTAGATACATTTTTTTCTCCTGACCACCAACTGTTTTGTAATGCAATTGCAGATCTGGCCTAAATACTCTTGATCCTACTACAATAACACATGTGTTATTGTAGATTTTAGAGACAATAAAAATGTTTTGAAATAGTTTCTTTTGGAGTTATATTTTTACACACACACTTTCTTTTGTTTTTTACTTGTATCTGCAGTACATATGGGTCTGCCTCATAAGTATCATGTTATACTGAGGGATGGATTGGATTAAAATTAGAAGTTTATCTGGGACTGTTAAATAAAGAATTCATTTGATATTATTCATTGCAGAGTATAGTTTGCCGGTGTATGTTGCTATGGTAATCCTGTTTCTGGCAGCATTCCAGTAATAGATTGATTTTGGTCTGGTTATTCTATACTCTAGACTCAAAGATGGAAGACAAAAATTCCTCCTCTTTTTTCTGTATGTGTGTGTGTATTTATAAGTGTGTTTGTGTATGTGTGTGCATGCATGCGTGCACATGTACATGTGTGCGCCGCTGTCATGCATGTGTATCTTTGCCTTATCAATCTGTAAGCGCTTTATTGATTTGCCAAAAGATATTTCCTCTAATGTGCTCAGGGATGAGGAGTGTGGGGGGGGGGGACAGCTTTCACTTAGCCTCCGAGCTCTTAAGAGAACATCTATCTATCAACATTTCCAGGCATGGGGAGGGGTCAGTAGGTGATTCAATCACACACACACGCACACAGAAGGAGGAGGAATCATTAAAATAGCAGCAGCATCAAGCAGCCAACACACCTTAGCAAAGCTCAAGCATGTTGTTTACACTGTGGGAGGCAAAGAGCTGATACATCTCAGAGAGCTGCTAGTTTGAGCAATAGATCCTGCGCTTTGTGGAAACAGCCAGGATAGGAGAGTATCATTATTAGTGCCAGGGCTCAGGGTCTATTATGTTTACAGTGCGAGTATGCAACTATCTGTCCAATGTTTTGTTTTGTTTTTAATTAGGGGGGTATGGTGTGAACGTTGCAATGCCCGCCCTGACTCCTGGGATGATGTGATGCATCGTGATGATAATGTCTTTTCCTGTTTTTACACTCAAGCTCCATTTGCTCTCTTCAGGCCTCGCACAGGACTAGAGAGTCACAGAGCCACCATTTAGCTCTCAGCAGGGAGAGAGAAGAGGGGGGAATCAGTCGCTCCTCCTCTCTTATCTCTCACTTAACAAAAGCCTCTGATGAAGACAACAAGCATTCTCCCTCTCCTGCTCTCTGGCTCTCTTGCTCTCTCTCATTTGTCTCTTGCTCTCCTCTGTTTAACAGTCAGAGTGCTAGTTGAACATGGCAGCTCTGACACTTTTCACATCTCCAGTCCTTTGTTGTGTGTTCTGTCACATATATGTGTGTGTGTGTGTGTGTGTGTGTGTGTGTGTGAGAGAGAGAGAGAGAGAGAGTGACTACATCCTTGTGTGTATTGTTATGTATAGCACAGACTTGCTTGTGTCGTATACTCTATGTGTCAGAGTGAGCATACGCTTACACGTGTGTGCACGCACGTTCTCTTTCTCAGCTGTCTCAGGAGCTATTGTTCTGTCGTTTGCGGCACACATGCATAGAAACACATATTCATTGTAGCCTACGCTGCAGCCTATATATACACAGCTGCCCAGTTTTCCTTTTTGGCTTATTGTCTCCCACTAGCACCATAGCAGAAGTGGTTCTTAGCTTGTAATGTGGAGGAAATGGGTGAACAGCCTCTCTAATTACACTTCACCCACTGACACTAATTTACATACAAACACAATCGCACTCCAATCCAAACCTTCATTATCTTTGGATTCCACTCTGTAGGGCATGATATTCTGGCTGTTATATTTCATTCAAGCTCTGTTTCTCTGCTCAGCTACTTAGTCATTACACTAACTGAGAGCCACGAATAGGGACATTTCCAGTGAGAAGTAAAAAAAGCAATATACCAGTATGAAAATGATTTTTCTTTCTCCATGCTGTGTTCATTATGTGCATCTGTGTGCATACCTTAGTGTACTTGTATGGTGGCTGTGTGTGAACTGAGAGCATGACTGCGTGTCTGCCTTTTCTCTGGGGTTCATACATTTTCCTCACACTTCTGGCTTGTGTTCTCTCTCTCTCTCTCCTCTCTCTCTCCACACACACACACACACTGCATGCACAAACACTAAATAAGCTCTATTGTAAGTCCATTACAATGTGAATGAGGGGCCCACCAGCTCCATTGAGATGTGTGTGTGTGTGTGTGTGTGTGTGTGTCAGTGGAAATAGGTTAGGGAGATTGATGAACTATAGGAGTAGAAAAAGGAACACCTAATCAAGTTAAAAACACTGTATGATTGACATGCTGTGCCTGGTTGACTGACATTCTACAGAAGTGGGCATAATGGCGCTGATTCATATATGTGTGTGTCTGGTGAACATGCGTGAGCAGGTGTGTTTTGAATACTGAATGTCAGAAATGTGCTCTATTCGTCGTCATGACTGGTGCCATTCTCGATTGTGTGAAAATGTATTTTTACACCAGACACAGTCTAGGTGTTCCTCCTCCTTTTCCCTCTTTTTTTTTTTTTTTTAATCCTTGAGTGCTACAACTTGTGCAAGGAGCAGGAGAGCAATCAGCAAGGCGCGCCATTAACTTGCACCGGTGCGTATCCGTGTGTGACATCCCTCATCCGACTAACACCAACTAACGGGCCGTGAGCTTTTACCGGGGCCCGTGATCGCTGATGCCCGAGAAAAAGGCTGTTTGTGTCAATCAAACCCCTCCCCTCCGCTCCCTTCTGCCCCCCCCCCCCCCCCCACCTACCCACCCACTCTCCCTCGATCGCCTCCACTTGTGTAGGCACTCTTAAAACCGGAGCATTTACGCACGGCAGTCAGTCGTTAACGGACAGCCTGATATCGGTGGTCCTCCGTCTACTCGCCGCCTAATCTCCACCTTAAAGAGCAGAGATAAACGGACAAGTGGGCAGAGCGAGAGAGAGAGAGAGAGAGAGAGGAGAGAGAGATCGGGAGGAAGACAGCGGGGGAGACGAGAGTAAGAGAAAGAGAAGAATGATGAAAGGGGGGAGGAGAGCGGATCATTCCGCCTGACCGCCCCTGCTGCTCTAGTGGAGGATAGAGAGAGAGAGAGAGAGAGAGAAAGAGAGAGCGAGCGAGAGGGGAGATGGCACAACGCTTCAGCATCCAAAACACACGGGAGTGGTGCGCCACCGAGACCGGAGCCCCGGACCCACCCGAAGCAGCATTACGTTCACCGCTCTCCCGTCACGCCTCCTCCCCGCACGGCAGCGCCTCAGCCTCGGTTAGAGGTAAGTGGCCGAGTCGGTCTTCATTCTCAACGTAAACTTCAGCGGTAGGAAGCAGAATGGGAAAAGTCAATTGAATCATCTGCCGTTAGTTTGAGTACATCTTTCTGCCTGTTTGTAGTCAGGGATGTTTATGATGCGGGGTTGCTTTCTTTTTCATTGTATTTTCATTCGAGATTTAACGACACTAACAGGATAGCAGACTTTATAGACTTTAGATTTATCACCGCTTTTGAGTTTTGAGTCCAGTTCTAAGTGTTTATCCCGTGCATAACACCACGAGACAGACTCAAAACTGCATGCTTTCTCTGGCTCCCAGAAACTACTGCAAATATAAATAACAAATAGACTAATAATATTATGGCAAAACGCCAAAATGACAAAACACTGCTGATTTTACATCTTTACTTTCCAATTTAAATTTGAATTTAAAAATAGTTCCAAAACTTTTTCACGTAGCATTTCACAAAATGCTGCCTGGAACGGGACTTGCAGGCAATGCAAACTTGGATTTCTTTTTCCATATTGCATGCTCTATAATACCACTGGGAGTTATGTAGTTATTGAAATAACAGGCGAAAACTTCCATGTGAAGTCTCCTGTGTTAATCCGATTCCAGCGCCCTCCTGTGGCCCCTGATGGTGGGACACACGCATACCTATAGTAACAGGTTCAACCACAATTCACCTACAGTTGAAACACTCGGCTGTGAGTCAGATTTGGTGCTTTCCCTGCGTGTGAACTTCAAAACACTAGTTTGAATTGAACCCTCTAAACCCATTTAAGACTGAGTGTTCTTGGCACATGAGACAGTCTACACCACATTTATTTGGTGTGTAATAAAAGTAATAAAACCCCAACAGAAGGTGTTTAACGGTTAGTATTCTTATTGAAGCACCAATTAGGATGACACACATTTTATGAAAGCAAATGTTTTTTCAATTTCCAGTATCATATTTAAGGGATATGACTGGAGTCTCTTCTTTATGACCTTCTCTTTGTGTGTGTTCTCTAAAGACGAGGAACAAGGAGAGAAGGATGGGGAACGTGAGGAAGGACTATTGATATTCAAACAGACAGAAGGAGAGAAAGAGGGGGTGTGGATAGATAGAGAGAGAGAGAGAGAAAGGGGGAGTGAAGCATGGAGAGAAAAGAGAGAGAAAAAGATGCTGTGGGATCTTTTCTTCTCCCTGGCTCCCGGCACATACATTAAGATGCTAATCCTGGTCTTTTTTGTCTCTTTCTATAATTCATTGCATTTTGTTCCTCTCTCTGCTCTTTCTCTCAGTCTCTCTTATTCTTGCACTTTTCCCTCGCTCGCCATTTCCTCTGTACTGTCATCGGTTCCCCCCAGATTAGTGCTCCTGGCAAAGGGATTCCAGCTCTAATTTTGTGGTATTTCAGATGATTAGGTTCAGAAATAGGACAGAAGTGCACAGAGTTTGGCGCAATTAGAGGAATTCTCTGTAGAGCTTTGTGGGACTGATTAGTTGAGCTCCCATCCACCTCTCTGCGCTGCCATATTAACACACAACCAGCTGTTGTTTATTTGTGAGGATTGACTTTTGTGTTGTGTTTGTGCTTTTAACTGTGATGTCACTTTGTGTATGTGTGTGTGTGTGTGTGTGCCAGAGGTTGGATAAGCCCTAAGGATGCAAGTTGTTTTCAATCAGCTCTGTAGTTACCAGCTGTGCCCTCACATTCCCCAGGGTGGCACAACCTAGGTACAAACACACACACACACACCCATGTGCACGCAGGCAGAGAACTAATGCATACTATTCAACCTTGCCCAACAGATTCACTCTTTCTTCTTTTCTCCTTGTCCCCTTTCTCTGCAGACATTAATCATCACTTGCTCCATATCTGCGTGTGATTCCTCCGTGAGGATTGGAAGGAGAGTGCGCCGACTGCATTTCCTCAATGAAGACCTTTGTTCCCCGACATCCGGTGTAGCTCCCTTCTCCATCTGCCATGGTGACATGACGCACCCCTGAGTGGCTTTGCTCCTTTCTTGCACACACTGACAATCTCTTGGGCGCGTCAAACCCCCAAACTCGTGCAGACACACACTTGCCTCCAGCAAACTAAAAAAGACATCTCCTCCTCCTACGCACAACACCTCCCCAGTTTGCGATGACGGTGGCCGTGCGATTCCGGCGCCACTTACGCAGGCTCCTGCTCCTGCTGGCCTCCTGCTGTCTCCTCTCCCTCCTCCTCTCTGCTTACTTTCTCTTCACAAACTCCTCCCCTTCCATGCAGCTCGGACAATCTCCTGAACCCGCCTGCTCCCAGCCGCTCTCCATGTCCCCGTACCGACAACTCCCATACCCGTACCCGCCCAACCCCCCTCACACACATGTCCACACTGACCCAGTAGTGCTGGTTCTGGTGGAGTCCCAATACTCCCAGCTTGGTCAGGACATTGTGGCTATATTGGAGTCAGCACACTTCCAGTTCCGCATGGAGATTGCCTCAGGGAAGGGCGACCTTCCGCCGCTGACAGAAAAGGGCCGCGGACGATATTCGCTAATCATTTATGAGAATCTGTTAAAGTATGCACATGCAGACACATGGAACAGACAGCTGTTGCATCAATACTGCACTGAGTACAGAGTGGGCATCATAGGTTTCTACCGCTCCACCGAGAACTCGCCACCTCTTCTCAAACTCCGAGGCCTCCCGCTGGTGTTAAGGACCAACCAGGCGCTTTGGGACTGCTGCGTGGTGTCAAGCTCTCCCCTTCTCCACCTGACCAAGCCCGGCACGGATCGAGGGGCCTTACCTGGGGAAGACTGGACCTCCTTCTCCTCAAATCACTCCACGTACCAGGCTGTGCTGCATGCACGGGCCAAGGAAGGAGCAGGAGCAGGCAGTGGCGATAATCCAGGGTCTGGCTTCGGTTTAGGCCTCCAAGCCACTGTGGTACAGGACATGGGACTGTATGATGGGGTGAGGAGGGTGCTATTTGGCCAGGGACTGAGCTACTGGCTCCACAGACTCATCCTGGTGGATGCCATCTCCTACCTCACAGACAGGAAGCTTACTTTGGGTCTGGACCGGCACCTTCTGGTGGATATAGATGACATTTTCGTCGGGAAGGAAGGGACACGCATGAACGTCAATGATGTGAAGGTAGAGGTGGGGTGGGGTGGTGTGTGTGTGTGTGTGATAATTGTGCGTTAGAAAGAGACAGAGTGGAATAGATGAATTCATGTTGGGGCAGTGGTGTTGTCTTCGATTTTTGATTCTGCTCTCAACTTCTAAAAACAGTAATTGATGACAGTGCAGTGGTGAAGATAAGAACTGTTTACTTGTAAGTAAAAAAGATTTTACCAGAGTGTATTTGAGAGTATTTTAGCTCGGGCACGGGTGCACCGAGGGGGTACTTGGAGAAGCTAATGCGTGTCTGTGTGTAACATCTCTCTGTGTTGTGTACTAAGTGCATATGTGTTGGGGTACAGCGAGAGGGTATTTATCTCAAATGGAGGTTTAGCCAGAAGTAAAGAGGCCATTTAAAGGAACAAAGACATGGAGTGAAAGAGAGAAAGAGGAGGGGTGAGAAGAGAGAAAGAGAGGTAGTGAATGAGCCAGTGAAAAGATGAATGGCACTTATTCCTCTTTTCCCACGTTCCTCCTCTTAGGGAAACTAAAGGAGAGTCAGCCATGCAGCCTGCCTCTCAAGACATCTATTGTTTCAACACACACGCTTGCATGAGCAAACACACACACACTCACATGCAGA
Organism: Lates calcarifer; assembly: GCF_001640805.2. Taxonomy (NCBI): domain Eukaryota; kingdom Metazoa; phylum Chordata; class Actinopteri; family Centropomidae; genus Lates; species Lates calcarifer. The sequence goes on along the minus strand of NC_066837.1, from coordinate 14,080,906 downwards.
TGGACGTGCACCTCCGACGCATGTATACATACAGCAATACAGTGTGCGCACACACTCATATGCATATAAACCCTTATTTATTTGTTATTGTATTATTTTTGAGAGGAAAAAGAAAACATCTCAGATTTGCTGGAGTGGGGAATAAAACGCTCCTGCACAGGGAATTTTGTTTGAAATCTGTGGTCACATTCTCCCACTGCATCCTCAGAGCCATTCAAGGGAAACAAATTGTGTTTGGTGGGTTTTCATGTGTGTGTGTGTGTGTGTGTATGTGTGCAAGGGCTGTTAAGACAGGTGAGATGTATGTTACTCTGTGGTGATGTGCATGAGCTAAGACCAGGGGTGTCTGCCTGTCTCACTGCAGTCACAGGATGTACATGACATGAAAGTGTGTGTATGTGTATGTGTGGCTGTTTTCTGAATCAGTACTTTAGATTAGAATGTCACTTTCTGCCAGTGGCTGACACCTGTCCCATCAGACACTGAAAAAAAAGAAGGGCCACCTGTCCATGGCCTGAAACTTTGGGAGGAGATGAGAGGAATGGGGAGGCAGAGAAAACAGGAGTGTAGTGGGTGGTCAAGTGGAGAGGAATTCCACCCTTGAATATAAAAAAGATGCTTGTATCCAAAAAGGATAAAGGACTGCATATTCTCACACAGTCACACACACACAGGGCACACACACCCGTGCACGTACAGATTCACAAAATGAGCCCTCTCTAGTTGGAGTTTTCATTTTAAGTTTGCCTGACTCTTCAGCTTTGTAGCATAAATATACATGAGGATGAACCAGTGCCATAACAGAAGGACAGGGAGATGTGGATGGAGGAAGCGGATGAGAGAGAGAGAGATGGAGAGATAGACAGAGAGAGGGGCAGAAAAAGAGAGAGTGATGCCATTTGAAAAACTCATACTCCATCCATATTTCTACTCTACTTTCTCCTTCAGGATAGTTGGCAATCACAGAGAGGAAGAACTAGAAGAAAAAAAAATGAAGGAACAGAGTTGGAGGGAGAGAGGAAGGGAGGGGAAGGTGGAGTGTGGCACCTAGGGGAACTGCTAGCAGCTAACTTTGGGATTTCTGAGAAACAAAATGCTGAAGGGAAATGGGGAAGCAGAGGAAGGGAGGTGCAGGAGCAGGAATATGGTGATTTGTAACAGCCCTCCCCTTGGAGATGAAGAGCCTCAGGTAGAGTTGTCAGATTACAGTTCGAGCAAGGCTTATTTCAAGTGACAAGTTAGTATGCGCATGTAAACTGCACATATTCATAATCATGCGCAGCAAGCCATATTTTACTGTTATCTTCTCTTAATGTCTTTTCTCTTTGTCGTGATGTGGCGATTGTTTGACTAGTAAATCATGTCAGTTTCCAGAGGGGCTTGGAAATGGAAGTCTTTCCCTTGCAGCAAAATATCATTGAAAGGCTGTTGAAAGGATGACTCATATTAGAAGACCACGTGTCAAAATATCCATCCAGCTTTGGGTGAAGGCGACAGCTGAAAAGATGTCTCCTTGTGTCATTAAAAAGATTAATGCCTGTAGAATTCCAGGAATTATTTAATCATGAAAGCACAATGTAAAATTGAAGTCGTGTAAAACTAGTTGGCTCTGATGATGGCTTAGTAAAACAAGTAAATTGTTGTAGGGTAATTTCTGGTCAGACTGACAGACACCATAGATGACGTCTGGATGTCTCTGAATGTTTTATCAAAAAAATTCTAAATATTCAAACACTGAAACATGATTTTCTCATATGCAAATAGCAGTTACAAGACACCTCAGCACAAACATATCGCAAACAATAATTGTGAATGACACAAACTACACAAAAAACAAACTAGATGTAAAAATCTAAATCCTCTCTCATCTCCAGTGCTTCAAGAACAGCTTTTGTCTAACACTGTATCAGAGTATGTTACGGGATGTGTTATTGACCCATTAGTAGGACAAGGCGTTCGCACTGCCAATGTTAGAAATCCATTTTTACCTCTGTAGAGCCAACATTCAATCTCCTGTTCTCCCCGAGAAAAGAATAAGGAAGAGGAGTAAGACAGAGAGAGAGAGGCCAATTAAAATGCCACCCTCCTTCTCTCTGCACTCTTCATTAGACTCACCCCATGAGTTCATCTGGTGACAAACAATACCTACACCCCCTCCTGTCTGCACACACACACTCACGCACACAGCTGTATTTCCTCTATTAAAATGATTCACAGGGAGGCACCCTGCGGATGACATTTCTCAAAATGAGGGATGATGCCAGTCAAAAACTCCCATCAATGACGCGCTCGTGCCGGTGCTTGTGTGTGTGTGTGTTTTTTTTAATTCGCACGTGTTGGTTTCCTCCTCTCCTCTGCCTTGGAGTGGTCGTTAGGGAGGGTGTCCAATTCTCATCTTCAGATCCCTCTTTATCACCTGCTCCTTTCTCCCTTTCCTCCTCCTCCACTCACCTTCCTCCTCGCTCCCCTCCTCCACGGCCGAGTCATTGATCACTATCTCCGGCCTATTTGTATTCCTCCCTAAACCTCTCTCTCAACGCATTCTCCCTCTTTTCCTTCCTGTGGTGCTTTCTGAAGTGGTGTCATCTAAGTTGAGAGGACACACATGCATGTGAGCACACATACTGTATGTGGACTTACAAGCCAAGGCACACTCTCTTTGCACATGCTGTATATTTGGTATTTGTATGTATCTAAAGGAAGCTACTAGGGCTTGGTGAACAGTACAGTTATCTCATATCAACTCTGAACCTTTCAATGTTATGTGCAGATTCTCCCCATGTTTGTATGGGCTTGTGTTAGAGTGTCCAAAGAGGACTGTTGTCATGTCAGAGGAAATCCCCTGCATCTTTTTTTGCCTATTTTATGTTGTGACAGTCCATCCCTTGTACTCCCTGAAAAGGAATAATTAGGCAAATGAGATTAAAACATGCTTTTCCAAAGAGACGGTGGGGCAATTTTTTTGCAATTTCACAATTTTGTTTCATTTGGCAAGTCAAATAATTGCTACTTTCATGTGGCCTAATAAGCCATTAAATGCAATTTTGCCTTTAGGACAGAACAGGAAGCCTGTTTTAACATCTTATCCAGCTAGAAGGTAGTTATTTTAGACATTACTTCATAGCACCACAGAATCTATGAGTGACTATAGTGGATAATAGGGTAGTGATGTTTGAAATGAAGTGCTTAAATGTCTAGGCTGAAGTGTTTTTTCATGTGCTCATGATCACTCTGGTCTGGCAATGACCTAAAATTGAAGACCCCCCAAAAAATTCAGACTTCTCTGAATGTTTTTGGCTTAGCAGTCTGTAATTTATTGTGCAGTCCTACTTAGAGTTAATCTTTAGACCTAATTAAGTATGATGCATATTTGCCACTTAAGTCAATGGAACTGATCTCATTCCATATCCGTTTATTACTTTGCCAAATACTATTACAAAAGTAATGAAGAAAAGACATAAACAGTGGAGAAAAGATTTGAAAACCAATGAAGAGACACAAAGAAGCAGGAAAAAAGGAGACTGCTTTTGGTCTTTTGTCACAAGAGGCATGCAAAATTCTTTAATTTGTCAGACGACATCATTCATTTAATACATGGCAAAGGCTGCCGCCTTTATTAAGAAACCTTGGGTATTAGATCTTAATGGTTTTTAAAATGACAAAGTTGCAGGTGGGAAAGGGTAAAAAGAGATGACATATAGGATGGCAGAGGAAAACAGGATATTGCTTCCAGCATGATGCTTCCTGACGTCTGCTTTCATTCGCCCCCTGATCTGGACAAGTGAAATTATCACAGTCAGCCCTGCAGGGAAGAAGAAGTTTTACAGTTATGCTATTAGAGAGAGAGAGAGAGAGAGAGAGAGAAATGCTGTTACATATTTATGTATCAGGGGTTTTAATTTTTATGTTTTTTTAACATAAAGTACAAAAAAGATGGTCATTATGGTGTCATTGTAATGAATACTCTTAAGCAACATATGTCAACAAGAAAATTATCTTAATAACTTTTTTTGGTTAAATTAACGATTTTTGTCAGTGCTCTTGTTTTTACTCCAAATTAACTCTGAGAATGTGGCAGTGCGCCATGCATTTTCTTGCACAAAATGAGGCAGGTTTTGCGGTCACAGCAATCACTGAAACTCAAAAATCCTTGAAGGGCTGCCAAGTAGAATTTAGTGCAAGTATAGCAATGCCAAAGCAATCACAAGTACCTTGGATCCGTAAATGCAAGTGAATAGATGATTTTGTAAAATGCTCCAATATGAAAAGCTACACTGACTCGAATCTGACACGCGAGACTGGAAGTGAGACAGAGAAGGGAAGAGTAAGCAAAAGGAAGACTGGCGTTAACTGGCAAAGTACTCTTCCTCCTCATCAAATAGAGATGCCTGACCCAGTTAAATTTGCTGGTTTAGTTTTTCATATTACATGCACTGATACACACACACGCACAGACACAAACACATGCACTTGTGTAGATGAATCAAGAACTTTGACCTGCTTTTGTACAAGACTTAAACCTCCATAAAATGTGCCTTTCTTGCTCCTCTCAGCCCACTCCCCAGACTGTTTGTACACAAAATCCCACGCACAAATAAGTTCTTTTTTAATTACTTTTGTTATTTTAGATCTCCCAGCCAGGCTTAAGGCTGTGAATAGAATAGAAAAGAAAAGAAAAGAAAGAGTGCTAAGGCAAGAATGACAGAATGGGGATATGGAGGAGAGGTGGTTGGTGTAAAGGGTTTGTGAAAGGCAGTGAATGCCAGCTGTCCAGATGTCTGTCTCCCATCTGTTTGAACCCCAACATCTAGCTGGCACCTCTTCCATTTCTAACCACATACACATGCAAGAACACACAGACACACACATACACACTGTCACTTTCACATACACAAAAACAAACTGGCAATGCTTCTGACACTAGCAGTGTTAGGCAGCTGTGGGATTGGGCACAGAAATGAGGGCTATCGCTAACGGCTAATCCCAGTGTGTGTTTACCTTCATCGCTAGGATTGTCAAGATCTCTCACATGCTACATAGTCCCACCTCCCGCTAATCCAAATCCCCCCTTCTTTCTTATGAAGTATCTCTTATGGCCCGTTTTAAAACCATCTTCAGCTTTGAGCTCAGTATCCAGTGGACAGATTGGCTCCATATTGCTTAAAGCCCCCCCAACTCTCCCAGATCTGCTGCCGTTACCCTCAGAAAAACAGCAGGAGGGGACTTCATTGTCCCTCAGATCCAGAGACAGAATTCTGTCATATGTTTCCGTCTTAGATATCTACTCTTTTTTTTTATTGCTGGGTGTAGTATTTACCTACTGTTCTTCCTTCTCGTAGTGATCTACAGTAGTGCTCTCATAGCTAAGGTCTCAAGTTTAATTACAATCTGCCCTGCACATTGTTTGCTGTGTGGTTCACTCAGGTGTTAACAAAACATCCTGTTACCATTTCTCTGGTTGTGGTATCCTGATGTGGTTGTGTTATGAATATTTTACCAGCAATTCACAGGTTTTAAGGACCTTTTACCTGAAACCCATAACTGGCAAACAAACATTAATTCTATTATCTGGAGAGCCTTTTCATAGGACACGCACACTGAGTTTAGACTATAGTGCAATTCTTAAAGGCCCTGAAATGAGCTTTATAGCTAAACTACTTGTCAGTTGGTTGAATAACTTTGGAAAGCCCCTGCTCCAACACTTTTCCTATGTCAGATCTCAAAAAAAGTTTCAAATAAATTGAAGTCACACCAAATCTCTATGTACAGGGTTTGAAATTCTAAAGTAATTCAAGTGTCAAGACAATAAAATGTTACAATATTCTACATTGTAGTGTTTATTGTCTTATACTTGCCCTTAAAACTGCACTGAAACCAGTAAACTGTAAAGTTTACCCACAAAATGTAGCCTATTATGCGATTCAAACCACTTTGCACAGTACTGAAACATGCTTGAGATAGCTGATCCATCACAGAGAGCAATTTGGTGTCTGTGAAAGTTTCATAATCAGTGCTACAGTTGCAAACTGGGAGTATTTTGAAAACTCTCCTTGTTAGTCTCTGATGTGTTAGATTTGAGCGTTGCTTGCTGAACAACCTCATTGATGAAAGAAATGGCCCAATTCACATTGCCTCTTTCAGAACTCTTTTTTTTTCTAGGCTCTTTGTTGGGCTGATTTCACAGTGGTACAGTGGTTAGCACTGTCACCTCACAAAGGTTCCAGGTTCGAACCCCAGTACGGGCCTGTCGCTTTTCTGTGTGGAGTTTGCATGTTCTCTCCAGGTGCTCCGGCTTCCTCCCACAGTCCAAAGACATGCAATAGGTTAGTTGGTGACTGTAAATTGCCCGTAGGTGTGAATGTGAGTGTGAATGGTTGTTTGTCTATATATGTTGGTCCTGCGATGGACAGGCGATCCGTACAGGGTGTACCCTACCTCTCCCCCAAATGACAGCTGGATAGCTCCAGCGACCTTAATGGATAAACAGTATAGATAATGGATGGATGGGCTGAATTTTCCAAAACAAGGAAAGATTTTTTTAAGGAGTTCTTGAGTGACAAACTAATATCTATAGATGCAGCAACAAAGAAAGTTTTTAAAATGGTTCTTTGTTCATAATGGCATTACTAGTCATATTTAGAGGTGATAAAATGTTGACTGTGATAGTTAGTGGGCTAAAACAAGCAAAAGCCAGCTGTATGGTCTCGCAAAAATTTCCAGCATGGCGCTTCTGTTTTCTGCTATGGATGTTAGGTAGCGGAATACAAATGAGGTGTTTAAGCTAATATACTGCACATTTGGACACACACCTACGCCTATTCTCACAGTTACCAACACGCACGTTAATAATGCATTTTGACCAAGTGCATCGGGGAGCTTATATTGAGTTACAATGCAAAGCACTCAGCTACAAACTTAATTTAATTCTTAAGTCTTTGTATCCACACATTTATGTGTGTGTGGATAGGCAAATCTGCATGTGTGCATGCGTGCGCGCGCCTGTGTGTGTTTGTGTGTGTAAGATGTAGAGGATGTCATAACAGAGGAGACAGGGGATCAGATTATGGAGCTGTGCACATCTGTCAGCATGTAGCCATCTTCAACACCATTAGATTAGAGATAATGAAGACACTCTGTGCATGTGTCTGTATATTTGTTAGTTTGGGAGACACACACACAGGAGGAAAAAGGGTGAAAAGAGAGTGGTAGAGAGAGAGGGGGGGGGAAGAGAGAGAGACTGCCTGGAACCGATTCCTCACTCTGACATCAGCTGCTCAGGTCTTGTAAATCAGGGAAGGTTCCTGGGGATCGATTAAAAGCAGCATGACAAAGACTGGTAATAGAGATATGGCGCATAGCCCAAAAAGAGGGACCCAGCAGATTGAAATATACAGAGAATAATAGAGTTTTATAAATAAACAAAATATATGTGTGGGAGCAAACAGTGAGAAGTGCAACGATAGCAATAAGACGGGGTGGGAGAGTGCGAGGGGAGAGAGTTGTAGAAAGGGAGAGAGCGATCTTTCCTCCATGCTGCTTCAGCCTTCCTTTCAAATTAGAGCAGCCCCGTCTCCTGAGAATGTGACATTTTCACGGAGCAAGCGAGGGAGAGATGGAGGTTCAGAGAAGGGGAGGGGTGGGGTGGGGGGACACAAATGGGGAAGGGGGGCAGAGAGGCGACTGCAGGTTCTCAGAAGTGGGAAGATGGAAGAATAGAGGGTGAATCGGAAAGAGGAGGCGGCGGCAGAGGAGGAGAGAGAGATTTTTGGGGGTGGGGGGTGTCAGGATTTTACTCGGTAGTGTTAGGGATGGATGGAGAGAATGATGGGAAGGGAGGAGTGTGTGTGTGTGTGTGTGTAGGGGGGGTTATTAGTCCACCCTCCAGAGGCTACTAATGCACTGACCTTCATTAACTCGCATTACTGTCGGTGTGTGTGACTGTGTGTGCGACTGTGCAACTCTCTTTAGTTAACACTCATTACAGAGTCTTTGTTTAAAGGCCAGTAAACTAATGAAGTCATTAAATAAGTGGAGAAAATCCTGATTCAAGTATTGAAACCAGAGACTGAGGTAACTTTAAGGACAGGAGCAGCCACTGGAACACTCAGGCACACAGAAAACAGACAAAATATAATGAAGCGCGCTGTGATAACAGCATGTTGGTGACTGCTCCCATTGTCATGCCATAGGATAAGCACTGATGAGAACACACAGCCATCGTGGTTGTTCTCAGAGGAACCAGAGTTCACTTAAATATACAACAGAGAGACATAAGACCTGAATCAGACAGATCAGGTGTTTATTGGTGCTAGTGCAGGTTAGGGAGAGATGAACTTGATATACTGTGCTCTGTCTGCATATTGAAGTGGTTGAATGTAATTCTGTCACTAATGTTTGTTTATCTATCTATCTATCTATCTATCTATCTATCTATCTATCTATCTATCTATCTATCTATCTACAGGCTCTCCTTGATATTCAGAAACAGCTGCGTTCTCAGATCTCGAACTTTACCTTCAATCTTGGCTTCTCTGGGAAGTTCTACCACACAGGTGCGTTCTGTTTATATGCTTTCCATTCGACTATACCAGTGCCAGATGAACACAGTAACAATGATGACTAACATAATAAAAACCTTACTGTGAAAAAACTTGGGCAGCACAGTGGTGGTGTCACCTCACAGCAAGGTTTCAGGTTCAAACCCCATTTTTCCCGGGGCTTTTCTGTGCGGAGTTTGCATGTTCTCGTCTTGCATGTGTGGGTTTCTTCCAGGTGCTCTGGCTTCCACCCAGAATCCAAAGGTGTGAATGTGAGTGTGAATGTTTATTTGTCTCTATATGTTAGCCCTGTGATAGACTGGCAATCTGTTCAGGGCGTACCTCACCTCTCGCCTAAAGTCAGCTGGGATTGGCTCCAGATCCTTAAGGATAAGTGGTATAGATAATGGATGGATGGGTGGAAAAAGCTATTGATAGCTGACTAGACTGAATAATTCTCACCTCACTTCATTCATTTCAGTGGGTGTCTCTGTAGACACTCAAAATGTCAATTGTCCAAATGGCAGAGGTTATGGTTTCGGATAAAGTAGTTTGCCTTTGTTAAATAAGAGCTATCCATGTCTTCCAAACTAGCATATCTTATATAGTAATTTCATGTAAGAGAAGGGCCACTTTTCACATTTTACTGTCACATTGGACACACACATTTTTTTTCTCAAAGGTCATGCACACAAACAACGCACAAACTCCTGTTTGTTCTCATGGTGAAGTGTCAGGATGAAGCTAAATGTTCTAAATGGAAATTTGCACCATTAACATTTGTTACGACCTAGCACAATCCATCATTTGCGAATGAAGCTCACACTAGTCAATTAACATGATTTAAATTATTTATAATTATATTAAGATAACACTCAATGTTGGTTAATAAGAGCAGTTAACTATTCTGTTGAAGTTGTGATAGAGATTGTGTACCTTTTAAATTTACAGTTACCAGAATTTACCATTTCAAATTTAGATCTGAACCAATTGTGTTTACAGTGATTATTTCTGTTGTTCATCTAAACATACAGTAAATAGTTTACAATCATGTGTCATCTTACTGCTGCCATGATATTAGATGAATAACAGTTGTTTAGAGAGGTCATGTATGTTCTGCCAAAATGAAATCAAAATAAAATAATTTAATTTTGAAATGACCATTGTTGTAAATTCAATATACTTAATTGCAATTGTAATAATAGATTTGGATAAACTACCTATGGAGTATTACACTTAAGGGCAGTGATAAGCACACTGCCAAATGTAATTTACTAAGATGAATTTGCAGCACAGTGGTCTTAGTGGGAGTACTCAGTCCCATACTGGCTTATGGAGTGTAAATGTGATAAGTTATCCTGTTCATCATAAAAAATGTTTTTTTTTTAAATCTCATACTATCTCTCGGTTTTGAGTTACGAAGTAATATTTATACAGGCATATTTGTGAGGCTGTGACTCACTGCTGTGCATTCTAAGCTCTCTTGTGGTTCCAAGGACAGATTTTATTGATTTCCTAGTTAAAGTGTCTAAATCTGCAGCAAGAGAACAAAGAAGTAGGATACACTGGGAAAGAAAAATAGAGGTGAGACTGAACATGATTGTAATTAGAAGAAATTCGATATAGAATGGAACATATTATCATAGCATCTTTTATTGCTATGGCATCACTTTTCATCTCCATGGTATCAGACTGCAACATAACCTTAAGATAACCCTGTTGCTTGATGATATACTATAACCTTACGCCAGAGAGAAGTTTTGATATTCTCTGAATCTACATGATGCACACATTTGTACATGTTTAATTCTTTGTCCTTGTGTGCCCTTGTGTTCTTGTGTGTGCAGGCACAGTGGAGGAGGATGAGGGAGACGATTTACTGCTGAAGTATGTGGATGAGTTCTGGTGGTTTCCCCACATGTGGAGCCACATGCAGCCTCACCTCTTCCACAACGAGTCTTCACTGCTGGAGCAGATGGTCCTCAACAAGGAGTTCGCTCTGGTGAGATGGATGCGCACGCACGCATGCACATTTCTTGCAGCTGTCTATTTTGTTGTTGCTTTTTGTGTGTGTGTCCTTTTAATCATGCATGCTTCCCATGATTGCTTTTTCTTCAAGGACGTCTGTTGCTGTTTTGTAATTGTAAGTGTTGTGTCTTTGCAACAGCACAAACACAAAAAAAAATCAGACGCCAGAATCAGAAACCATTAGGTTTATTGCCATGTAGGTTTTCATATACAACATAGTAAGTTTAAAAAATATAAAGAAAGATAATAGAAAATTTACAATAAAATATGAACAAAAATATGTACAGTGTGTTACTTAGATGAACAAGCTGTACAGTTGGAGGAATGTGTAGTATATTCACCAGGGAAAGTGCAAAAGTTCACAGTATGCAGTATAAAGAATGGGGGAAGGGGGGCAGTCCTCATCTTGTTTACATGATGTTCATGTGAAGGGAATTCACATCCTGCGTGTTGTTAGGTTTTTGTTTAAAATGAATTTTAGTTTACATGTTTTGCAGATGTGTCCAATGTAAACGAACCCCTATTATGTTGATTTAAAAAATATGGGAGGAATTACACTTCCTGCCTAATGCGTTGTGCTAATGCAAATTATGTTGAAGACATGTTGAAGAGACAAGTTTGGATCCAGAATGCAGTAGGAAAATAGTTTTACTCAAAATGCATTTTATAGTCCACTGTCCATTTCATCATGATTTTCAAGTTAACTTGTTCCTGAAAATGTTTGAATGTTGTTTATAAGACAGTATAATACAGTGTTTACTATCAGAGTATGAGAAAGTTGTTTGTTAAAGTTGTTGTTTATATCTGTTATAAATGATTTAACGTATGTATATAGTACCATACTGTATATTGGCTTGCTTTCCTTTTGTTTTCTTTTGCCTTTGTATGTAATGTAACTGGTGTCTTCTAAGCCCATGTGGGCTGGGCACCTGTCGTGTGCGACATTTGACTAATTTGTATTCTTACTGTTTGTGTGTGTGAACGATGTTGTTCACACACACAAACAGTAAGGATGCTTTTATAAATGGTACTGTCATGAACTCATTTTCTAAAACAAAAAAAACAAAACAAAGGAAAATATCCCATTTGGGGGTGATGCACTTATTTTGATGGGCACACCTGAGCCCCTTTTAATGTCTCCTGTTTAATCTGAAGTCCACAAGGTCGAGTGCTTTTTGTTGCTCTGCTCTACTTGGTTTTGCTGTGCTTTTCTGGTATGTTTATGTGTGTGTGTGTGTGTGTGTGTGAGAGAGAGAGAGAGGGTGGTGATGATTTGTGTGACTGTGTCTTGTCTCACACACACAGTACAGTGAGGGAGGTTGGTTCATGTTGTTGAAGGTGAGCATGATCATAAAGTGTGATCCCTAACCTCTATTGTACACACACATACATATGCCACTCCCTCATCCCCCGGCCACTGATGCTTAGCTTTGACAGTGTGTGTAGGTGTGTGTCAGAGCCAAGGACAACACCATCAGTCTGCGAGATGTACCCAGCAACCATCCACCCTCACACTCACACACACACACACACACACACACACACACACACACACACACACACACACACACACATGCTCACACACACACACACACACATGCCACACACACACACACACACATGCTCACACAAACTATATATTTTTTAATTTCCACCCCGAAGGCCAGCGTCGTAACAAACACAACACAAACCACGTGCTTCTTGTACAAGGTCAGACTGTCGGGCTCTGTGTGTTTATTTGCTTTCATGTCCTTTGCCAGAGTTGTAAATGCACTATAACTTTTGTGTTTATGTATATAACCCTCACGTGTGTGTCTGTGTGTGTATGTCCTTCCCCTGTTCAGGAGCACAACATCCCTGTGGACATGGGCTATGCCGTGGCCCCTCACCACTCAGGTGTCTACCCGGTACACCTGCAGCTGTACGAGGCTTGGAGGCGTGTGTGGAACATCCGAGTCACCAGCACAGAAGAGTACCCTCACCTCAAGCCTGCCCGCTATCGCAAGGGCTTCATCCACAACAACATCATGGTGAGGGGACAACACGGTTAATCGCATTTCTGTGAAAAGCATTCCATAAATGCACTGTGATCAGCTGACACATACATATAAAATATTGATTGGCACCTTCACAAGTACATGCATACTGGATTTTTGTAATAGACGATTTCATGTTTTCTTGTGCCAAAAAGACATTTTCAGACATTCTCATTTAAAATATATATTAAATATATATTTGCCTGTAATATATATTATATATTACAGGCAAATACTGTATCTTCATGATTATTTAATATTTTTCCCCACTATTTTGATTCTTTTTCCTGCTTTTTTCATCGTTTATAGTGCTAGAGGTAATATTCATTAAGGTTGTTGTGCCACAGCTGTTTGTTGTGGTTTTCCCACGATACAGGTCAGTGTTGGTGCTGTGTGCAGACACATTTTATAAAATATGTTGGCCTGGAAGACAGAGGACAGATGTGTGTGTTGTCTGACAAAGAGAGGTGAGGCTGGTCAGATAAACATGACAAATATCACAGCCAAGTGCTTTTTAAAAAAAAGTTATCATGCGTGTTTCGCAGCATAAAACGGTCGATCACGCATGGGGCTCGTGAATCAAACCAAACACTCAAAGCACGTTATGTAGTGTCCTTGCCTGCCAGGAGGAAAAACGATTTGCTTAATTCAATCTGACTGAAATTAAAACAATGAATTGTAAATTGTTAGAGGAACTAAATCAAAGCAAGCCTTAAATGCAGAATCATCTAGTACGAGAGTCTGTTTGGATGTGTTGCTTCACTGCTCTTTTCTTTTATCTTACTTTGAAGAACAGTTTTCATCTGCTGTCTCTTTGTGCAAATAAGTGTTTGCTGAATAGTAAATTGTGTGCTGATTGTTTCTTGTGGTCCTAAACAGAAAATCAATGATGCTGTGCGTGGTGTGTAACCTCTGCGCTTGTGTGTGTGTGTTTGAGTGTGTATGCGCGCGATATGAATTCTTTGACCTCGTCTCACCACAGCATGCTCAGGTCCACGTTGATTCAGTATTTAAATGGCTTTCCAATGTGGCTGAAGGGGTGAGCTTTTCTGTGTGCATGCGTGTGTGCTTGTTTGTACGTATGTATATGTGCATTGTGTGTGTATCACAGAATAAGGATCTAGTGATGAGAGCGTCTCTACACTTTAATGCCTCAATAAGTGATTCATCAGTTACTGTTTGAGACAGCAATAGAATAAAACTCTTGTCACCCATTTCACCTAAGCAAGTTGTCTTCGTCCCTCCCTCTGTCTGTCCTCCTCCTCCTCTTCATTCACCTGTCAGTCAGGCTCTTTGTCAGTGTGCACAACTGCTCCCTTATTGACAAAAGAACCAATCACATCTGACACCGAAATTACCAGTCCACGGTGTTCTGCTGTATTTGGGTCTTGAGCAAACAATTTGCACAGACAGCTATGTCAATTTCCTAATCAGTCTTAGAAGTTTGCTTTTATTTCTTGTCATCTTGTCAAAGCATCTTAAAAGACAGCCATTTAATCCAGCTTCCTTTCAATACAATACCAAGCTGACAGTTTGACAGGCTATAATGTAATATTATACATTATCAATACTAAAAAAAATAAATAAATAAATAAAAAACATATTCAAAACTTAACAACATGACATATCACAGAGAATGACAGAAAATGGAAGAAACAACAAAGAACAAACTGGCAGAAAATGAAAAAAAAACTTTTATTTTACACCAGAAGAAAAGATTGTTTGAAGAAAAGTTGAAGAGGAGGTAAAGTCTGAAATGAAATTAAACGCCAAACAAAAAATTACTCTCAACCCCAGTGATTGATGCTGCTGTTCTCTGAACACTGTTTTTGAAACTTTTGTTTCCATTGTCATTCAAATAAAACTATTGATGGGTTTTATTGGCTGGAGTAAACCTCTTTTCTATTTTTTCGAGTTTAGAATTGTGTTCATGAACTGAAATCACACTGGTAGAGGGGCAAGGACACATGCAAATCAGATTCATTGTCAAATGGTGATCACGTAGAGATATCAGCTAAACTCTCGTCTCTCAGGTCTTTCAGGAGATAAAGGGAGTTGTGATGACTTGGTGATCATGTTGCTTAAGCTAGACTCCAGAGTGAGGGAAGAAAAACACAGCTCACAGCCACCTCTGTCCAAGAGACACCACCCTCCTCCAGTGCTAGCTAGTTAGCTCAGAGGTCTTCTAGAGGAATCTCATGTAACGCAGCTGAGTACAGGCATTTTTTAATTCTCAGAAGCAAATGTTAGTATGAAATTACGTCTGTGTGTGAGCCCATATGAATTAGACTTATTTGCTAATGGTGGTCTCATAGTCAACCAGTATATGTTGCTCTCAAGTTCAATATACTCTGTAATTATCCCTCAGAGATTTTGATTATGTCACATGACCTTCATCAGCATATAGAGTTTGCTTAGTTGTCAGTGATTTTGCAGATGTTAAAATTTTCAATTTTCTAGTTGCTTGAAAGCAATCTTCATCCTCATCATCAGCAAATTACCATCATGTGCTGACCAAAATCATGTGATATGATCAAAAGCTACACAACAGGTACTAAATGGACCTTGAAGTCACATTGTTCTGTCAAATTCTATTTACAAAACAGTATACATATACACATAAAATAAAATTAAAAATTAAAATTATAATAATATATACACATATACACAAATATGTATTGTAGTCATTATTAAATATTTAAATCTGAGAGGCAGTGTGAAAGCAGAGCAGGAATATAGGGAAAGGCCCATCTCTTGCTCCAAGACATTGCATGCTGCACTGACTAAATAGCAAAGGGAGGCCTAGGAAAAAGAAGAAGAAGAAAAAAAAGAAAAATAACAAACTCAAACTCAGCTCTTGGAGGCGGAACATTTTTCTGAGAGGCAGTTTGTGTGATGGTATGTGCGTGTGTATGTATGTGCAACTCAGTCCATGCTGAATTTGAATTTTAAATCACTTCACCATAAACTGGCTGGCGAGCTCTCAGATTCCACTAATTCATCTAGCCTCCTGACCTCTTGTAAAGTTACTCGGGGCCATCATTCACATCCTCCCCATTTTCTTTACCTTTCACATTTTTTCACTTCCAATTTTTCTTGCAATTTCTGTCTATTAATCTCTCTCTCCCCTGCCTCTCACTCCATCTTTGTTTGCTCAGAGGAGGACAGCATGTTGTCTTAAGGCTGTAAAATTGGTGTTTGTGTGTCTCTGTCAGCAGATTGAGAGCCACCCACTGGACCCACAGTATCAGAACAAATCAGACTGAGATATGGGTTTGTGTGTGTGTGTGTGCACCTGCACAAACATGCATACTTGTGTGTGTGTATTTCTTTTTAAAATGTACTATATCAGTTTGAGCTATAGCTCTGTGGATAATTGGTTTGGTGAAATAGTGCTGAGTGTCTGTGGCTCTGGTGGCCTTCTCTCTCTCTCTCTCTCTCTCCTCTCTCTGTCTCTCCTCTCTCTCTCTTTCTCTCGCTCTCTCAATGTCTCTCTGCCTCTCTCTCTCTCTTTTCTCTCGCTCTCTCAATGTCTCTCTGCCTCTCCTCTCTCTCTCTCTTTCTCTCTCTCTTGTGTATGTGTGAGTGTGAACGAGTCTGCAGTGTTTTATAGATAAACCAATATCTGCGCTTCCAGCCTTTACTCTCTATTTCACACAGAGAAGTGCTCCACAAGGAGTTCACAATAAAGACTTTCTTCTCTTTTCTTCTCCTCTTCTCCTCTTCTCCTCCTCTCTTCTCCTCATTTAATGATCTAATGAAAAGGCAATTAATTCATCAGCTATTAAACACATAATCTAGCACTATATTATTCTTTCATGGCTGTTTATATGTTTTTGGGCACATCATTTAAGGCTTTTTTAAAAATATAAGCATGAAGTAATTTAAATGCATAGTTACATTGGCCTAAAGACTTTTTGGCTTGTTTGGCATGTGTTATATGATGGTAATCTGTAAAGACTCCCTGATTATTCTAACATTAGATCATACAATTAAAGACAAAAACAATGTCACTGTTGTTGCATCAGTTGTTGCTGTCAGTTATCCAACCATAACATTGTCATATTTACTTGTAGTGATAAAGGGAGTCTGGGAAATTGACATGTGTGACTTTACTTTTGCCAATCATGGCACAGAGTATGCAGCTCACACAAAAGGTGTGACGGTGTAGTTTTAGTATTTTCATGGCCAAGGGTGCACAGCGCACCTGTTCGAGGTGGGATTAAAAGTAATCCACTATCATCTCATCCCGCTTAGGTAAACAGCAAGTCACCAAAATACCAAACAGGTGTTAGTGAGGGAGAAAAAAAAAAAACAGTGCCCCAGGAAGATTTAACTTCACCAGTGCAAATCAATGCGTTGTGCTATGCACCTGCATGAAAATAGGATCTCTGCTGCTGCAGTGAAGTAATCTCAGCTGGACAGCTCCTCAGGAGTCAAAACCCAAGCACACTGGAGGCAGTAAATGGTGTCTCCTCTGACACCCCTAATTTGACTCTTATAGGCCTTTTTCACAGCAGACGTGTTGACTTGTCATTACAAGAAAAGCACAGGTGGAACTAATAACATTTAATGATGGCTCCTTTCTATTTAAGTGTCCCAGTATGGCTGTGTCAGTGAGCCAGCGCGCACAATAGCAGAGTCCTCAAACTGGAACACTGAAATGGAACAGGAGCCATCATTTATGTTATTAATTACACCTGTGTTTTTTATCCTGTGACAAGTCAAAATGCCAGCTGTGAAAACGGTCTGTTACACTCTGCAAGAATGTGACTCGAACCATCTGTAGAACTGGCATCTGTGCTTCTTCATGGCGATAGGTAACTTTACCATATGCTGTATGGCGCGACCCATCAGAATATCCCTGACCTGCTCAGTTGCCCACTTCTCATATTTAGAAACTGCTGAGTAGAAAGGCTTGACTGTATAGCTGAACATTTCATCCACACATCTGTCTTTTTTTATGCTGCTAGCTTATTTTTGTTATTCTAAGTCTTCTATCAAGTTGGTTTGTTTGTACTTAGGCCTTGAAAAAGGTGAGTGATTTGAAAAACCTCACACAGCACTAGCTGCTTTAGTTTCCTTTTCAATCTAAAATCATTGTAACATGGTTTCATATACCACTTAAAGGGAAACTCAATTTACATATAAAAGTCTGTTTACAGATCTCTGGGAGCACAAATTTTTATGTGGAAAAAGTTGAATAAAGCATTTGTGGCTCCAGAGGAAGCTGAGTGGAATGACTCTGATGAGTCATTGAAAACAACATATTCTCATTTTTTATCATAAAAGCATACAACACAAATTAGTACCTCCTGATCATATTTTGCTTAGTTGACTGTCATTATAAGATACATTTGTACTTTGTTTAAACTGAAGATATAAAACATATTAACAACTCCTCCCTTTGTTGCATGTCTCCGTGTGTGTAGGTGCTGCCTCGTCAGACATGTGGCTTGTTTACTCACACCATCTACTATAAGGAATACCCTGGCGGACCTAAAGAACTGGACAAAAGCATCCGTGGGGGAGAGCTGTTTCTCACTGTGCTACTAAACCCAGTGAGTCACAGAAACCACATACACAATCAAACACGCACTCTTACACATGCGAACGGATATACAGAGTGAGAAACAGGGAGGACTGTTACTTTCTATTTTGATTTTTGCACCTTAAAGAGGCACCAACTGGGTTCCCCGCGCTCTCTGTAAAGGTAACTTCCTCTCTGTCTGGTTCATTCTTTTTCATTTTTGCTTTGTGTGCGTGCGTGCGTGCATGTGTGTGAGTGCGTGTGTGTGTGTGTCTGTCTCTTTTCCTGTCAGGGGCTGCTTCTCACTGTGGAGCTCTGTTCATCTCCCCACTTTAAATTAGGTCTCACCACAGGGGGGTTGCTGTCACACACACACGCACACACACCCACACACACACACACACAAACACACATCCTCCCTCTTGCGCTTACCCCTGCTGCGTATGTCGGCTCAACTCGATTCTGCTTTGAATTAAGGAACAGAATTAGGTTTCGGTGGCAGTTAAGATGCTCACCCATGTGCATGTGCTCACAAGCGCGTGCAAGCCCGCTGTTAAAGGTAGGCATAGAAATTCACAGGAATCATCCCTAAACAATCTTTCTCTGAGTCACAACACACACATGTGCACATGCACAAACACACACAAAGATGCTCATGGAGCAGCAGTAGGCTGTATTGAAGTGTCAGGTAGGGGAGTGCTGAACTAGAGGAGCTGTCAGAACTCAGGGAACATCACAGAGTCAAGTGCAGCTTCGCACAACAACCCAATCTATCCCTTTCTTCTCTCTCTGCACCACTTTGTCTCTGTCTTTCTTTTTGTTATTCTTTCTTAATTCTTTCTTATTTTCTTTCACTCTTTTGTCTCTTTTCCTGACATCTTTCTTTTGTTTCTTTCATTTCTTTCTGTGTCTTTCTTTTGTTTTCCATTCTGTACTGTTTTATTTATTTTTATGTTTGTTTTTTTTTCTTTCATTCTTTCTATCCGCTGTGTCTCGGTTTATGTTTCTTTCTTTGAGCACAGTGTTGTTACTGGCTTTAAAAATTATAATAATATGTGACATTTCATATAACAAACTGGCATGAAGTGTGTAAAAATGACTGACATGACCAGTTTAAAAGGAATTAGAATCACAAACTTACGCTTATAAAATTTACATTAACTCACCTCCCCATTTAAAACATTTTCGGTGCAAATAATCACACAGAGCACAAATAATCACACAGAGCACACAGGCTGCCTTTTGGTCCCTAAAATCACCTTAGAGCACCCAGAAGATGGCTGGACTGAGTGCCTCCACAGTAAACACTCCTGCTCCATAAACTCAAGGCAATCCTAGTTTATTCATTCTGCTTTTTCCTGATGCCCCTAAAAGTGTTGTCAATATATTTTTCATTTCTGTTTAGAGATGTATAAACACAGCCTGATATCTGACCAAGGAAGTACCACTGGAGAATAAAATGCATTATTGTAAAACACACTGTATACATAATCTGTATTAGGTCAGAGTATTTTAACAGAGACTAAACATTCCTACCAGTAGGTCTTGTTTTAAAGGTCTCATCGTTAAGGAGACACAGCACATAATTAATGATGTGTTACCCATTTCTCATATAATGTCCCAGCAAACTCAAGAATGCAGCATTGATGATATACTAATGATAATGACCGAGATGGTCCTGGTAATTAACAATTATCTGACATGTTGTGGTTTTTTAAAGTGCAGTTATTATTATGCTAAATATGGTGATGCTCATTATAATTATAATAGTGTAATACTATAATAGCTTTATACTGTAAACCGTTTTTAAACACAGTTTTCTTAACTGGGTTATAAAATGCAATTAAACAACAACAAAATTAGCAATGTCAGGAAAATTAGATATTTCAGAACATTACAATAAATTAAATTAATTGAAAAAGCATAACATAACATAGAAAACTATTTTTGAAGAATATTACTTTGTAATAATAATATTAATGCTCAGTTTCAAATGTCAATGTCATCTGGGCTTTTTTTTTTTTTTTTTTTTGGTGGTGTTCATCTCATTTATATTGAAAAATCTCTCTTATGACAGTAGGGACTCAGCCACAAACATTTCTACAGGTAATTTAGGAATGTGTACTTGCGTGTGTGTGGTTTTGTGTGTGTGTGCCTATGCAACAGTTAACTGCTGAACCAACAGGGACATTTTTGAGGACTTTTGTTGGTCATGCTGTAAATCATGCAATCATTAAGTTTGAAACTCTTATTTTGAATTTATTTTAATTATAACCAAGAGGACCGAACCCACAACCTGATCATTTCAAAACAGACCTTTAACACCATGAACCATTTGGTCCAATGTTTATGAACTGTATTTCTTAGAGCCTGTGCTTCTTCACTCTGGGTGTTGGAGTTCAGAATTCACTGAGCCTCGTAAAAATTGGACCTCAGAACTTCCAAGCAGTCCAGCACATGGAGAGATTCATAGGCTCGTGGAGATAAAGGTGAAATATATGACCAAAAAGCTCATGTTGTTAAAGGATTGCTTGGAAGGTTTGAGGTTGTGAGTTTGATCCTTATGAGTCTCAGTGAATTTTGAAGTCCAACCCCCAAGGTGAAGGCTGAAAAAACATTCAGAGAGAAGCTCCCAGTGTGAAGGGGCCTCCGTGGTGTGGTGGGTATGTTTACAACCAGAAGGCTGACAAAAAATAGGTTCCTCCACTATGCAGTCTGCTAAATAGCCAACCTGTAGTCTGAAAGCTTGCCCGGGGCTACAAACCATCCAAGCTGTGGAGGAGTGTGAAAACACACACACACACACACACACAGACACACACTCACACTTATATATTACATAAGGGTTTCAAATTCTTCTTGAAAGCCAGAAACACACAGAGGCTAATTACATTTTGCCCTGTTTTCACTATCTTTTGTCCTTCTCTCTCACTCCATCCCTTTTGTAATCATAGTAATAAAAGACAGAACTCTTCTCGTGTTGTATCTCTTAATGAAGAGACGTATTAAACATAAAAGCAATTTAAACACTAAATGAGAGCTATCTGCCATGACGTTCATCTACACACACATACACATGTGCACACATACAGTACATACAAAAGGATGATTCATTTTCGCTTGTGCCTGCTATGTTTCCATTTGCAGACGCACAAGCTTTCATTAGTGTGTGCACTTTGCGTATGTAATCAATAGTGTTCTGTAACTCACTGCTTTAGTCCCCCGGGGATTTGCTATTGTTTGATGATCTGCACGTTGGTAACATTGTCACTTCCCATTCAGTGACTTTAAATCACATTTGGCCTGTGGTGGCAGTTTACCACTGATGACAACTAACATATTGGTTGGTCTGTATGGTGCATGTGCATGTACTGTATGTGTGTGTGCACGCATGAGTGGGTGTGTCCATGTGCGTTGGGATACTTTTGCATCGTTCTGGTCTGCATCAGCAGTCATTGAGCTCACCATCTCACATAAGCTTGACAATCGATTGGACGACCTAGACTCTGCAAACAGCCAATAGGGCACAAGTCATTCCCCAATAAATGGCCAGAGAGATGGTGAGAGAGAGTGAGGAGAGACAGGGAGAGCTGGGTGAGAAGGTGGCAGACAGATTGAGATTTAATTTTCAGGTCACGGCATCTTGTGTCACTTGAGAATCCAGACACATACAGAGAGGAAGTGATGCACATACAGACCCACACCCAGAAATACACACAAACACACACTAGTGCATATGTTTGTGTGTCCAAGTATCTGCCTATGTGTGCATGTGTATGTTTGTATAAATGTGTGTCTAGCTGACATAAGCAGAGCTGTAGACATATATCAGGGCTGACATTTAGCGCTTAGCTCTGCCACTAAGCTTATTAGCCAAACACCAAATATCAGCACAATCTCCCTCCTTCCTAGCTCTCTGTTTTACCCAGTGTGCACACTCACATCCCTCACCCTTTCTCTCCTAGCTGGGGCACTGGTGGCCTTCTATCGCTCTCCATCTTTTTTCCCTCTGTCTTTTTCTAATTTTCAACCTGTGCATGTTGACTGTGTTCACACATGTGAATCTTTCCACATTTCTTGTCTCATCTCCACTCCTTCCTTCCCTTTTTTCGTAGTCCTGCTGATTGCTACTGAAGGCTTTGGCAGCTCATCAACACATACACACACACACACACACACACAGTCACACATACACACACACACACACACACACACGCACACGCACACGCACACAATAAGCTTCATTCCAAACGGGTAGAAATTAGAAAGTGAGAGTAAAGCGGTGAAAGACGGCAGAAAGGACAAGGCTAGTAGATGCTGACTGGAGCAGTGAAAATAAATTGAATTGAAATCATTTTGCCGTATTGACATTCAGCTTTCAATTACCCACTGATGAGACAGAGACAGCGAGATGGACTGTGAGAAAGAAAGAGAGAAGAGAGCCACTGGAAGAGTGAGAAGGGGGGCGAGGACGATGACGGTGAAGGAAGGAGAATGAAAACGGGAGGGGGTGTGTAGGCTTCTTTTTAGTAGCAATAACAATTCAATCAGGGAGAAATGTATGTGGAACTAAGTGGTCTGTAATGGGAAACAGGCTGCTATAGCTACACATTGAAGGAGAGTGAAAGCAGCAGAGAAGACGGAGACAGACAAGGAGTGAGAGAGTGGTAGAGGCAAGAGGGCTATAGATAGATAGAAAGATAGATAGATCAAAACATCTCTGTACTTAGCTTCACTGCATCACTGTGTCCTATGTACATACTGTACAGTATTCTAATTACTGTATATATACTATAAACTGTATAGAAACTTGCATATATGAAATACATAAATATTTATAGTGTACTGCTCTGCACTTGGTATACAAGCATTTAACATATGTAACTGTTTTATACTAACAGGAAATTATATAATAATGTAGAGACAAAGAAAATAATACTGCCATCAAACTGCAATTTTAAATGCTCTGTCACTTGAACTTAATACAAACACAGCAAAACAGTTTCCAAAAACTTAGGAGTTTTCATTTCCAGCTGTAAGCACCTTCTGCATTTTGCTTGTGCAATGCATTGTGGGCCAGTAGTATCCATCATCAGTTCTTCGAAATGAAGAGTTCTTCAGGCTGTGTCCCAAAGCCATACTACTTATTAATTCTATACAGCATAGTATGTATGACATACTAATCATCATGGTCATAGCAGTTAGCATACTTATAAATCAACATATTTAACTGCTATTCTAACATTATAACATTATACCATAGTGCAACATTGGGCATTAATCAAACGGCCACCTACAGTTAGTTTTATTTTTTCTTCCAGCTGTGAGTGGTTCTTTCATTTGCTTTGTGTATTGCATTGTGGCAGAATAATGTCCATAGACGGGACACTCAAAAATTGACTGTAATTTGGACGCATACCATCTGGTTTGAGTGTTCTTTATCGGGTGATTTTTCCACTATGAAGACACTTCATACTCAAAACCTGCTTAGAATTATTATGCTTTTGTCCTTTTATGATTCAGCAGTGGCAAAGATACTGCCGCAGTTTACATGTATTTATTTTATATGTATAATTTATTGTATAATTAATGTATTTTTACCGTATCAGACAAAAACAACATTTTAAGACAGACCTTTCACATACTAAGATAGATAGATAGATAGATAGATAGATAGATAGATAGATAGATAGATGGATGGAAGAGTGGAAAAAAATTCCATCCTCAACCAAAGGCCAGTAAAACAAGTAATTTCTTCAAAAATGCAATCATGTTAGAGGGGATTGGAACATGTCACAAACTCAAATACACGACTGATGTTCTCTTAATCTTCCAAGACATGGCATCTGTGTGTGTATGTGAGTATTTGTGTGCTCATGTGTGTATGGATTTTTAAGAACATCCCTCCATGTTGGACTGACATGCTTCATCAGAGCATCTAGGTCAGCATGAGATCGGAGAGAGGAGAAAAAAAAACAACATAAAGTGACTATTTGAGGAAGAAGAGAGGGTGAGAGCAAGACATTAAAAGGATGAGAAGAAGGAGGAGGAAATGAAGCTGCATTGGAGCAATGAGAGGAAAAGACAAGGGACAAAGATTAAAAGAGGGAGGCTGTGGGTTAGGGTTTATTTCCCTTATTTCTGCGCATCTCTCCCAGTCCAGTTCCATGTATGATTTGAGCCCAATTCTGGTGTTAAATTATTAGCGCGGTATTCTTTATTAAAGGCACATCGGGGACTCAAAGCAATCCAGTATTCAGGAAATGAGATGTGGCACTCGATGCTGAGAAAAGGTTTATATGGTTCAGTTAATTGAATTCTTCACCACAGTGAGTCCTTCCACCAAAAGGGTTAGGGGCTTGCACAGTGTCAGGAGATTAACACTCTCTCAAGTGGCTTTTTTGTTTTTTAATTCAGACTCACCTGCCAAGGTTACTCTCTATGTCTTTGTCTTTGTCAACCTCCTCTCTGTGCTTTTTTCTTTCTCTTTTTTCTACAGTTCTCCAATTACAAACACAAATCATCTTCTCTCGCCGCCTTTGTTTAATTTGGCAGCCAGTGCTTAAGCTCCATAATGAATGTTTCCATGTTCAATAACACTCAGATTCTCTCTCTCACCCCCACCTCTCTTTGTCTTTCTTTCTCTCTGTCTTTCATGCGCACACACCTGCAAATACACCACACACACATACATACAGTATACCCCATCTCTTCACAGCCTGAGTCAGACATCATAGGGTATTGAGTGGTTTGAAAGGAACATAAATCACTTTTTGATCACCTTGCCTGCTTTCAAAAAAAGAAAAAACAAAAAAAAAGCACAAAACAACAGCAAGAGAGAGGTGGGAGACTTCAACATTTTTTATAGCATCTTTTTTTTTTTTTACTTAGGTCAGATTTGTCTACATTCACTGTATTTCACTACAAGAGCTTTTAACTGGGAAATATTCCTCCTCAATCCCAAATGTGAATAGACGTTTTGGGGTGAGACTGTCAAATCTCACTTTTCTAAGAGTAGTGCTTCAAGTTCTCCATTCATTCTTTGAAGAGGGAGGTTTTAGGTTTTTGACATTACAATTCATTGGACACAAGGAGCAAGCAAGCAGATTTTACTGGCGTACATTTCTGTTGTTCCTGGTTTGGGCGTCTGGTGATGCCTTGACAGTGGTTCCACATTGTTGCTTTAACATCAGCTAGATTGATATGAAGCAGGCGAGGCTGGTTGGTGCACTGCTGGTTTGCTTAGAGTGAGCACAAGATAAGAAGGCAGTGGCAGATGCACACAATTGCGCTGGCATACACAAACGCACAAATGCATAAACAATTACCCTGACAAGCGCAGACACTTGCAAACACATAAAAAATCACTCTGACATGCATACCCTTGCTCTTCTCTCTTCTCTCTCTGTTGCTTTCTTTGTCACAGACGCACACAAGTATCCACACACATGTCTGTTCCTCTTTCTCCTTCCCACAGCGTCTCTCTCTCTCTCACACACACACATACACACACACACATGCCTCCCATCAGCATTCAGAGGCGATCAGTATTCTGAACAGCTTTCCAGGTCGGCCGGACGCTGATCCATCAAACCCCGACACCGTGTCGCTTTGTATCTACGGCAACCTTCAGCGTTAAAGAGGAGGACCGACAGTCCTCTGTCACCAGGAAATTCACTGTGTGTGTCTGTGTTCACATTCATAGGCATTCTCCCAAATATGCTGATACACAATCATTCATGCACATAGGCAGCAGACACACACACATGCTCACATCCACCAAATAATTCATATCTTAATGGCTGATGTTACTGTTTCATCCAGACACTTCACGTTCCCAAGCTCCCTCCAATCATAGAAGAAGCAAGTGTGTGTGTGTTTGTGTGTGTGTGTGTGTGTGTGTGTGTGCGCGAGCACGTGTGAGCGTGCGCATGCGTGCGTGTGTGTGTGTGTGTGTGTGTGTGTGCGTGCGCGTGCGTGTGTCTGCATTTGTCTGTAGCAGCTATCTTAGCTTGTCTCTTTGATCAGCCTATAAAAGCACTGAGGCGTGGACAGATAGCCTGGACCAACACACTATCGCTCCTTCACTCCTCCTGAGTCTCTCCTTTTCCCTCACACACATTAACCGCCATGAACACTCTCCGACACACTCTGAAACACTCTCTCGTGTGTGTAACTGCATCTCTCCCATCACCCAGTGGCTATGAGGAGTATTGTGCTGCCTCCTCAACTTTATCTGTTAGGAGCGGTGAATACATCAGTTTCAGTTTATCTGTCTTCCTTTTTATACGTGAAAGTGTATTGCTCTGAAAGTGAATATATAATCTTACATAACAAAAGTGAGTGTGTCACTTTGCAAAGTGATAGCAAATATTGATACCCGTTGGACAGCTACTCTGTTAGCGACTTTAAAACCATCACACGCTGAGAAATAATCTGTTTGCTTTCCACTGCGGCCACAACAACAGTAATTAGATTTACTGCGCTGCCTCAGTTTTTCACAAACACTGGAACTTGGGAAATTAGATTTTGACTTTATCACAATTTTGCACAATACAATAAGTATGTATTTCCCTCTCTCCATTCCTTCTCCCTTCTACCCCCCCACCCCTTCTTTGTCTCTGTTTCTTCACTCCAGATCAGTATATTCATGACCCACCTGTCTAACTATGGCAATGATCGACTAGGTCTTTACACATTCGTCCACCTGGCCTCCTTTCTCCGCTCATGGACAAACCTGAGACTCCACACACTCCCGCCTGTGCAGCTCGCACACAAATACTTCCAGCTTTTCCCCGAACAAAGGAACCCTCTCTGGCAGGTGTGTTTGCATGGGTATTTGCCTGCATGTATGGGCTTGTGTGCTTCTGCACATCTGTCTGTACATTTCTACTGTGTATTTGCATGCAGTAAGGTATTCTTATTATGTAGATTGAAAAATATTGAGGAGGTAAACAGACTGCATGAGATTTGTGATTTAGGTGAAGTGGAGTGGTGAAAAAAAAATCATTTTGCATGAATTGACTCAGCAGAACCCTGAAATAAATTGGTGTACAGATGATCAAGAATTGGATTGGCACTTTAATTCTGATGTGTTTAACTTGGCCTGGAAAAGAAGGTGGACTATTTTACTAGTATTTAATTTGATATGGGCTGAATGATGGTATACATGACACAATAACAGAAACTTCATTCATTCTATTCAGTAAATCCTATGTGCACTTATGTGTTTGTATGCATTACATTATCTTCACATCATTACTTTAATCTATAATCCTTTGCCTCTGCTCCTGCAGAACCCATGTGATGACAAACGACATAAAGACATCTGGTCTAAAGAGAAAACCTGTGACAGGTTACCCAAGTTCATGGTCATAGGACCACAGAAAACAGGTAAGCTACAGACAAACACACACTCAGACATGCACGTGCAACAATGGGACTCCTTCTGTGTGCTCAGGTGTCTATATACCCCACATCAGAGCCCATTCATTTAATCCCCTCGCTCCTTTGGTCCTGTCAGAGGGAGACAAAGGAGGAGGCTCTTACCTCCTTTCTTCCACCCACATACTATCTACTTTAGATGCACAGAGATACAGTACAGAGCTACGGCCCTCTCCCTCTTTCTTTTTCTTACTCTGTCTCTATCAGAGGGGCAAAAAGAAGAGGAGATTATTAACAATCTGTATACGCTACATGGGTCCAGAGTGTGTGCCTCCATGTGATTCCAGGAATTCTAATTACTGGTGTTTGGTGTGAGAGGTGAGGAGGGTCCATACTACTGCTAATTAACCAGGTGATAATTTTCTAAATGGGAGGAAGGGTCATTATAGCAACATTAGCAGCCTAGCAACAATTACAGTACAATAATTTCTCATTTTATTGGAAGGGTGTGCCTTGCATGTCAGAGATGTTAAAGCAAATGGGAGACAGGGTGAGGGGGGAGGGGTGTAGCAGGATGTGTGAGAATAAGTGTACAGGGAACGGGGCAAAAAGAGAGCTGCTGAGGGTGAAACTGAGGGCACAACCAAAGCCCCAGTGCTGATTGGTGTCAAATGGTTTTGAATCATTTGATGGGGCGGCCTGTGATCCTTGCACACACACACTCTCTCTCTCTCTCTCTCACACACACACGCACACACACACACACACACACACACACGCGCGCGCACACACACACACACACACACACACACACAGTGTATTCTCAACAAGATATAAATCTTGTGGAGGGAGAAGTCATCCAGAATGGATCAGTGGATGACAGCTCTCACATATACTGACACACACACACACACACACACACACACACACACAGACTACTCTCTGCTGAGCTGAATTAACGAGCCAGTTATGAATTATGCCCTTTCTTCCAGGAACGACAGCACTTTATCTCTTCTTACTCATGCATCCCTCCATCTCCAGTAACTTCCCCAGTCCAAAGACTTACGAAGAGGTCCAGTTCTTCAACACCAACAACTACCACAAAGGAATTGACTGGTGATAACACTTATGACCACACACACACACATATATATTCTTTTTGCCTTTTATTAGTCAAAACCTAAGGTGAAATGAAAGATTATAAACAACACTTACTTATTTTGTGAAGTTCTTACAAGGTGCCATGTGTCTTGCAGACGTCAATGATACATTAAGCAGCGCAAAACAGTTCAACAGCATCTTCAAAATTATCCTTTAAGCTTGGAAACATAAGCCAACAGACATATGGCTGCCTAAATTGACCCATAAACGGGTTACTTAGCTGACAGAGACACATCTGGTGCATTCTCCGAAGTCATCTAGAAAAGACTTGACTCTGAAAATTCTTCATTAAACACTGTTCACATTATATCGTCAAGTTTATTTTGGGCTCAATGACTGAGCACAGATAAAGGGTATAAGTTTTTGACTTTAGAAGTTGTGTGTGACTTTGAAAAAATGTTTAAGAATTTAGTAAATGTATGCTCCGGGTGACTGAGTTTGCAGTAATGATGAGGTGCTTTTGTATGAGGCGTACATCATGAGTATGTGCACATGTATTTTTATTTCTTCTCAATTTTCTGTGTGTCTCTTGCCTCAGGTACATGGAGTTTTTCCCTGTGCCCTCTAATGTTAGCACGGACTTCCTGTTTGAGAAGAGCGCTAACTATTTCCCCTCAGAGGAGTCCCCGAGGCGAGCTGCTGCCCTCCTGCCCAAGGCCAAGATCATCACCCTGCTCATCAACCCCTCTGACAGGGCCTACAGCTGGTACCAGGTACATACGCAAACACACACAGAATATATTAGATGCCAGTGCCCGCCTAAGTAAGTATTTTTAACTCTCTACCGCTGCCTACTTCATATGACATACTTCATCTCTGTATTGATTTGAATTGAGTTTTTTTCCAAGATTGTGTATGGGGTCTTTTTTCTCTGTGTGAGTGTGGAGTTAATGAGCCTGATTTATCTCCACATCTCAGTATGGGAAATGTCACACGATCCTGAAATCTTCTGCTTAAGTCTGTTTGATTAATGAGACATAAATGTCAACAACATACCAGCTTGAATGTTATGTCATTGTCCACAATATAAAGTCTCTCTCATGCAAGGTTGTGAATATATCACTTGATGTTTTAGAGAGGTTGAATGAGAGCAATTGTACTATCAGAGTGAGCTCTTTGAAGCCTCATCTGGCTGTATCTGTCTGACCTCCCCAGCATCAGAGAGCTCATGAGGACCACGCCGCCCTACGGTTCACCTTCTATGATGTCATCAGTGCAAAACCGGGAGCACCAGCCGAGCTGCGCTCCCTACAGAGCCGCTGTCTCATCCCCGGTCTCTACTCCACACACCTAGAGAGGTGGCTCACGTACTATCCTGCTAACCAGGTACACACAGGCATTGTACAGTATGTAATGTTAAGAACTTGATGTGAGTTGTTCACAACATTTGAGGACACAATTGAAGTGATGGTAACTATGCATATGCTCAGTTCCCACTTTATTATCTTTACAGTCCAGTGCAATCCAATACAAATGTTTTGCCATAGAGTCTAATTTTATGATGCCTGTAATGTTCAGTTTTTGTTGACATTGTCATAGATGTGTTATCAAAGTCAAAGTCTGCTTTATTGTCAATTCTGCCATATGTACACACATACAGGGGATTGAAATTACGCTACTCTTAGACCCACACTGCAGCAAGTTAAACACATGAAAAACAGTATACACCTAATAGAAAAATATATGTAAAAAATATTTTAAAAAATAAATTAAAAAAGTAAACATCTACAACACAACAACAGGTCAATAAATATGACTTAAGGCACATAACAGGTTAATACCAGGTTAAAGTGGCATGTTTTAGGACTGATGTCATAGTAAATGTATTTTACTGGACATTATTGTTATTTTGAGAGGTGTTTCTAATATTCTGCTCCCCTCATGTATGTAAAACAACACCACCTCTATCTAACTATGACCTCAGTAATTATCATATAATTCACACATCAAGAAAAAACTCTATAATCATTGATTTAATGACAGAGCTGTTGAACTAAATTTGAACAGATTGTACAGGCGTACTTAATGAAGTGGTCACTGAGTGGTGTACTTTGCGTTACTTTATGATGTCTTTATTTTAGTGCTTAGATGGGAACGTTCATACAGTAACACTTCCCTGCACAGTGCCTGCAGGAGCTACTAACTGTTCAGCCTGGTAGGGCGATACATTCTAAGAGGAAAAGAGTAAAATGATATATTACATCTACTGTCAGAGCTCTGCTTTCCAGTTTTTGTGGCGGTCGTTAAAGTGGATCAAGATGCACTGAAGAAACTGTCTCTGTGCTTTTATTTTTACCCAGTAACTGAACTTGTTGCAATTCAGTAACCAGTTAGTTAATAGTAGCCAGTAGCCAGGGTTACAGTATGGATGTATCTGTGTGTAGGTGATGATCATAGATGGCCATCAGCTCAGAACTGACCCTGCAGCAGTAATGGATGAGGTCCAGAAGTTCCTGGGAGTCACACCTCATTTCAACTACTCCCAGGCCCTTACGTAAGTCTCTCATACAGTATGTCAGTGTCTCTCTCTCTCTATCTATCTATCTCCTTCTCACTTTCTCTCTTCAGTCCCTGGTGTCCCTGGGGTAAGGGCACCCTTCACCTGGTGTGCACTGTAATAGAGATGATTGTACAGATTTGAGTAGTATCGAGACCCTAAAGCCAAATCTGTGTGAAGCCTGACCTCTACTGGTGAACAGCAAGATGCTAAACTGATCATCTCCAACTTTTCCAGTCTTGTGCCAGGTTGTGTCACTCGCTGAATAGTACAACAGACAGTGACATCACCTGGCACCAAAGAGCAGCCAATAGCAGATGGTCAGTTCATTATTTGCTTTGAGCCATGAAATGTCCGGCTTTACACAGATTTAGGTTTGAGGTTTTATCAGTATTTGTATTCTCACAACAGAGAGAGCATAGAGGATATGTATACAAGATGGACAAGAGCAGAATGACATCATAAGCTGTATTTATTCTGACTGCCAGTAATAAATGATGGACACTTATATTTGGCTCACACTTCCAAACTCATCAGGAATATTAACATCAGATTACAGTTTGTCTAATTTTCTCATGCATTCGCAAATGATATTTATTTCATGTAACAAAGACATGAATTTGTTTTTGCAAGAACAGTTTGATGCCTATTCTTGTCAAGTGGTGAAGTCTCAGCCTCCTGAGCTGCTGGCCTGCGATCAAATCCCAACAGAACACTGACTGTCCTCTCACTTACACATCCTGCCTGTCTGTGTCACAGCTGTCTGAAAATGTTTTTTTAAAAGGTTAGTGCACTGCACAGTGTCAGTCCAGAAGAACTAAAACAACAAAGGCACCGCTGCCAGTAACCAAGATAAATCACTAATGTAGCTTTTGTGAACTAAATATATTCTTTGCTGTTTTTCACAACAGACAAAAAAGGTCTGATGATGATGCTGATGATGTTAATTTACTATAGTTGTTCTGAACATTCCTGTGTCTCTAAAAGCAAACAGCATTTGCCAGCTAATGCACATCCTCAATATTTATTAATACAACATCAACATCATGTGCTTATTCTGTAAAACACATGTAATATACTGTACAACCAGTGTGTTCTGATATTATTAGCTTGTGTAATATGTTGAAAAGGATTCCTAAAATTTTTTTTGTACAACTCAAGAGAATCAGCTCTGGCCTCTTGATGGCCTATTTCAACTCATTCTCCATTAGAGATGTTGCATGTGACCTTTAAGTTTGGGAGAAGTGGTAAACTGTTTATTTCTCAAGCACCACTCATCAGAATGCAATCTGCCTGTGAGCCCTCAAATCTCCAGACAGGGACATCTAGAATTTGTAGCTCAGATTGGGACAGAGAGTGCCTCTGTCTTGAATCACAAGCCCACATGCATACAAATAGTTTGTAAAGAGATGCATTTTGACAGAATAATAAGGAAGCTGTTTGTGTGCGTGTGTGTGTGTGTGTCTTCATGTGTGTGTGTGTGTGTGTGTGTGTGTGTTGTGGGTGAAGAACGAGTGATACAAAAGCCTAATCTTTCTTTTCTCCTTCTCATTCTTTTGACATCGCAGCAGTCTGACAGATCCTCAACACTGGAGCCTATTTATTTAATCCCCCCTCTCCTTTCGTCCTCCTGTCCTGTCAGAGAAAAACTGACAGAGAACCACTTAACTCTTTTTTTCGCTTTTACTCACCCACTGATGCATGCAGATAAAGAGCAATATTTGCATCTTATACCCTGACTGCCAAATGGCAGTTAACAATAATGTACTGTACATATATAAATCTACATGCATGCATATGTATTGATGCATATACACTATATACACACAACAACAAGCACATTTACTTTGCTTTGAAAGTCACCAACCATCTTCTTGCCTGTGACAGGTTTTCACATAATGTGCTGCTGGGGTGCTACAGTCTTTGCTCTCTGCTAATGAGAAAGGCAGTTTGGTTTCATATGAGATGATTAGAGAGCCAATGAGGGAGAAATCACATTTCAGAGAATATTTTGCCTTAACATTTTTTTATACAGTCAGTTATGAATTTAACATCATTCTCAGGTAAAGATATTCCCCAGTGATTATACTTCTTTCAAGAGCCACACTTTCTGACATCTGCTCTTTCTAATAGTGAGGTTGTGAGCACTCTCTTTAACTGGTCATGTGAAGTCAATAACCTTTCACTGAATAAGAATGCCCTGACTATGAAACATACATTCTCCATATGTTGTATTTAACCTCTATCAAATGTTTTGTATGTATGTTTAGATAAAATAGAACGAAAAAATGAAAATATGTATGTATAAAAATGTAATCTAGTATTAATCACAGAAAAAGAAAAGTGACAGGAGTGCTTCTGGTGTCCCCTGTACCCACTGGTGCTTCTTGAGGGGAGAAAAGTCTTTTAAAAAAGGGAAAAAATATATGCTTTAATCCACTGGTATAAAGAATCCAATTCCAGGCACTCCACTGGGTGTTTAAAAATATAAAACCTTAATTAATATGGGTTAGCACATTATAAAAATCAAACCAACTCATACTGGCACAGCTGCCTTCCTTAGGGCATCTTTACACACAACAAACCCACACCAGCAAGTAAAGTAGTCACATTTTGAAATTAGATTTGCATAGAATGGAGTAAATAAAACAACAACAACATATAACCTATTTATATTTCTAATTCTATTGTGCTATCTCGTTTCAAGAATCACCGTTAACAGTGGATTACTGCACTAACACAAAAATGATGTGGGTCTGCGTTGAGAGACAGAGAGAGAGGCTGCACAACACAGAGGGGAGGGAGGGCGATAGAGAGAGACAGAGGGAGATGAAAAAAGACATATGCGACAATCAGAGAGACACCAAGAGCAAAAGAGTAAGAGACAGACCAGTCCAGTTTGTGAGTGTAAGATGGCCCACTTTTTCAGGCCTAATTTCCAAAAGAAGAAACACTTCCTAACACTTTTGCCAATGTGGCAGCACTGAGGTTTATTTTCAAAGCCAGCAATTTATTGGTAATTGTTTTCGTCCTGCCCTCCTTCTCTGTCTTTCTGCCTATATTTTCTCTGCCTTTCTCTTCTCCTCTCAGGTTTGACCCTCAGAAGGGCTTTTGGTGCCAGCTCCTTGAGGGAGGGAAGACAAAATGTTTGGGAAAGAGCAAAGGGAGGAAGTACCCTCCGATGGAGCCGGAGGTAAACTTATACTTTAAATTAAAATATATTAATGCTCAGGGGGGGAAAAATGATATATGCATTGAATGAAATGTTTTAAAAAGAGACAAACAAAAAAAGAAAACACAGCAGTCTGACTGACAGTGACAGCCCACACTACCCTCCATTGCGGTGGCAAAATTTCCCACAGGAGTCAGCATAGAGTTGGAAACTGTCAGCCAATCAGATCCAGCCAGAAAGTTACAACCTAATTATGAGGACTCAATAGTGACAGAACACCCGTGAGAGAGAGGATGGAGGGATTAGGATGGAGGGAGAAAGGTAGAAGGAGGAGAAAATCCAATCCATAAATCTTTGTCCTGGCTGCTGATTCCACAGAGGACACACCAGACCTGCCGACAATGAATCACACATTTGCTCTCCCATGAACACAAACACGCATATTTACAATTTGTCCTCCCACGTGTGCTCACACACGGCTAATGGCTGCACCTCAGTGTCACCTGTAATTAAACTGTATTTGAGTTTTTTACCAGGGGGACAGAGGGAGAGGACAGATGAGAAGGGAGGAGATGGCGGGTACACCAGGGAAGGAGAGAGGGGGAGAGATGAGGGATGCACACAGGGGGGAGAGCGATAATGGATCTCATGCATCCTTCATGTAATTTTCTCCCTCTCTCTAACCTCTCTTTTCTTAGCTCTGTTCATACCACTCGGCACTTAGTGGCCCTAAAGTCCTATTGAGGAGAAATAAACTAATCTAAAGATGGTGGCACATCATTAATCTCTCTCTATTTCTTGTTTGCCTACACCATGCTGTCTTTCTTATTTTCTCGTTTAAATATCCCTCTTTTCAACCCTTTTCCCACTCATTGCACTCCCTTCCCTTTTTGTTCTTGGCCTATGCCTTTCCTCCCTTTCTGGCCATTTTCCATATGTCCCTTTTACTTTCTTACCTTTATTCCCTCCCTATGTGTTTTATTTCCTCACTCTATCTCCCTCACTCCCCCATCTATGTCTGCTCATCAACCCTCCACTTCTTCCACACCTCTCTCTTCAGGCACGTGCATATCTCTCCAGGTATTACAGGGAACACAACGTGGAGCTGTCAAAGCTGCTGCACCGTCTCGGACAGCCCCTTCCCTCCTGGCTAAGAGAGGAGCTGCAGAAGGTCAGCAGCATTAAACTCCACGACACTCATCCCGTTAGCATGTACATGCAAGTCAAAGACTCTAAACTAAATTTCATCAGTGCATTGTATTGGAATGAATAGCAAAAAAAAAAATCTTAAAGCCCCTGAAAGCAGCTCTTTATAACATAAAATGTTCATTATTAAGTGACAACTAAGAAAAACAATTAAAGTACTCTAAAAGTCACATTTTTGTACTCTCAAAAACTCTGCATCATCAGGAGTGTGTGGCTTGTTCTGATTTGATTAATAATGCTGGCAACATAAGCAAACAACCTCCTAAAATAATGTATTTTATGGATACATCATACAAAGCAAGCAACTAAAGCAAAATGTTAGGATAGTGTGTCAATGGATAATACAACACACAAATGAAACAAGGTCAAGGTTTTCAACGTGTGAAGCGTCAGAGTGTAAATGCTTTTACTGACATCAGTCTCACCTTGATCTCTGCTCTTTTAATTCTGCAGTGCTCAACATTGTCTTTTTGCCTATGGATTTGTTTGTGCTGCTGATTGTTACTATTTATGAATCATAGGGAGTCACTTGATAAGTCCGTTAAGGTTCTCCAGCCCATTCACAGCATTCACAGCATGTTTTCTTTCTTATTTTCACGTTTGGCATTTGAATCAATAAGTAAACAAAATGTAATTTAATTACTTTTCACCCTCTTTTTTCCCCTGTTTCTCTGTGATTCCCTCTCAATCCCCTCCCTCTCTCCACCTCTTTCTTAAGGTTAGATAACCTTTGCGTCCATGAGCCAGGGTTAAAGGTCAAGGGGGTCAAAGACCAGGAAGTGACCAGGAGCACCTGACCTTCAGATGCACTGTGGCCTTTTAGTGAACCCTGAGGTGAAGGCGAGGACAGGGTGCCTTGTTTCTCCTAGGGACTGTGACACTGCTGAATGGAGCAGGAGTCATGGAAGGGCAAAGAAACTCAGTGGGCTGAAACTGAACTCCTGAATGGATGGATGGATGGATGGATGGATGGATGGATGGATGGATGGAGTGACAGTTTCAGGTGACTCTGAAGAAAGTGTGACTAAAAGGAAGGACCACATTATAATGATGAAGAGGACAGTAGGAGATGAGGAGCATTTGGCAAGTCTTTGATGCCCAAACCCTGTCCTGAACTGTGGTGAACTTTCATGCAGACCTGCAGTGACTTTGATGGTTATTTCTTTTTGTTTTATTTTCACCTTTAATTTATGATGCCAGAACAGCGCTGGTCAGCTGTACGTGGTTCCCATAGATATGACTTTGCACTAAGTTCTGTTCCACATATCTCCAAAACAAAAACAAAAAAACACCCTATGATGTTTGTTTTACTTTTGATAAGTTTTCTTTTTCTTTTTCTTCTTTTTTTTTGTCACACTGAGAGAGAATAAGCAGGGAAGATACGTGCATAGACTCAGGGTGAGTGACAGGCTGTTACTTCCCATGATAGGTTCTCATTGTTTTGTGAGTTAATTTTTTAAAGTGAAGCTAGTTTCTGGTAGATCTGGTAGCGTTGTTCACCCTTAGAGATGTCACATGAGGCTTTCACAGGAAAGTGTGGACTGGAAATGAGTCACTGAACTGAACCAAGATGCATTGCCTGCTCATTATTTTCCTGTGACAAGCCATGCAGAAGAACGCTGTGTCCATTTAGCAGAGCATGAGCGCTGATGATTTGAGTGCTAAGGACTGAGGAGACATGAGTTTGTGGGAAGGAAACTGACCAAACTGAGCCTAATGGATTTGACACTTAATTCCAAGACCCTTTCAGTAGCTACTGTAACTGCTTTTGTTTTGTCAGTGTCTCATTTAAGCCTCAACCTCCTTTTGTTCCCTTTTTAAAACCGGTGGCCTACATGATTTAGCTTCAATTTGAATGCAAAAAAATCCCTAAATGTCAAACACAGAAACCAAAATAAAAGACATGGATATGACTGACAGCATAAGATGTTGTTTTGTTTTCAATGACCAAGCCAACAGACAGAGCCACAGTGTGCAGGAACACACCTGCACACACACTTGCTGGCTGACTGTACGTCCTCTAAGGTAAGTGAAAATGAAACACAGTTTACTGTTTGAGGAGTTTGTATTGTAATGTTCAGTTCAAGCAACAAGGTTATTTCACTATAAGTAAGTACATTTACTGTACCTAAGTACAATTTTGAGGTAATTGTACTGTGTTGTAAGTGTTGAACTTTGTATTCCTACATTTATTTGATAACTGTGGGTAGTTGCAGATGCAGATTAATAACACAAAATATATTTTCTTCCAACACTGCAGTGTCAACTACGCTTTGTCAAACTGCAACATATAGATTTTTTGTTTTAATTGGTTCAAGCAGATTTTATCAAAGTAAGGAATTGTTGAGCTGCAAATCCTGGTTCAGTGCAGCCAGTCTGAAGATATTGATGAAGATATTTATTTTACATATTAATTAAACTTGCGTGAATCACACTCTAGTAGGCTACCATTTGTTGCAGGTGACACATTAGACCACAATGCATGATCATGATGAATCAGAAAAACATATTAGAATACATTTACTGCATTGTGTTAATTAATGATTCCTTGTGTTTCTTTTTTTTTTCCCTCTTTGTCTACCCCCATGTTTTTGCCTCTCGTGTGTGTGTGTGTGTGTGTGTGTGTGTTGTGTCGAGAGTGCAGCTCACCTCATCAGGCCTCATCACCTGTTTCACCTCCGCAGCTGCTCGTCATCAACTCATAGTAAAAGAACCCCTGCTCTCAGTGGTATAGTAACTTTTGGCTGCTCAGTATAGAAACTCTGAGTATTTTCCAGTGTGTCTGCTTGTGCTTTGACTAACCTGCTATTTCTTCGTGATCTCCTGTGCAAGTTCCACTGTCCTGCCACTTCCGTGCAGGCTGCCTCAAGCCTATTTATCTGCCAGTCCGCTATTTATCCTGCAAACCTCCAGCCAACCTTTTGTCTCATTCACCTGCCTGCTCCTGCCTTTGTCGCTCCTCATCATCCTCCCATCCAAACTCTTTTTTTTTTTTTTTTTTAATGAAATTCTTTTACCACTACCTCTGCTTCATTTCTGAGTCTGTTTTTTGGGGGCCTTTACAAAACCAAGCTTTGACAGTTTGTCCCCCATCACTTATAATGAAAGTGTGTTAGGAACTAATCTTTTGATATAATAATGATTTGTTTAATGATTACAGAAGGCAAAAACCTGTTTCAGTGTTCATATGGGAACCCGACTATTGAGAGGAAGGAAGTTATTAAGATGAACTTCCTTGAAGACGCAACATTGTAAGGGTTAGTGTTTTGATTCACTGCTGTAAAGGTTTCCAAGGCAGATCGTATATGTCAATCTGCTGTTGAGCTTTTTTTTTTCTCTCATCATAAAACACACTTGTAATAAACTATGAATGTGATGGAGGGCTTTCAGATCACCAAAGCAACAAGAGACGATGTTTAGCCATGAAGTTACAAAAGGAATCTGCTATCAGATTTATGTCTTAGGAAACTCAACACCACTGTCCAAACAAGTCTGGAAGATCAGAATGGAAGAGTTTAAGAGAAATCAGTGTGAGCAGCCCTTTAACAAATGTTCCACTCAAAGAACCTTTTTTTTTGGCAGAAACTGAATTATAAAACACACAATATGGTTTCCCATAAATCATTCTCTTTATTGACAGTAGCTTCATCCCTACAGTAGCCCACTGTGTTTGTAAACAGCCAGAGCTGACTGTGTAAAGGAAATAAATAATTGCAGGTATTCCAGTTATGGCTCATTTAGTAGGTTTGACCTGATTCACAGGGCTAGGTAACAACAGCAAAGCAGTCAGTGTAATTAATTCTCTAGTTTGCATATATTTGAAAAATTTAATGTTTCTGTTTCTATACTTTGTTGTAGTATTTCTGGTTTTATTTCGGTGTTTTCTTTCTGATTACACATCCCACTTCCTTACCCCTTGTGTCTCCTGGTCCTTTGATTGTTTGCCCCGCCCCAATGTGTTGCACCTGTGTCTCATTGTCCCCACTCTCCCTGTGTATTTAGACTGTGTGCTCCCTTCCCTCTGTGCCATTTCGTCCTCTTTCCTTGCTACTACTATATTTCTTTGAGTTTTTGCTTTCTAGTGTTTTTTTTTTTTCTGTTTTTTGACCTCGCTTCAGCCAAGCCCTTTTTGGTTTGTTTGCCTGTCTGATTTAGTATCCAGTTGTGTGTTTGACTCCTCACTTTTTGGTATCAGTCTTATCATACAATATACAGTATGAATAGCTCTGTTGTCCCAAACAACTGACAGAAGAGTCATTCCTCAGATGAAAGAAGCACACACAAGTGCTGCAGATCTATATTTAATCAGTCTAAAAATAACACAAATCCTAAATCTATAAAGTATTTTCAGCCTCTTTTCAAAAGCAGCTGCTTCAGGAGGGAGTTTCTAGCAGCCAATTTGATGCGCATGAAATCACTCTTATTCAAATTTAATCATTATCCTTAAACCTTTTCCCTACTGGTTTTTGCAAGTGTTGCCAGAGTTTAAGGAATGGAAACAGATAGGAGTGGAAATAAATTATGTGTGTATAATGAGACCTTCTGTTCTGCACCACCTCTGGTGACATCTAGTCTCTTGGGATTAGCAAAAAGAGAAAGACAAAAAGGGCAATGCTTATTATTTATTTGAATATTTTTTCACCATATTTTGATTATTAGTCTCATATGCTGAATTATTTAAATAGAACTGAAGCATAGAGGTTTAAAAAATAAAATCAGCAGATATTATGTACAAAGATAACATCTGACATCAAAGCCAACACAAGAACAAAAAATGTCCACAAAGGCACTACCATGAAAGTTACATAATCAACCTTATATGTACATTATGAAATTCAGTGAACCCTTAGATTTAGTTGACACACGTGCATTTATATTTGTCTTAATTGTTTATCATTTTATTTTTAAACTATTTTATTTTTTTAATTTCTTATCATTTATCTCAGTCCAAAGACAAAAGGACACCCCATGAACCATGTTTGATATGTTAAAGTTTTTTTGATGTGTGATTTTCTATAATATTTACCACATAAAAATAGCACCAGTGTCTGTTTTGTAATGTGTGATAATGACCACAGGGGGGTGCTCTTAGACAATAGGGACAACTATGTTGTAGCTGAAAGAAGTTCTTTGAATCAGATTGAACCAGATTTAAAAGAAGACAGATTATGATGGTGCTGCATATTTACTCCCATAATAATCCAAATTCTTTCTGGGCTCATTAGTTCCATAAACTATCTGCCTCTGTGTTAATTTGTGTGCAAAATACCTTTGTACAACTACCATTGTTCAACCTTTGATTCTGATCGACACACGTAATTCAGTTTTTACCAAAATCTATTGTATTGTAACTCTATTGTAACTCTGCTGGGCCTCAGCAAAATTCAGGCGGACAGGTTCGGAGATACTTTCTTTTCAGTGTGTCCTGTGTCCCAGTTCTTAAATCTGTGTTAAGTCAACATGTTTGCCTTGTAACTCAGAAAATGGCAGCCATTCCTGTAGACACTGTGTGACATACCAGTGACACTGTGTGTGGGTGTGTGTGCATACATTGGCTGACATGGTGGTGCTCATTTTGACAGTTTGCTGCCAGAAAAAAAAAACAAAACCTGTTGTTCTAACTGCTGTCAACCTTAAAGGTTTTGTGGGAGTGGCAGAAAACATGTAACACAAAATGCCACGACCACTTAGTAACACGAAAATGTTTTTAACAGAAACAGAGTATTTAAAGTGGTTGATTGATCACACAAGAACCTCTTACTTTTTACAAAATCTTAGTTTATGAAGAGATGTTACAGTACAATAAAACAAAAAACACACAGTCAGTAAACACCAGATGAGAAGGCAGTGTAGTGTCTGTTTTTTTTTTTTTTCAAGTGTAACAGATTGTCTTCCTTCAGTGTCGTCAAATCCGTGACAACACTGAGCTATCCCACCAGGACAAAAGAACATGAATTAACAGTGTCATTATAAGAAATCAACACTTAGAAATACTGTTTTGTGCTTTGACTCGGAAACACTTTGATGTCTGTTCCTTTCTCTGCAAATGTTAAGCGCAGCTGAGACAAGGACAAATACTGACTGGATATACAGTAAATTATAAATGCCTGAGTAATTACTAAGACCTGAAAGTAAAAGAACACAATCGAGAAACTTAACATAACAAGAATGAAGTGAGGTTGAAAGACAAAATTCACTTTGTCAATATGACTAGAGTGATTGACACAAAAGCACCGAATGTCATGCATTAAGTACCAAATGAGGGTTCCTCGTGCAAGTCTGCAAATTCATATCATGCCATTACTTACTGTGAATGCATGAAGGTATGTTTGTATATTCTATGTGCTGCATGTGTGGTCCCTTTTCAACATTTTAACTCACATATTTTATATCATAAATTACAACAAAACTTTATGACAAAAGCAAGAAAAGAAAACATTCCTGAAAAAATACATTATAGTGTGGTATGCAATGTCACAAGAAACAACAAAATGATATTTAAGTTATGGCATATTCTTGAGTTAAGATTTAATACTGTCCAAAATCTTGCTGCTCATGAGAATATTAAATCATTAAAATAAGTGCTAATGGTGTAGATGAGGGAAAACATATGCCCTCTTCTCTTCAAAAAAAAGAAGGTAAAATGTCCAGCGTTGCTCTCTCTCTGTCATAACATCACGACATCAGTTATTCATGACTGATATTTATCATGTCAGTTGTCACCTGACCAACTGAGTAAGTCTCAAGAGTCATTGTTTCTAGTGGAGAGGTCAGTTGTTTCAGTTTGACCTTCTCCTTTCATCGCTTCTTCTCATCACGTTCAATCACCTTTCGTATCCAGGAGCTGAAGGCAGAAACTTTGGTGTAGACTCCAGGGGACTGTTGTGTCCGGCAGGCATGACCCCAGGACGTGACCCCATAAACCACCCAACCCCCTCCCGGACGCTCACACACCAGTGGTCCGCCACTGTCACCACGGCAACTGTCCACGCGCCTTTCCGACTGGGCGCTGCCGGCACAGAGCATGCGGCTTGTGAAGGCACTGTGGAAATGCTGCTGGCAGTGGCGACGCGGAAGCACAGAGAGGGGGGCCTGCTGTAGGGTCTTGGAGTATGAGCGACCTGAGAGGGACGGAGAGGTGAGAGTTTAAAAGAGAGGTTTGGAAAAGTATGTGTGAGTGTCTGTGTTTATCAGTGTCAAGGTCAGATACTTAAAGTGAAGATTACGGGGGTGTGTGTGTGTGGCTCAGAGGCCTCAAAACTTCTTTTTCCTGCCGACTTTTGTGACGTCTGCAGTCTTTCAGTGATTGAGTATTTGTGTTTTAGCTGTGTCAGCAGATTGAAATATCTCCACAACTGCCTGATGGATTGTCCTGAAATTTTATGCAGACATTCTTAGTCCATAGAGGATAAATTCTAATGGCTTTAGTAATCCTCATGACTTCTCATCCAGGGCCACCATCTTATCAGTGTTTTCACTTAAATCGTAACATCTGCTTTATGGACTGGCACCAAGGAGGTTGTAGACATCGGTTTCCTTCCTCTGATACACATGCTGCCGCCGGTCACTTTTTGTGCTTGTTGGAACAAACAACTGCTGCTTAAAACTGAACTCAAGCCTCTACAGTGGTGGTCCTGATTCTCTCCATGACAACACAGTGTTATTTACTATCCATGGTAGCTTAGTAGTGGTATGAATGTGTAAAATTGGCTTGCATATGTGTGTTTGATATCAAAGTGGCAGATAGCCAAGTGCAAACAGCTGTGCAAAGCAGACATTTAGCCGTAAGTCAAAGAGCCATTGCTTAACGTCACACTCTGTAAATAGTCTGTGTTGTCATCACGCATATGTAAACTAATAAAAACATTCTGTCCCACCCACACAAACAGATTTTATCACACATGAATTCAACTGACAGCATGGGAAGTAGACACACTTAGCCCTCATGGGGAGCACATGTTTTCACATAAGCGTGTACTGTGACCGTTTGTAGCCCTTTGTGACTGAGTTGCTATGATTAGTGACATC
Source organism: Lates calcarifer (assembly GCF_001640805.2). Taxonomy (NCBI): domain Eukaryota; kingdom Metazoa; phylum Chordata; class Actinopteri; family Centropomidae; genus Lates; species Lates calcarifer. The sequence goes on along the minus strand of NC_066837.1, from coordinate 14,037,327 downwards.
AGCATGTAATTTAAAGATCACTAACAGATGTGTGTCTGTGCACACAGTCAAGTGTATGGACAGATACAGAGCAGTAAGTCCACCAAGTACAGTTACTGGTGGTAGATTCTCTTCTACATTTTCAGTTGACCTTCAAAATGACAGAAAAGCTAGTTATAGCAAGATTTGATTTACAGTTAACCACCACAAATGACTAGTGATATTATTTGTTGTCATTTGCTTTTTCCTCATTACCTTGCCATTTTACATGTTGTTTACTGATTGTGAAGTGTTTTATTTACATTGTTAGATATCTGATTCTTACCAAATGTCTAACTTTGAAAATAAAAGTCAGCTAATCATCCTTCATCTGTCTTTTTAAATCATCAATTAACATCAAGTGACATAACATAAGTTAAACATTTTTTAATTAAAAAGAAAATACTATCACATTTCAAAACAAACCATTCAGTATTTATTAATTTTGTTTTGTGAAATTATGTTTAGCACATCAAGGCTTCCATACCTAGCCCCTCCACATACATACATACATACATACACACACTCCCTTACCTGTGTCACCCCAGCCGGTAATGTGACAGTTGCTGGCTTGTTTGAGCACTCTCTCCTTCCTCATTGGCAGACAGGCGGGAAGGACATGACGGCTGAATGACACACACTCTCCCGGCATTTGGCCCACTGCCCCTGGTGACAGACGAACCAAGGCCAGGTCGTGATCGTTGCTGTGAGAGCGGTAGCTTGGATGGAGGAGAATTTGATCAACACCGTACTCCTCTTCGTATTCCTCAGGGACGAGGGAGTGGTAGTCGCCCACTCTGACTTTATATTGCTTGGTGCTGTTTCCATACCTGCAGAGGGAAGCAGAGGCATGAATCAAGAGAGACCATTAGAGAAAGAGGGTGTGTGCTCATGAGCAATCCCACTGTTGATACATAAACCATGAACAATAATATTACGAGCTCTGGCAGGGGTTACCTCAGCAGTAGTTCATTGAGAGCTGGAAAAAGCACACAGGCATGAAGTCTGGACTAGATGCCTATGAATAGTAGAATACATTTCAAAGTTTTTTTTTTTTTTTCTAAATGTTTAAGGATTCTTAGTGTTATTCTCCCAGCAACATTTTTCATGAGGTTACCAAGGATTACCTTTTTATACGCATTTTAGACCTTTCTTGTTCAATTTTGATCAATTTTGTATTTCATATTGTGTTTGTGTTCCCCTTGGTGCATATAAATATTTTATATGCTTAGACAGACAGTTAAAAGCTTTTCTGAAGTAAACAATCAGCCATGAGGTCTATCTTTTTCCTCTGCTCTACCCCTTTCCCTTCATCACCACAACATTTTTGTAGTGCTTTTATATATTCTGTCAATTCACCAGAAACTATAGCTAAGAAAGGGTTATACACTTCTCACACCACTTCTAGGGGCTAAATAAATAAAAACTTGGACAGAGACTGAGTTTAGGAAGGAATAATAACAATAAATCTGTCATTGCATCTGTGTGTTTATGCATTTATCTGACTCATAGGCTGACGTAATGAAGTGTTTTCCACACTATGTATTTAGAGATGATGTCTTTTGAGATGTTTGAAATGAAGAGGGAGAGAAGGAGAAGTGACAAGTAGGGTAAGGCAGGGACAAATACAGGACCAAAGGAGAGGGAGGGACATAAGAGAGGGAAGAGGGGAAGAGTGAGAGAAGCAGGCTTTGCCATCGAGCCAAGTCTCTGTGTCCAGTTACAACTGGTAGAGTGTTTCCGGAAAGATCTCCTGACCTGGGAATGCCACAGCGTTCCTGGCAGAGCAGAGACACTGCTGACCAGCCATCTATGTACAACACATACCCATCTACATTCACACACAGGCACACATGTTTTGATCTACACTAAGTCACTATGTCCACACAAAGTTAATAAAGATTGGTACAAAACTAACAGGCTTAATCCTGTGCTAAAGGCATTATCTCACTATTAGAACAGGTGAATGTGACACCTTTCACACATTGTTGTTGTTGCTAAAAGCAGTTAAAAATCTGCTGGAGTTCTGTTACTGTTGGCAATCCCCCAGCTGTACAGCTACATGGTATAAATAGGTTTAATATGTTTACAACATGTGACTACTGACCTGAGGTCAATTTTTATGAACATACTAATCAGTAATGGAAGTGTACAGGATGTGGTTATATGGTTACGTTAGTTACATTTGGTAGTTGTACCTTAACAGGTCATTATAAAATCATCTATGCAAATTAGAACAGGCATAAGTGTGTAAGCCAAAAAGTTATTGTATTTATTTTGTGTATAGTGTCTATGCTACTGCATGGGTGTATTTGTTTGCTGTCGCTATGTGTGTATCTCTCTATTTTTGTTACCATATATGAAAGGTGACACTGTAAAGTCGGAAGTTCCTATCTTGGTCTTTGCTCTGGCTTGCATGCAGAAAGTTACTTTTCAAAGCTGTCATAGCTAAAGCTAATATCTTAGAGGAATGAAAACAGATAGGTAATTTGGCAGGCAAGGTAAGGACTTTGTCGCATGTGACCTTTCTTGTCTGCTTACACTACCTCTGATAACAAAAGTAAAGCCAAGAACATCTGTCATTATTTTTTATTTGATATTCCCCGAGGGAATTTAGGTGTGTACGTTTGAACCACAGACATAACCATTACATCAGGAATCCTAATTAGATGCCAACATACTAGTTAGATGCCAAATTAGATGCAGTAGTCAGCAGAATGGTATAATTGCTATCAGTCTGGTTTTGCTAGTTGGAGCTCACTCTCTCAATATACAATTATATAGTTGTATATAAAGAGCCATGCACTACATAAATCAATGCCTGAGGCAGTAGGTGACTATGCACCTAGGTCAAGCATTCACTAACATGTAATTATGTAAAGTATGATTTATTTTCTTTTGTGCAGCCAAGCTGTGACACATAACCACAGGAATGTATCTAATCTATTAAATACACTGTTGTGGTTACCAACTATTCTGGCTACTGTAAAGCCGACTGTGTGGTTTTAAATTACTTGCCGCTGTTAGTAGATAGTCAGAGTAAATCATCATTTCAGTCTGTGATTACACCGGCGTTCAACTGTTTACATTAATCAGCCCAAGAAGTCTTGATTGCAGCATCCCAAGTGGTTTTAATTTGTAGCACGGCTATGTGCTTCCTGCATGTGTCACTTAAAAGAAAAGGATGGAAAAGTCACATAGCAGAGTAGAGGTCTTTATCAGGAGTAGACTTCTGACAGGGAAATGGGCCTGGGAATGTTTCAAGAAATGGAGCTGGAAAGGATTTTTCGGATGATTCCTGTCTCTCTTTAATGTGGAAACATCAGGATTTATAGTGGTGGAGCTGCTGAGGCCTGCACAGAGTTCTGGTTTTCCAACCAAACCCAAACATTGCAGCTAATACCTGGTAATGCAACCAAAAAATATTATCCTTAAAATTGAGGCTGACAACCTTACATGTACTGTATAAATATCAAATGTCAGACCTGACAGTTAGTGCCCTCACAACCCTCAACTTTTTCAGCGCTAAACAAATTTGCTAAGTCTGTCTATGTTTGATTCATTTTCTTTTTTTGCTCAAGTCTTTCCGCTGCCTTCTCTGCTGTATGCATTAGGTGACGGATTTCAAGTTGGTGGCGCCATGTGGAGGCCCCCCAGACCAGATGTAGTTGAGATGAAGTAACTCTGGCTGTCTCCCTGCCACCTGCACCAAAACCACAGACCATATTGTTAAGGTTCTCAGGCCTCTGTCAGACTCAAATATACTGAGGAAGTAAATGAGGACGTTGTGTGGCAGGTAAAGTTAAAGTTTGGGTAGAGTTCAAACAGCATTTTTAAATCTGTCTGCAGATAGAGGCCAGCAAATGTATGCATGCACACAACCTCATTTGTATGAATAAAGATAAGCCCAAAAACACAATTTAAAAAGCAGATGTGTTTGTGTATATATGCATGTGTGTGAGAGGATGTGGGTGTGTGTGTTTGACCTCTTGAAGCAATGCGCTGAGGTAAGGACCCAGCAGGAGTCGATGAGTGTCGCTCCACACACCAACCTCCCATCTCCACGAGAGCCTCGCAAACGAATTGCAGCCTGCCATGGCCAGCCACCCCTAAGGTTGTGAACACACAACCAAGCATGCACACAAACACACACACACACACACACACACACACACACACACACACACTTATAAACACACAGAGCCTACATTCAGCCTTACATTAAAGCCTACATACTTTAAAATGTAAACACATATAAAGAATCCACTCTACAACATTTTAACCAGAGCAAATAATTAAACATTAGCAAACCTAGCAGAGTTAGTTTACATGCTGTTATGCTGAAGTGTAAACCTCCATCTAAACATGTACACACACACACACACACACACACAAATACTGAAAGAAAAACATTTGCATGCATGCACATACAAATTGGACACTAATTTGTTTGTAGCTACAGATCAGCTGTTTTCCATCTAAAACTTGTCAACTTGAAAATATGTCTAGTTTCTTTACTCTATACGTCTCTGGCAAGCTTTCACTGTGCCTTTATTAATCCCTCCTGTCCCCTCCAGCTCACCTCAGAGAGTTTTCTCCTCCTATGATCCGGCGCTGGCGAGTGTGTATGAGCCGCAGACCACAAATTGAGTTGACAGGATCTGGCAGAGACAAAGGAGGAGCCATTGGGTGTGTATATGTGAGAGAGTATGGGAGGGTGATGATTGTTTAACCATATGTTTAGGCTCAGATGTTGCTCTTATTAAATATTTAGACTGACTGAAAACATAATAATGTTTGAAATTCATCTTTTTCTACTACACCTGAACCTGAAATAAAGAAAATTAAATAAATGACATAATTTTTGTAATTGGTGTATGTTAAAATCTGCAAACACAGCTTAAGTGCTTTTTCAGGAGATGTAATATATCATACTGAAGAGACAAAACACCTTCCTGCACTGGTTTGACTTTCCACAGTACGTGTGCACGTGAGAAACGGTAGTAATAGCACATGTGCAGGTAACAGATAGCACTGTGTGAGTCTACCTTGATGTGTGACAGACAGGGTGAAGCAATAACATAGCCCTCACCAGTTTACCATCTGGATCTTTATACACAGTCCACCCTGCTTTGGTCTCAAAATGTTACCCATTGACTCATTTGTTTCTCATTATTTTTCAGTGTATGTGACATATTGGAACTGTTTACTAAACACATTACAGTTTCCTTACTGCTCCCAATAAGTCACAGAAGCTCCATTTATTTTCAGAGCAACATGACGTAAAAAACAATCCTGACTAAGTGACTGACCTTTGACCTCTTTGTAGCTGGGCTGCGATTCACCGTAGTTACAGATGACCCCAGCGTCCTCACTGTGGCGACAGTTATGTGTGCCAGGTGCCTGTTTGATGCAGTCCGCTAAGGAACGCTCCTCGCCACCGCACTTCACGTTGTCCACATGGATGGGCCCTGTCCCTTCCCCGAAGTATCCCATCACACGGGCCTTTGCCACGCCGCTGAAGAGGATCAACAGATACTGTCATTTCATTCTCATTTCCTTCTAAATTATATTAAACTAAAAAACTGTTTTAAGCATCATATTGAGGCAGAAAATAAAACAAACAAAATGTAAATAAGTAAGCATGTAAAGGTTTATTCAAAATATAGCATTTATCAAAACAATATATACAAAGAGTTTTTAAGAGTTATCGCTCATTTTTCACGTCTGTATGCGTGTGCATAAGGAAATAGGCAGTGATGATGCGTGACTGTAGATGTTATGGTGGGACATTCTCAGGCTGTTACGTAAACCACGTCAAAACAGGTTTACCATCTGATAACAACAGTATTTGTATCACCATCTCACCACTGACTGTAGGTTGTGGTGGTGTATGTGCATCTCTGTATGCTGTAGCTGTGATTTTAAATTAGGATTGACTGATAACTGAGAGAGAGGATCTTATGTTGCGTCCCTGCAGGTTTGGTAGGTGACAGGTCTTGTATTCCCACTCATCCATAGGGAATCTCATGTCTCTTAGTGAGACATCTAGTGCTGTATCCATGTCTCAGATAGCTCCCCGAGCAGTACTTAGCATGCAAGGGGTGAACCTCCAATTGGCTCAAGTTAGAACTTCAGGACATCCGTGTTCACAGATATCATGTTTCATATGCTGCCCATTTACCATGAACAATCTCTAACATTTTGGAAACCTATTTTTCCGAAGACATATTTGTTAGTGGATCAGTTTTAAATATTGTGAGGGAGAAATAGAAGAATATATGCAGGTGAACGAGGCTAAATGAAGAACTGCATGCACAGGTACTTTGTGGACAAACCTCTAGCATGTCTTTGAAATAAGAACCCTCTTCACTGTGTGCCAACATCACACAAAAATGTTCTCTTTACCTTCAAGTGAATTACTGTTCTCAAGAAAACATAAATGGTCTGAGAGCTCCACTGGTATCTTGAAGTTGTATCATGAAGTAGTAGCACAATTCAGTTCACGTTATGCTTCACTTGGACCACTGGCATTAAATTGTTGCCCAGTTATGTTTTTATGTACTCAGCTGTGCTGTAGCACTCACTATAGGTGTGAGTGTGTCTGTCTTTGTATGTGAGTTGTCCACTTCCCTGTAGGTCCTTCTTCAGGGTGACTCTGGGTCAAACTGTTGACTCTGAATACAATTTGTGTCTTATAACCAGAGCAACCTCTAACCCCTGGGGACATGCTGTGTATGTAATGACCTTTCACCACACCCTGTGCAAGACAGAGTGATGATCCTAACATGGCTTTTACACGCCTCCAACACGCTTCCTTTCTCCCTCTCTCTCACATTTATGCACTCCAGATGTGGCTTTCATCTACACACAGATGTGTCACAGAAAATTGGGTGTCTAAGGGATGAGTATCCCTTGCTTGAGGAGTGACGAGAGAGAAAATGAGGACACTTTGTTACAGTATACTTTTCCCTCGCCATCTCATAGCCATTGTTTTGGAAAACGGGACAGTGTCTCAGAGGGAGAAGATAATGGGACACAGAGAGGATGAGGTGAAGTAGCTTACTTCGCCTCAACATATCTGTCACTGTGAATGTGTCTTTTGCACAATTGGCCTGCCCTTTATTTGGATGTTTATCTTGGCTCTGCTAAAGGGCACAGCTAAAACCTCTAATAAAAGGAGCTGGCAGCACACCAAAGGCTTGTCAGAAGCGCTCAAAGATGTGAGCACACAATTTTGAAAGATTCATTAATGAAACATTGCTATTTTAAATTATTCTAAGCACACTGAAGTTTTTCCACTTTAGCTTAGACTGGAACTGAAGACGTGTGTGATGAAGTGTAAAGTGGAATCAGAGAAGGACTGAAAGATGGAAAGATGAAAGACAGACAGACACATCGAGGGGGTGGGGAGGGTGGAGGTAAGGTGGGGTGGAGGGGTGTAAGACAGATGCCAAGTCTAAGAAGTGGTGATTGATTTTGCGAACAGAGCAGACAGTCTGGATTCACTTAAGTGAGTGTAATGTATAGAGTGATCACATTGCAATGCCACAGCTCACAACTGAGCCTTTCTCCAGCATTTTAACTCTATTCCAACATCCTGACATGTTGAAAAGGAAAGGATAAGAAGACAAGACAGATTTGCAGCAGACTGCAATCTGCCAATAAATATTCTTTCTAGATATTCAAAACTCCACTCCAAACAATATACTGTAGGTAACTGTAATTCCTTCCAACTGGAATTACATCAGTATGCTGTGTGTGGAATTAGCCACTTCAGACAGCTTTGTCTGCTCATATGGCAAGCAAAACCTTTGTCTGGTGCATACACATCATCTGTGTGTTGTTGTTTTCAGCATGTTGCCAAGGAAAACAAGTCTGTCAAAGAGGCTATGCCAACACACATACGGATGCATACACACCTGTAGCCCAACTGTCGGCACACCACCTCAGCGTCACGGTCGGTCCATCCGTCATCGCACACGGTCCCCCATTGACCGGACAGATAGAGCTCCACCCGGCCTTCACTAGGGCTCTCTCCTCCCACAAGCCTTACTGGCACACCTAAGACACACACACACACACACGCACACACACACACACACACACACACACACACACACACACACACACACACACACACGATTTAGACCAACAATACACAGCGAAACCGTACTGGCACAGATTTATTTCTGTCCTCTGTAGTTCCTCAGAACCCCTATTCTAGAAATACTCAAAGACACTACACACACATTCCATAGCAAACCTGATCCTCCAGGCTAACTTGTCTAGTGAATGGGACATGTGCACTCATGTTCTTTTCCTACAAAGGAAGTAGCTGCACCTAACCAGTTGTGTTTCCAGAGGGGGAAATTGTTCAACTGCATTGTTAAAAGATCTTTTTCACACGCTCTCTCTCAAATAGTACTCAACTCACACTGTAAATGAAATCAGTCTAAGCTTTAGGTTTCAATCCATCATCATTTGTCTGCACACAGATGCTCAGACATGCAAACATAAACAAACACACACACACACACACACACACACACACACTCTAATCTTGTTTAAGTGAATACTAATGTCTTCCACATGTGGACAGTTTAGAATATATCTTTTCTGTTAACTAGCTGTCAGTTGCTATTTGTAGGTGAAACATTTCTCAATCATTTTTTAAGCAGGGATCCCAAAACAAAGCAGCTATAATCAGTTTAGCCTGAAACTGTCCTCTGTATTAAACTGAGGGGCATGCTGCAGTTAAACATTGTGTGTAGGACATAAGAATTGTAGGAGGTTGAGATTAAGTTAAGTGGAGTTAATTGCGGGAATGTTTACTCCTTAGTTGGTGTTCGCTATTGAGGAAATGCTCATCTTCTCCCTCTTGCTTAGAAACACAAACACATTTTTCCCCCCCCTCTCTCAACACACACACGCTTAAATGTTACATTATGGCTCTGACACAACCCTAATGTGATGGTCTCAATGCTGAACATCAGAGAGTGAAAGAGAGAGGGAGAGAGAGATCAAAGCACAGCCTGGCTTATCTGCCTTTTCTCCTTTTCCAAAAACAACACAGACCAATCTGCTTGTGGCATGTTACAGGGGAAAGGGGGGGTTTACACACCCACATAAACACTCAAACACAGACAAACATATGCACACAAACACACAAATGCTGTGTAGTAATGACATAATTCTTTAGTGGGTGTTTGTGGGGTGAGAGTGTCCCTAAGGCTTTTGCCAAGCAATATAATCTACCTAAACCAAACAAATGAAACAGCTATTTCAGTCTGTAGCATGTGCTCTCCACCCAAAACAGTCATACTCCTCTGACTTACAACACTTAGGATATAAAAACCATAATGTATCCTTTCTGTGACATTTGTCATATCTGTTACATTCAGCATCAAAACAGATGGCAGGGAAATGAACACATACACACAGTATGAGGTGAAATCTAAGCCACAACAGGTAGTTTCCAGCTCTGTCCTCACACATCTTTATTGCTGTCTGGAGGCTATAGACATAAGCTTGATTAATGGTGCAAGCATTTAACCCTTCCTCCCTCTTTCAGCAAGTAGTAACAACACTGAACCTGTCTCGTCTTATAGAAATACAGTGTTGGAGTAACATGGCAACATGTTGGCCCACTGGTGCCTGGTACACATAATTTTGTAATTAGTCAGGGAGATTTACTTAAGTTTTTTTTGCAGTAGGTCAATTTAATCATGATGACCAACTCTAACCAACAGCTGTACTTATTAGACTTAGCATGACTTACGTCATTCTCTATCTGTCTCATGGAGAAGGCATTCCTCTTCTCAATAAGATGAGATATAATTGACTACAGGTTCACTTTGGCAGAGGTCTTAGAAACAGGTGTCAGATCAGCTTATATTTCCATTACCTGGTTTTATGAGGTGAAGGGAAATTACATCATCAAGTTCTTGTTCCTCACTGCCTGTAAAGTATTTGTGCAAAGCTGGGCTGCTTCTGGGTTAGAGTATATCAATGACATTTATATGAATATAGTATCACTACTGCTACTACTGAGTGGAGGGGCCCAGATGGCGAACCCAGATAGTTCTTAGTTTCTACTTGAGCCTAAAAGGAACTTCCAGAGGATCTCAGGTGGACATCAGCTAATATGGGGTTAAAAGGTCAGTAGTAGTCTGGAGTTAATCCCAGATGAGCCATAAAAGTAATTAAAATCCACATCAGTTGTGTCACTGTAAGAAACGGTGTTTAAAATGTAAAAAATCAAAACCCTTAATATTTAAAAAAAATGTGGTGCGAGTGTGTTTTATGTGCTACAACCAACCAGTCATTTTTGAAAATGACTACTATCATTTAAGAAGGCAAATACCTGTGCCACAACCAATGTTCCTAAAACACTGGGAGAGAGGTTTAAAGATAGCCCACTCACTTGTAAACTTCCAACCTCTAACCTCAAACACACCCACATGGTCAGCACATTGCCAGGGGTGCTATAACAAACTAGCCTATGATTTCAAATAGCACCATGCTGCTATTAGTTTTTTAAGTTCTCAAAACAGTGACTATCTGTGTATTTATGTTATCTAAACACATATACAACCAGTGTTCTAAACATTACATAGAGCCTCTCTCGTCCATTTGTAGTTTCTATGTTATTTGTAACTCTTTAAGTGGGTCTTACAGTAAAAGATAAGATTCTGTCTTACTCGTTGGAAGACTCTCTCCATTGCGCTCAGGACTGCATGCGATATTTACATCTTCATGGTGTGTGCAGTCATGACGGAGCCACTCCCTCCTGTTGCACAGCAATAGGCTAGGTTCTTTCCCCGTGCAGCTCACATCATCCAAGAGAATGGGACCAGACCCCACCCCAAATCGTGGGACTGGGGTGATGTCTAGCCCTTCAGAAAGCAGAGTCTCGCCTAACCTGCACAGTACACAAACGTCCACATAAAAAAACCACTCATACTTTTATTTAGAAATAAAAAATAAATATACATGTGTATGTCCTGTTTGGTGGCAGGCATACTTCACATTACCTGTAACCAAGCTGTCGACACACTACTTGTGTGTTAGAGTCTGTCCAGCCGTCATCACACACTGTGCCCCACTGACCACGGTAAAAGACTTCTAAACGTCCCTCGTGGCTTCCTGTACCCCCGACCAACCTAACAGAACCATCTGCAGGTAAAAACAAACAAACAAACAAACAAACAAACAAACAAACAAACAGGGAATTAAGCAATGTCCCTGCTCATGAAGATACATAATTTTTTTTCATTGCCTTCCATCTGCCCCTTCCACCTGGGCTCAGTCCTTAAGGCTTCTACCTTTGCACAGACTCCTCTCCCTCTGTGTGGTGAAACTACAAAGAACCTGTCCCACATTGTTTGCTCAGGCCAAGCTATGGTTGAGCTCCATATTTCCAGGCCTGGCCACTATGCATACTTGAAAAGCTGCCCTCAAAAGCCTCACTGGCTCTGGGATGGGGAAGGTGGTGTTTTCACCTTGCAACCTTTTTCTCTCTTTTGAAGGCAATTTGCCATACCCTTCTCAAAGTAGACATTTTGACTTGTTTTAGCAAGAAAAGAATTTGCGTAACATTAATGAAAGTGCTACTCCATCTAGGTGCTCCAGTAAGCCAGCATGCACAATACCAGATGACTTCAATGGAATGCAGCCATTATCGATATTATCAGCAACACTTATGTAACTGAGCAGCCAAAATATCTGCTGTGTGAAAGGTTTATTGTCTCTATTAACAAAGCTCATGGGTACATGCAAACTGTTCCACCGTGATAAAGTGGGAATTCCTGGAGGGCCTTCCATATCTCTGTATATAATATGTGTGTGCGTCTCACTTGCACGTCTTTGTGAATATTATGGATTGCGAATGCTGAGACATATTGGCCTACCTGTGAGAGGGCTGCAGGATACTCCCGCATCCTCAGCGTGCAGACAGTTGTGTTCCCCCCAAGCACTTTTTGGACACTGCTCCAGCGTGAGTTCATTGCCTGTGCAACGCACCTCATCCAGCCACACACGGCCTGAACCCTTGCCAAAATGTGCCTGGCCCCATGCCCTTGCTACACCACTACAAAGAAAAGACACAGTACAGAAGAATAGAAGGTTTGGTTTGATGAAAAACAGATGTATTGACTGGCCTTGACTTACAGAATATAGGGTGTTGGATGCTGTATTTGTTTTATTTGGAAAAATTGTGTAAACCTATTGCTTTTAAGATCTATTATTGAGAGACTGCCTGTCATGCACATCTGTGAATATGTAAACACTGCAACACCAACACTGCACTGGCATACACCAGAAATGCACACACGAACATTTCCAAAGAGTGTAGTGTTGCTAAATATGCATATCTCTGTGGTACTAGAATTCATGCAGGAACAATGAGCCTGATTCACTATCTGACCCCCAGATGTTCTTTACTGCTCGCTCCTCTCTCTGTGTGTCCGAATGGAAAGAATACTTCTCATACTTTTGGAGACAGAGAGAGAGACAGACGGCTGGACACCCACATTAACGCATCTCAGCTTCCTACTCTATCTTTCTGTCATGTTTTTTCCACTTTTTATCATACTCACAGTGTATTTCCTTTATGCTAATTATTGGTTGGAATAAATGTGAATATGAGCATAATATCTGTGTGTGTGTGTGTGTAAATGCCCTGTCACCTCAGTCCCAGCTGTCGACACACCACCTCTGCATCGCTGTCGTCCCATTGGTCGTCACATATGGAACCCCACTGACCTGCATGGAAGACCTCAACTGTGCCTTCCGACCCTGACTGACCTCCCACCAGCCGTATAGGGAGCGTTGCTACTGGTGAAACACACACAAGCCTAAATATACACATTTCACTCTTAATCTACTTAAAGAATCTATTCAGACTGGGACATTTCATTCACTTTTTTCATCCATCACAGATCTGTAATTCCCCCTTAGGTGGGCCTACCTTGCTGTTGGGTGCAGGTGACAGCGGCAGCCAAAGAGCACTCTCCTCCATTCCAAGTAGTCTTAGGACACTGGAGCAGGTCTGGCTCCTCTCCCTGGCAATGGACCGCCCTCCAATGGAATTTAGCAGTGCCTGGACGAAACAGGGAAACTGCACGTGCGCGGCCTGAGATCCTAGAAGAAGATTAGAAGCAAACAAGTTACTTTTACTAATTTGAAATACTTTTTTAAATCTGCCAACTGATATCAAAGAGCAAACCCAGTCTCATCTGATAACAGATGTTAATATCCTTTATTACTGTGACTTGGTACTTTTTCTTTCATCTACGGTAAATCCTGCAGGCAGGCTAGAGCATGTTATATTAGCTATGTTAGCCTGGTAGCAGTAGCCTTGAGCTATCTGTGTGTTGCTGATCTGCCATTCCAAGGCCAACACGGTCAGCAGTTTTACACCCAGCAGTTTTCAATGACTGGCCATGTGAAAGTCATCACCAACGATTCCAGCTGACATATGGCTGACATTTGCCCTCTTTCCTTTCCGCTGTGGAGTTTCATTGACTCCTGTGTGAATATGCGCACACAGGCATGCGTTTATGTCAGTATGCGTGCCAGCGCTGGTGTTAGTGTCGACATGTGTAGTAAGTGTGCACAGAACGCCTCTGTTCTCCAGGGAAATCTGATGCTTTCTCAACTGACTACACCCAAGCTTATGAACACTTTCGATGATCTGTCTACAGCCTCTCTTGAGACCCGGCAAATCAGTGTCTCTTCTGGCATGACAGCATGTTATAACCAAGACCACAAGACACAGTCACCCAAATATGTGTGGAGTGTGAGTGCGCATGTGTATGTGTGTGTGAGAGAGAGAGGAGGGAGAGAGACAGAGACAGAGAAAGAGAGAGCTGGCAACAAGGTAAATAGCTGAGCACTAAAGGTATTTAAATACCTCTGGGAAATGGGGAGGTTGGAATGCAGGGGTCACTCAAGAAAAGTACAAAGACTCTGAAGAGAAGAGAGCGCATGAATGCATGTGTCTGAAGTGTTGTGAAACTCTCTTACATTCCCAACAAATTTCCATCACACTCTAACCATCTGTCAGACCTCTGTGGGCAGCTTCACACTGTGAATTTATATGGTAGTTGGTGATTGTACTTGCACCTGTGTCCGAATACGTATGTGAGAGGGAGAGGCGAACAGAGAGCGGCAAACAGCGCATATCTGAGCACATGCATGCTTTCTCACCCTTTGCCCAGCTGTCTGCAAACCACTGCAGCATCTTCGTCCCCCCAGTCGTCGCTACAAACAGGCCCCCAGACTCCTCCCAGATAGACTTCCACCCTGCCATCTAGTTTGGAGCGGCCTCCTTGTAGACGCACTGAGCCTAGGATGGAGAAACGGTTGGAGAACAATAGATGTATAATATAGTATACACAAAGACTGGATTTGCTGCATTGCCAAGTATCCCACTGCCATATAACTGATTCTGTCATTGATTTAAATATCTGAGCCACATCCTGATGAGGGTTTAGAACAGTGGTTTTTAGGTTTTAGGTTATTTCCTAAACATATGTTTTCATATGAAAGACAATGTTACAGTCACATGGTGTCTGTGCAGTTGTGTTGTTTATTGCTGGGATAATCTGATTGCTTTCTGTGTATATATCTGAAGGGTTGCATATCTTAACTTCCATTAGAGTTAGTATCCCAAGTGTTGTTGTCTTCCTTTGCTAAAGGTCATAAAGACAGAACACACAGACTCTGGATGCCACCACCAGAAGGTACATAATTGTCTACATATCTTTATTAACTGGATCAAAGTATACCAATTCAATGTATCCATTACCAGAAGATAATTTACCCAGACTGTGCCAACACAATCCAAGCCTAAAAATACCACAAGCTGCCCGTCTTGTGCCAAATGGAAATCCCACACTCTATTCCTTTCACCACTCTCTCTCTCTCTTACCTCTACCTACCTTTCATCAGTCCAACGTTGTAGGGCCCACTTCAGTTTTCATATTAGCATCCCTAAGTAGTTCAAGTCTGTGTATTTGATATTTGATATTGATAATGTGATGTTCCAAAAGGCAGATTTTGTTTGGCCTGCTCACTTTGCTCGCTTATACTCTCTTCGACTGTTATTCCCAAACACAACATATAAGCCAGTACCTGCGCTCTCATTACAGAGCAGATTTGCTTAGACTTGCCATCTGCATACACACACACACACAGTCACACCTGGAACACTGAAGGTGTGTCGTGTCTAATTGCATGGGCTTCCTGAGTTGAACACATTTGGAGCTATAATTGTTACCACGGTTATACACCACTGCACTGTTCTCTGCTCTTCATCAGCCCTAATAAAAATTAATGTGTCGTATAATAGTCGTATGCTACAGGCACTTACTCTGTCTGTGGCTGCTTGCATTGACTTTTAAATTACCATTCAGTTCATTCTTTCAGCTTTCTATTTCATAATGTTTTTGGTCAAACACAGATGTAAGGTTATGAATCCCTATAAAATATAGCATTGCTGTTAGTCTATAGGCCTGCGTGTTTACCTTGTTTACAGTCGCAATACCCCCAGTCCACTCTGCCTCTGTGATTCCTGAAAAAACACCATGGTCGGATCCTGCCGTCCGGGTTGCGGCAGTGATTGTGCTCTCCTATCCCTTTGCCCGGGTAGCGCTCCTTGAAGCCGGCGACCTCGGTCCAGTTCATACACCGGGTGCCGGACTCCGTGACGTCTATCGCTCCCCGGTAGAAACCGTCTTTCCCACGGCTCTGGACGCAGTCGGTGAACGGCAGGATGAATGAGGGCACGCTGCTGGAATAACAGCAGCCGCTAATCGCGACCAAGACTGTTAGAGCAAGAAATGTCAAATTCATGTTAAGCCTCAGATTGTAAGCGGCTGATTACGGGAGAAATTTCGCTAGCTTCTAACATCAGCTGAGGAGACGATTTCCAGTCAGCTTCATCGCCCTGCCGTGGGACGCGAGTGAGAACCGAGGGGGGAAAAACGACGCGGATCAATGAAAGTCCTATCTGCGTGGGCTAATGGGCAGGCAGCCCCCCAAACGAAAATTCAATAACATATGTATGGAGTGATCTCCACCATATTAGGCTACTTGATTTTATACTTCTAATTCTATGTGGTAATTTTATAGCAGTCAAGGCATGCATGGTAAATGGCTTAGAGCAAATTTACAGGGATTACAACCCAGTATATTGGAGAGGGATAATTCCAGATCTAGTAATCCACCTGGGGCTCATACCCAAACTTTGAGAAATGGTCTTATTATGACCAAAATGCTTAATTTGACAAAGCGCAGCCTATTGGTTTTCTCAATAGTTTGTTTTGTTTAGGCCTATATTTTCCTTTATGGCTCCTTTCCTTTATGTGAATTTCCCACAAGTGAGATAAATAAAGTCTATCTTATCTTAAAATTACGAGATCACAATCATTTTCCCTCAGCACTAACCTACGCCGCTTTTTGGGTTTTTACTTACTATATTGTTACATGTATCCGTAATTACACAATTTAAAAAAAGGTTTAACATAGCTCTTGTTATGAGTGAAGATCTTGAGAGGATTGTTTGGAGTGTTATCAGTGAAATTAAAGAAGATGCTGCTGTTGATGCGGAGCACTAGTGGATACATGATTCAATATGAATAAACTCGCTCTCTCCACCTCACTCTTGCTATTGTATATGTGACGACAGACAGACTGAGATACTAATACTACTGAGTTTATACTACTATTTATCTATGAGTGTTTGTGTGTGTGTGTGTGTGTGTGTGTGTGTGTGCGAGAGAGAGAGAGAGAGAGAGAGAGAGAGAGAGAGAGAGACCAAATACATAGCGCCTGTAGTAGCTACAATATAGTACTCTCTGATTGGACGAGGGATATGGAAACGTCAAACGAAAGCGTCCTGTCTGGTGACATCACTACGCAGCGTCCAGTCAATCAAAAACTGTTATTAAACCCGGTGTACGCCGAAACTCGCCTAGGAAGGCGGTGTCAGCACTCGACAAACCGTTGATTTCAGCGGTTGACCCGCTCCAGACGGTTTGCTAATACCGCCACGGGTTCAAAAAGCGCCCCGAGTTTACATGAAAATCACAACAGCCGTTGAGCAGTCGCAGCCTGGCCACTTTCACTCTCTATTTTAACGGCTAACTCCACCCACGCCAAAGCTCTAAATCCAGTCCAACCGCGCTGGTATATAAAGCGAGTGCACTTATTGTGATTTTTAGCGGCTGTTACACATTAGCTGATTGTTGGCTACGGTTATAGCTACCTAATCTGAGCTATATGGGAGGTTGTGAGAAACGACAAAGGATATTAACAGTTAATTAAAAAACATTACAGAGAAAGAAATGAACAGTCGACTGCAAGAGATCCGCCAGCGACAAAAGCTTAGGCGGCAGCTTTTAGCTCAACAGGCAAGTAGACAGTGTTGTCGTTAGCAAGTAGCTAATACGGCTGTACGGTTACAAAATGTAAACCTTGTGTGTGTAAAACGCATTTTCGATTGTGTGATGCACAAGGACAAGTAGTTACGTAAATTGCAATAATTTAGCGGACAGATGTCTTCCAAACATTAACAGTGGTCGCCCTCGAGTGGAATGAAAACGCTAATAATTTCACTGTAAATGCACATGAATCACATGCTGAAGCTGTTTGGGCTAAGGTGGTGTCAAATAAAATGCATGTAAATGGAAAATATGTCAAGATTAAGTTACAGTAAATGCACAGGATGTACATAATAGAAAACTCTGAGCGTGATGAAATACACATGCTCCGTGCGGAGTTTAGCAAATACATAAATATGCATATTGTGCTTCACATAATAAAGAAGAACGTGAAGTTGAAAATATGACTTTTACAGTTTTATCTACTCATTCCACAGTTGGGAGCTGAAAGTGCAGACAGTATTGGGGCAGTCCTAAACAGTAAAGATGAACTTAAAGAGATAGAGGAAACAAGAGAAACATGCAGGTGAGCTATTAATTAAACTGAAAAAATGCTATCCAAAGAAGACACTAATACCAGAAGAAAGGAGGGGTGCAGCTTTTTGTCACTTGAACCCCTGTATTTGAGCATGTATAAATTCTCTGACATTACTACATCATGCAGCTCCCATCACACATTTTTGTAAACATTAGTCCATCTTCTCTCCCAGTTTTGTCCCATCATTGTCAGTGCCAAAATGTTGATCTTGTGCTTTAGAGGAACATCAAATCTAGAAATGTGTTTAGCATGTTTATGTTTTGCAGGGCGTCATTTGACAGTTTAGCCGTGCCTTCCAAAAGGAAGGCACAGATGGAGGGAGAGGACACAGAGGAAGATGTGGAGGAACAAAAGGTGAGTATCTTTGTATTATGAATCTACATGGGTTAAGAGGTCTCCACCATATGGAATTTAATGATAATAAACCTGATTTATATAGCATCCTTCTAATCAGATTTTACAGTGATTTATGGGAGAAATGCAGGATTAAAATAGCAGTAAAATCTAAATAAAAGAGTAAAATATGATGAGGAGACAACAAAAACAGTTCACTGAAATCAGGACAAGCTGTTGAGTAAGAATGTGTGGGGGAGTATTTTAAAAGAATAGGGAGTATTTTAAACAAACTGCATCTTCTCTGGCAGGTTGTTTTAGAGCCTCAGGCATTGAAAACAAAGGAGTGGTCCCTCTTGGTAATTAAGATGTCCCTTGCATGAATATTTTAGGCTATTAGTTGGCTCTTTTGAAAGTAGTCTGAGGAGTATTGAGCTATTTATTGATCTTAATTATTAGTTCCAAAGATTGGACTAAAGAGATTAATTTAGGGGACACTGTCAGGCTAATGTCCTTTCTGCAAGTCGGTATATGTGAAAGTGCTCCATTTGGTTGGAAATCATAAAACTCAAATAACTAAAGAACAAAATGGACAAACTAAGTAGACAATTTTAAATATCAGAGTATAGTGTGAAGTATGAGCTTTTCTAGTGGATGACTTGGGGTTGAATATGACATGTGGGCAGAATAAGGAATAAAGTTGGCAATGTACCTGCTCACTCTGTTTAGCCTAACCTCTCTATTTATAATTTCATACTATTGGATGTAACTTTATTGTGATTTCACTAATGTTGTATAAGTTGCTTGATTTTAATGTCAGTTGTATTCATCTACCAACCCCATGTTCCTCATGAGGGGTTGGTAGAGGAAGGTAATGTTCGTTGACAATTCATTGTGTGTGTGTGTGTGTGTGTGTGTGTGTGTGTGTGTGTGTGTGTGTGTGTGTGTTAGGATGAGGTGGAGGTGCAGCAGCCAGATGAAAGCAACCCATATGAGGAGGTGTACAAGGATTCAAGTACTTTCCTTAAGGTTAGAAAACTTGTTTTCTCTAAATAAACTTAGTTCCTGAATAGAAAGGTAGCTACGTTAATAAATTCTGAAACTGAAGGAATTGATTGATTTCATGTTACCAGTTATAATCCAAGATCTTGTAAGCAATATACAATGGCACTGGTAACACCGGTGACATTGTGGGAGAGTAGCAGAAAGAGCAGCCTGATAAATAGATTGAGATGTGTACACATGCCTTTGTGATTTAATGTGAATGCTGTATTATACTATTACTATTTTTGATGATAAGCAATTAAATTGAACTGAATGGGAACTCTATGAATTTCAGATATTTGGTGATGCTAATTGGTCTGACTGATAAAAATGTTTCCGTGTCAGTATCAGGTGATCATCAGACATTCATATCTCAAAAATGGCGCAGTGAGACAAACAAGTCTTCTTTTAAACTGATGAAATGTTAGAAGCACAGTCATGTGGTTGTTGTTGGGGCATCAACCTGTGGTTTTACAGCCTGTAATTACCGGTTTGAACCAGTTTGATGTGTGTACAGTGTACAGTTTCACTATGAGGAAAATATTCATGCGTAACAAATTGCTATGTTAATGTAGTGACTACTGTCACTAAAGACTTAGTAGTCACAAAACACACAAACATGTAGTTACAGTGCACATTCATTAGTTTTGTTGAAGTAAAGAGTGTGTATAGAATGTGTTATTTTAGTTGCTGATCAAATGTAAAAATCCCTAGAATTTAAAAGTGTAGGTCATTATTTGTATAAGCAGAAAGAGTCTCATTGTTGATGTGACATCTTTATTTAGAAAGACCTTCTCCCTCATATGAGTATAAAAATTATTTTTTTAGGTATTGCAGACATTGTATCAGAGGTGGCAGTTTCTATCGTTTTCAGATTTGTGTTAAAATACATTGCTCCGCATCCAATTTTTTTCTCTTTTTATCTCAAAATATTTTTTCCAATTACCCTCTCTCCTGCTCACCTCATTTATTTTCATCCATTTATTCCCAGGGTACCCAGAGTTTGAACCCTCACAATGACTACTGTCAGCACTTTGTGGACACTGGTCACAGGCCACAGAACTTCATTAGAGATGTTGGTGAGTGTGTGTGTGTCTGTGTGTGCGTTCATGTACATGTGCATGCTTGTGTGTGAGTCTGACTCCTATGTATTATCTGGTTAAGGCTTGGCTGACCGATTTGAAGAATACCCTAAACTGCGAGAGCTGATCAGACTAAAGGATGAACTCATCTCCAGCACCAACACCCCTCCCATGTATGTTAAATAATTATGTGAATGGAAGAGTAAATATCTGTCTGATTTTAATGTGATGACACTCCTAGAGTTAACTTTAATTAAGAAGACACTTGCCATTTCAAGTTGACATCAGCTATTTTGAAAAGAGTTGGCCCTATTAAAATAGTGTGTGTGTGTGCATGTGTGTGTGTGTGTGTGTGTGTGTGTGTGTGTGTGTGTGTGTGTGTGTGTGTGTGCACGTGGGCGTGCATGTATGTGTGTGTGTGTGTATGTTTAGGTACCTCCAAGCTGACCCAGAGCACTTTGATCTGCAGGATTTGAAGTGCAAGTTTGATGTTATTCTGCTTGAACCTCCTTTGGAGGAATACTACAGAGAATCAGGCATCAGCCACACAGAACGTTTCTGGACCTGGGATGATGTATGTACACGTCTTTGACTGGTTGGCATTTTGTAGTATATGCTGGTATGTGAACAAATACAGAAAGTTGTTATGACAGTACACTGGCATATTTCCAACCAAGAACCTACAACACCCACAGCACTGGACCAAGGCAAGGGGCATGGGGACTGTTAAAATGTTAAACACACACACACACGTAACACAATGCTATATGTTGAGTTGGAAATCCCAAACAGTAGTAGGAACTTTACAGTGCAAATATATAACAGTGAGCTGACCATCTCCTGTAGAGGGAGAGAAGGATCCAGAATGACTCTCCCAATGCACAGATAGTAATCAAACCAAAATCAAGATACTTTGTGCAGTTTCCAATGATAGGAGAGCCTCAGGACACAGGCTAAGGGAAAAGAAGAGTTAAACTGATTAGTGAATGGTATATTCACTCTGCTTGGATCATGTCTTTGGCTTCATGTTCACTCCTCTTTCCCCTCTCTGCTCTCTGTTGAAGATCATGAAACTTGAAATTGAGGAGATATCAGCTCTTCGCTCCTTTGTCTTCCTCTGGTGTGGCTCTGGTGAAGGCCTGGACTTGGGCAGAATGGTAACACAATCCCTCACTTAGTTACAAGCTCACATTAAGCTCTTAAATTTCTGTCCAAAGGTTTTGCAACTTAAGGTACGTGTGTTATTTTTACTGCTTCGTGTTCAACTCTGCATTCTTTGAGTCATTCAGAAACTCGCTGGTTCAGTGTGCTTATAACGCACGACTGAGGCAATTGTTTGTATAATGTTGTGACAAAGAGCTGAAAAGTCCCCAGATACCATGAAGTGTCCAGATTCTTTAAGGCTTAAATCTCTGCAAATACATTCTGGTTCATGGCCAGAAAACTGTCATTATTTTCTTTGTTCTAATGATGTCTGCTGTTGGTGTGACGCATGTCCTCTTTGAGCTTGTCATATGACTGATCACAGTCTGACTCTGTGTCAAATAGATTTTATTGTTGCTTACAACGTAAGTTTATACATAACATTTCTTCCCAACACTTGACTTTCACATCAGGAATGTGGACAAGGTTTTCCCCATTGTCTGTCTATTCACATGTTCACATTTAGTGAGGCAAACAAATGTGTGTATATATATATATATATATATATATATATATATATATATAATGTGTGTGTGTGTAAGTATGTATATATGTATGTATGTGTGTGTGTGTGTGTGTGTGTGTATATATATATATATATATATATATGTGATGTATACACATACACAAAATTTACACACACACACACACACACACACACACACATACAAATGTGACAAAATTACTTACAAAAATATAAGTCGGATGACTTAAATGTAGACTGAGTGATACCAGAGTTTTTTACTTTCCAAAATTATTTATTTATTTTTTTATTTTTATTTTTATTTCCAACTGTTATGAACTTTTTTGCTGATGCCATTATCAAAATGATTGCTATCGAAATGAAATGAAAGCTAAGAGTTTACAATTTTAAGAAAGGAAGAGGAGATCTTATTTGTAAGGCAGCAATATGTAAAGGACTGTTGGCTTTGACTATGGCCTCACAAATGAAACCAAACTACTACAAACAATGTGTAACCAGCAAAACTGCTAGAACCTGATGTCTTGTGCAGATTACTCGGAAACTCTGTAAGTAAAACTGAAAGATACACTGCTGTTACTGAACCAGTTCAGAGGTGTGGTTTCTCTCTCTCTTTTTTACAGGTTTATACAGTTCTGTACAGGGTTTTTTACAGAATAATTTGCATTATCTCTGATTAATTATTTGATGTGAATTGCAGTGCATGGGAAGGGGAAGTCCTACTATGCATGTGTTGTGTTATCAATACCTTAATCATCTTAGATTCATAAAAAAAAAATGTCAGTAATAACAGCCCTAAATTGCGCGTTTGTTAGCCCATACAGTAGGTAATCCAAAACAATACTTACCGATATTACACCCATTTCAGTGTTTGAGGAAGTGGGGCTTTAGGCGGTGTGAGGATATCTGTTGGATCAAGACCAACAAGAATAACCCAGGAAAGACAAAGGCACTGGACCCAAAAGCAGTGTTCCAGAGGACCAAGGTATACATACATACACACACGCCTAGCAGAAATGTGAAATATATGTTGATGTTAATGTAAATATAATATATAATGTAATAACTCTACAATTTGATTTCCTTGAAAATCTGAAGATGTTACTGTTAAGATATATTTAAAGACATATACGTGCATTCCTTCCAGGAACACTGCCTAATGGGAATCAAAGGAACAGTGCGTAGGAGTACTGATGGTGACTTTATCCATGCCAATGTGGACATTGACTTGATCATTACTGAAGAGCCTGAGATGGGAAATGTAGAGAAGCCTGTTGAGATCTTCCACATAATTGAGCACTTCTGTTTGGGCCGCAGGAGGTTGCACCTGTTTGGGCGAGACTCAACCATCAGACCAGGTGAGATGGACATGAACTTTCTGTGAAAAAATAGACTACCCAGATAGGGCTGGGTACCGAACTTCGGTTCTCTCAAAGATGTTTTTTCGGTGCCAAGTTTCACTACCAAGGAGTTAATCACACGTTAAAGATCTGATAATGCTGCTGGTAATTGGCTGTAACGTTACAAGCAGGCGAGGCATGCTGGAAAAACACTACATGGTTACGGCCACAGACACGGTTCACACGTATCAGTAATTGCAAAAAGGACACCGTTGGTAAGGCCGGCAACATGGCCAATTTGATGAAGCATTTGAACGGGTATGGAATCAGTTTAAGAGCAGAAAGTTGCTCCGTGTTCAACTGCACGAAGATTTAAAGATCCTTAGTATGCAGCAGTGAGCATCAGACACTGACTTGTCATTAGTTTGCAACAGTTCTTTGGCACTGGAAATTATTTGTTGTATATTTTTTTTATGTTAGAAAACTGTTTTGAGTGGAAAAATGCCAAAGCTGAAAAATAAAAGTCAAAATTTGTACCATAATATGTAATGTAATTTTCTTTGTAAGAATTGATTTGATAAAATTGGTATTGAAAAAAGCATGGTTCAGGAACCGGTATCGAAGTCAAGGTATCAATACCAGTATCGAAAATATTTTGAATGATACCCAGCCCTATATCCAGATGAATTTAGGTGATAACTGCATGTTGTAAATTTGCTTTTAGTTGACCTTTCTTCCTCTGTTTCTGAACACCCATGCTTTTGCTAACTGGTGGTCTTCTCTTTCTAGGCTGGTTGACAGTGGGTCCTACTTTGACAAACAGTAACTTTAACCCAGAGACCTATGCCTCACATTTTGCGTTGCCTAACTCTCACCTTTCTGGCTGCACCGAGGAAATAGAAAGGCTGCGGCCCAAATCCCCCCCTGCTAAGCTTAAGTCGGACCGTGGTGGTGGGGCACCCAGAGGTGGACGTGGTGGACCAAATGCAGGAAGGGGGGGGGACAGAGGCCGTGAAAGAAACCGACCAAATTTCCGTGGGGACAGGGGAGGGTTCAGGGGCAGGGGAGGGCCACACAGGGGTTTTCCACCTCGCTAGAGCATAGAGCTCATGCCAACCAGACTGATGCTAGGGACTTCTATCTGTATTAATTCCAAGTGTATGATTGTTTGTAATGCAGTTGATGTGGTTAGAATGAGATAATTGAGAAATTAATGAGTGTGACCAATATTTAGGTTCATTTATATTTTTCATGGATATAATTTACATTGAATGGATATTCTCTGAATAAACACTCTTTTCCCTATTTTTGTTTACTTATTGATTTGTATGGTACATCTTCTCCTAGATTATCTATGCCCTTAAATGAGAAATAATGTTAATATTAGTGCTATAATGTTTGAAGAGCATCTGTGATTGAAAGTCATTATGAGCAAATGTATAGTAAAAACTCAGTCTGCACCATCATTCCGAGATGCAGGCGCAAAGATGTAAGTCCCTTCCTCAACATTAGTATAATTTTCAGAAGAAAGATGTAATTTCAAGCTTTTAAATAATAACACTAATTACCAGGGTTCTCTCATAATACTTCTTTTGTTGCTTAAATATTTGACATTTAGCACAAGCATCAGCTCCCTGAAAGCTGATTGGCTGTTGGCTCTTCTGTACATGCTCTTCCTGCATGCATTCAGTGTCAACCAGGCAGAGCTGAGGAGGGGTACTATTTGAGGAATGCTACGCATTTTCTTAATACAACCCCAGCGTACTCCTTTGAAGTTATTCTTAAACTGTAGGAAGAAGTTCATCATGTGGTTGACTTTTTTTGGTCGTCACTGAAATAACTCGAGAGCTATGGTATGGATTGATATGAAATGTACATTGACATTAATGCCCACCTCAGGATGAAGACTAATAATTTTGGTCATCCCTTGACTGTGATACCCTATGCCATCTCCAGGTCAAATTTTTAATGTCCCTCTAAACATCAGTGTGTTACAACTGTCATTGTGACTGTGGTAGCATGCTGCGGTTCACATGTAACTCACAACCCACCCCCCACCCCCTCTGCCTTGTCAGTTCCTGTTATGCTTGTTAGAGCAGAACAACTGACATAACATCTATTTTTGTGAAATTGGTTAAGTGCTTTCACAACCAGGTCCTTCAGCATCAGTTTGCTGTCAACATCACAATTCACTAAGACAGCAGATGGTTTAATGCCAGCATCAAATCATTTACTGTAAAACACTGGGTGTGTTCAGAAACAACAAGGATGTAATCAGAATTCATAAACCTCACATTGTAAGATGTTTCATAAAGTCCATGGGAGTTGATAAAGGAAGTGTACCACCCAGGCCACACTGCCTGTTCTGTGCGTGTGTGACCGGTACCTCACTAGCAATCACTGTCACACAAATATTTTGTCTAACTGGCCTCTGGCCAGCTGTGGAATATTTTCCCCTAACTAACTAACTGACTAACATGTTTGCATGTTAGTTATGTTGGTAATGACCATCTGATGTGCAGTCTCTGTTGATTTTAAGAGATGCAGTTAGCACTTTCAAATCACATTAAAGCAATACATAAAGAAGCTAAGTTACTAGACATTAATAGCTATCATTGTACTCTAAAGTTGCAACAATCACCATCTTTGCAGCATAGCAGTCACTTGGGCAAACAATGTTTTTCTCATGTTTCACCAGAGACCTGGATCCATAAATCTGTTCCTATCAGACTGTATAATATATGCTATTCCATAAATGTCAATCAATTACTCTAGGCTATTTAAAACCCAGTTATAATTGAACAAATGTGAAAATGATGGAGCAATAAAAGTGAATAAATCATTTAAATCCAGTAATTAATGAATTGCAATCCCACTGTACCTGTACTTGTCTAGCCTGTACTTTTTCCCGAACTTATATTAAGCCTCAGTTATATATGAAGTCCTCACAAGGTGACGTCTTAAAATGTCTTGTTTTGTTCAATAAACATGTCCAAAACTCAAACATTTTGAGCTTATCAATCACAGATGATTGTGGAAAGCAGAAAATACTCACTTTTGAAAAGCTGGACTTAATCATAACCTCATATGCATTTATACACATTTCCTGGGTGAAGAGATATAGCCATAATTTAAAATTACAATACATGTATATTATGTATGACCTTGTAGTATATATGTTTAGCAAAAGCTGTTTTGTTTTTCCAACCAATTACCTACTTATTAGTACTGCAATAATGATAAAACATTAAAACCATACAAAATACACCTATCTTTCTTTCATCAAAAGGAAATAGTTTGCGCCTCTGTGTATTGGAGCAACTACATAGATAAGTAACTCTGGAAACAGCAATATCAGTAACGTCTCAAAAGTAATCACATATAAGCTCTATTTTATAAATATCTCAGTATAAACTGGCTTTCATAGTTAGCATTTGGAGCATCTCTCTAGGTCACACTCTTTAGAATTTATGGTTTGCCTTAAGGACTGGGTAAGTGCTTCTGGATTTGCAACATTTTATCTATTTTGACATGGAAACAGGCATAACAAGCCCCGCCACTTAGTACTTCAGGTTTTTAAAAGTTCCAGCTGAAATTCACCTGTGGATTTTGACTGAATGAGGATAGGTGCCTGTGTTTCTTGTCAGCTTGTTTATTCCATTGAATAACCGACAATTGCTGCTATTATTTGTTGGGGGACTCCATTGGGGTAAGAAAATGTGAATATTCTGCACATACTGGCATTGCTCTTTAGTGCTTTTCTATTTTATTTTATTCTATTTTAAAACTTTAAATGCTCACCATCAGGTAGCACCATCATCAACTTGTAACAACTATCCCAGAAGGTCCAGAAGAAAAACTGCAAAGCAACTATATAAATATCTTTGCAACAAATAATGTTACTTACAGAGTTGCTATAGTATCAGAAACACCTTGCAATAGAATCTATATCTACATTATCCACTGGAGCTGAAGGGAGGGAAGAGTAGGAACAGAGGCAATATAACAAAATTTTTCTGCTTTTGCTGTTGCATTGCTCTTAATGTATAGTACAGTAATAATAATAATGAAACTATTTGTATAGCACCTTTCAAAACCCAAGTTACAAGGTGCTTCATTCAATACCATAAAATACCTACGATGATTTAAAAGACAATATATACAATCATTTAAAAGAGAGCAATATTTAAAGAAAAGTTAAGAGTAAATGAGATAACAACAGTGAAACAATTGAATATAGTATTAAATGTTGTAAAATGCTAATTTGTATAGCTGGGTTTTTAAGAGCTTTATGAGGCACTGACTCTGCTGCTCTGACAGTGGGGGAGTTTTTTCCCACAGTATTGGGGCTAGGACAGTGACGGCATGGTCCCCCTTTGTTTTAAGCTTGGACTGTGGAACATCTGAGTCTCTGATCTGAGGGGTCTAGGTGCAGAATAGGGTTTAAGAGTCCAGAGATGTACAGTGGACAGACATGTAGTGCTTGAAATAATCAGAAGATCTTGAATTTGAGTCTATAGCAAATGGGGAGCCAGAGTAATTCAGCTAGGACCGGAGTGAAATGACATCAACTATGTTGACTGTCATTTCCCTGTAATTCATTTGATGAGAAAAAATTCTCACCTGTGCTGCCTCAGTATACCATATCATTTTAACCTTTTAAAATGCACTGTCCTTCTTGTGGAATAGTTTGGCCTTGGTAGCACTTTAAAAGCACTGAGTGTCTTGATTCTGTCTGTGCAGAACATTTTAGGATCCCCATATCACTGTGACAGCTGTTGACATAAATTGACTCGTGACCTTAGCTTCAACCTGGTTCTTTGTAGTGTGGCTGGTCAAATTTAATTAAATGTTTTTCATCCACAGAACCCATCATAAAAAGGCAGCTATAGATCGTACTTTACAGTAAAATAACAGGACCATAAAAATAACATGACCATAAGTCTTTGTCTGCTAACCTTGGGATGTAACAAACAGAGCTGCCTGTAACAACAAGATTTTGATTAATTTGAACCTTTCAGAAAATTTCTTTTGTTTGGCTATTACCTATATTCTTCTACATCTACAAGAAATACTACAACAGAAAACTGTGTACAAAGCAAAGTGTGTGAGTGAATCTAGTACTGTGACCAAACTTCACAAATCGTGAAAGGCTTTCAAAGCATTCAAAGCATTATCTTTTAGCCTCTTAATACACGATCTACTCATCCCAGAATTCCATACAGGGAATGTGTTGGTGCTTATGATGCACTGCTTTATGAGTCACACACTTTTTCCAGGAAAAGAAGAGTTTGCTCAACTTTTTTGTTTATATACATGCAATTGCAAGTATAGCTAAAACTTATGTTATCTACAAAAAGTTTCAAACCAAAAGATAAGGTGGAGAGTATTGTCAGCTGGTATGAGGAACTAAACATTATTTCAATTAGTTTATTTCATTAGTCAGTTGCCTTTAACAATATGTCAGACCTGTAGATCTTGGCAGAGTGCTTTAGTATGAGGCATTTGAACCCTCAGGGGTCTTGAGCCATCTAGTAGAAGGTGGAGGTTTTGTGATGATTTCTGCATGTGAGGCAAGCAACACAGATAATAAGGAAAAGGGCTAGATAGGGGAATGACATAAAGTGTATAATAGGTGAAGAGAGGAGAGGCCATCATATATAGTTCATATATTTTTCATACTCATCAAACCATTCTATGACTCCTTGTGCCCTATATTGAAGGACCAGTATTTGTTATATTTCATCACATTTATTGTGTTTTCTTTAATTTGTCACTTGTCTGTAGTTCTCAAACCTAGTTCTTAGATGCGTGGTAACAACACATTTGTGCACTACTTGTGCAGAATTTAAGGTGTGTCATTGTTTCCTCTTAACTCTCAAACAGTCCTAAACGACAAAGTAGCCTTGTGGTACATTGGCCTTCAATAGCAATTTAGGTACTGTAGTATGGCTACTGTGTCTTATGACAGCAGTGAATGGGAGGGCTTGGTGAGATTTCAAATGTACTTATTTGTGCTATTTTACTCATACAGTATATTTTCTTTTGACTGCTGATATTGACAAGGTCAGTGTGGCTAATGTGACAATCCAAGAAAATGAACAACCCCCTGAATGAAACTGATTTATTAATAATCAATATTCATGCAGTTACTGAAAAAGTTAAAACAAGTTAAACAAGTAAATAAAGATTAGTGGCCAGTGCTTTGATGTCCAATGTCCAATTTATTCCTGTTAAGATATTACTTTGGAGCTGTTATAAGGTAAACACTGTAGCCTGTGCTTGGCACATATTTTTCTGCAGTTCTGTATTGAGTTCCTAATATATTTTTCTTTCACAGGCACCAAAAAGAGAGGATGGAGCCTCTCATATTCCTTCTCCTGTTCACAGGTATTTGTGAATGTGAATGCATTTGGGGACACTGGATAACAATTTACAATTGCAGAGTTACTAAAATTGTGTGATTTTTGTTGGCCTACAGGAATGGTGGGAATAACATCTATTATAGCACAAAACACAACCAACACAACAACAGGTAAAACAGTTTGAACTCCTTGGGGACAAAATTTTAAATTCTGTAAATTTCAATTTCAGTTTTCTTCCCTGTCCATGTTTACCTTCTGTTCACATTTTTGCTGAATACAACAAAATCACCAAAATCATAAACCTTTCTACACTGCGTTCTGAGTTTACAACTAACTGTTGTTATGGTCTGATTTGATAAAATATGTTGTCACACATCTATTTCACTACAGCTACAACACTGGGCCATAGTATAGTACAGATGAAAAATATTTGCTCCTCTACCTTACCACATCAAAAGTATTGTATTCACCTGGTACCACAGTCATCCCTAAAATCTGTCTTTACATCTGTCATAACACAAAAGCAGCTTTTGAATTGAATACTAAGTATTGTATGAAATGTTGAAAGATGGCTAGAAATTAATGTAATCATGAACATTGCATTTTCAAGTTCAAAGGGTTCATTTGATAGTGACTTTATTTTGTGACGTAACGTCACTACCACTTATGCAACTAAAACATCAGTGTCTGCTGCTTCCACATCAAATTTCTCTCTCTGTTTAGTAGAGTTTAGTCATTTTATTCAAAGATAATACATAATATTATTACAATGTACTATATTCAACTGAATGAATTATACTTTGGTGCCACTGTTAATTTATTACAAAATTCAACTCTCCAGTTCTGTTTGCATCATCTCAAGCCCCTGACATGCCTACATCTTCAACATCTACCTCCCCATCATCTCACAGTGCAACTTCATCACTTGGCAACAGAACCTCACCAAAAATCCCTTTGACTTCACTAAAACCTGAATTAAGCTCTGGGCCACTTACTGCAGCTTTGCTGCAAATCAATACAAGTTCATCAACAGTCACAGCTTCATCATCATCATCAGGCCATACAGCTTCATCGCTACTTGACACAACCTTACTACCAGTTACTAAAATTTCCATGCCATCAGTCAGTGAAACTTTACTTGTCAATAATAGCTCATTGACAGGAATTCCATCCTCGACATCAAACAGTGTAACTATATCACAGCTCAGTTTAACTTCACCAACAACCACACACCCACATGCATCCAGTTCACCCCCATCAGCTGTGAGTTTGCCTCTAATAAACATGACTAAACAGTCTCTTCCAACAACTCTATCACCTGAAAGTGCAATGTCACCACAAGACAGAGAGAAAGAGAGTTTGCCACCAATAAAAACAAGTTCATCACAAATTACTGCTTCATCTCCCATTCA
Organism: Lates calcarifer; assembly: GCF_001640805.2. Lineage (NCBI taxonomy): Eukaryota > Metazoa > Chordata > Actinopteri > Centropomidae > Lates > Lates calcarifer. The sequence goes on along the minus strand of NC_066837.1, from coordinate 14,006,064 downwards.
TACCACCTCACCAACACCACTCATGACAACTTTATCAGTGGTGGCTGTAACTCTGATTGTCAATGAGACTTCATCACAAACAATTTCAGCTGCACCATTAGACACCTCATCATCACTCACTTCATCTCCAATTACTCAAACTTCACCTCCATTCCCTATACATCAAGCACAAGGTAATACAGGTTTGGCAACTTCAGAAATAGTCAGTGAAAATTTGCAGACAATCAGCATAACTTTAGTACAGCTAATGTCTTCACAATTAATCCATAATATGTCACTTACAGATCACACAATTTCACCACATGTAACTTTACCACCTGTCAACAAAACTGTAAAAGTAAAGTCATCTTCAACACCACTTATGAAGACTTTAGAATCAGTCAAGACAAAAATGACAACTTCAGCACAAGTGAATACAACTACAACTGATACTGAGACTTCATCACCAAAGATTTCCATCTCACCGTCACAAACCTCACCAGTAACCCAAACTTTACAACCACTTTCTTCCTATTCACTTCCACTCAATGCAAATTTGCCAGCATCCAACATAAATTTATCACTCTCCCCCACTTTACCACCATTCCGTTCAAGCCCAGAAATAGTCGCAACACAGTTGTCAACAATCAACACATGTTTACTACCTATTATAACCATTTCATCACAAGGCAGTACAACTTCAGCACCAGTCACTGCAACTTTGCCAACAATCAGCGCACCTTTAATACAGCTGAAGACGTCAAAGCTAGTCAATAATACTTTGGCACCCGATTATGTCATTTCCATACCTGCAACTTCACTACCTGTTGACCCAAATGTAACACAAGTCAGTCCTTCCTCAACACATTCACCACTCATGACTACTTTTCAATCAGTCAAGGCAAGGTCAACAATGACAACTTTAGCACCAATGAATGCAACTCCTCCTGTGAATGAGACTTCCTCACAAATAATTTCCACCTCATCAGTGAATGTTCCAACTTCATCAGTGCTTGTTACATCTCCAAGTCCAGTAACTCAAACTTCACCTCTGCTCACTGCAAGTCAAGCACAACTAATTACAACTTCATTATCACTGGATTCAAGTCGATTACCAGCCACATCAAATTTGCTAACAATCAAAATAAATTTAGAATCAGACACAACACAGCTAGTTGATTATACTTCACCAGATCACACCACTTTACCAACCATGAGCATGCCTGTAACACAAGCCAGGTTGGCTTCACTTCCGCTCCTTACTACTTTGCAGTTAGATGAGAAAACTTTACCTCCACTCATCGGTGAGACTTCCTCACCAATAATTTCTGCCTCGTCAGTGGATGCTACAACTTTATCACCACTTATTATATCTTCAAATTTAGTGACTCAAACTTCACCTCTACTCCACTCAAGTCAAACACCACTAAATACAACTCCAAGTCCATTACCAGCCACATCAAATTTGCCAACAGTGAGCATTAGCTTAGAATCAGATACAAGAAGTTCATCAGAGGGCAGTGTGAACTCAGAAGCAGTCAGAGACACTTTGCCAACGATCCACACAATGTTTGAACAGAGAACATCAGAGTTAGTTGATAGTCTTTCAGCATCAGATCACACCACTTTACCAAGAGTGAACACTGATATAACACAAGCCAAGTTGTCTTCAGCTCCACTCCTTATTACTTTACAGTCAGTTGAGACAACCTTTCCAGCAATTACAACAGTTTTACCACAAGGGAATGCTGCTCCACTTATCAATCAGACTGCATCACCAATAATTTCCACCTCACCTGTGGATGATAGAACTTCATCAGAACTGACTGCATCTTCAACTTTAAAATCTCTCAACATATCTTCTGCTCTAGTCATGACAACTTCACCTACAGTGCATGCAACTCGACCAACCCTACACACCACAACATCATTGCCAGGTAACACAAACTTTACACAAGAACCTTGAACCTTCCTCGATACTTGGTGCATTACAAAATTTGTTAAGTTCATCTCCTGTCACTTAAAGTGAGCAACCAAGTAATCCTAATGTTCCTGTTGCAGGCAATTTGATGTCTACCTCAGTAAATGAAACATCACTACCACCAGTGTTTACTGGTACAGCCGAGCCTTCGACAACAACAACAGCTTCCACACTGGTTGAGCCAAAGATAACGCTGGAATTTAAGATACAGCAAAATTTTACAGCACAGCTTGGGAACAAATCATCACCGGAATATAAGGAATTAACAACTAAAGTAACCATGACCGTAAGTTATTAAATCTTTTTAACAGACACAAATACCAACACAATTAATGATGCATGTATTGTATAACTTAAGTCATGAATGAAATATTTTGACAATTGATTACATTTTTTCATTAACTGACTCTTCACAGCTCAACAAAGTGTATTCAGTACAATACGGTGCACAATTTAATCGAACTGTAGTCAACGGTTTCAGGTACAAGACACCACTCCTGATCTTTTCAAACTTTGGTGATTTAGCCTTTTGAAATCAGTTGCCTCATAGTAAATGGTTAACTGTAGAAATGAAAGAATGCTGCTTTGAATTCTTATCAAAAGACAGTCTTTCAGTTGCAACTTAATTGAGGATTAGTTACTTTAAAAATGTTTCTCTTACAGTCAAGGATCCATTGTGGTAGATGCTGAGTTGATATTCAATGATGTCAACTCACTACCAAATTCCAGTTCTGTGGCTGAAACTTTGGTGGCTGCTGCTTCCAGCTCTAATTTCTCCTTTAGTGTCAACACATCATCTATTATTGTATCAAGTAAGAGTTTATATTTAATGCCAGCTATACAGTATATGTCTAATCATTTTGGAAATTCTCACTGCACACATACACAAAATTAGTTTAACAACAATGTAATGCATGACTGATTAAATTGAAATTTCCACCTTGCAGTTGTGTTTTCACCAACGCAAGCCCCTTCCACGACTTCATTTTCAACATCTATCACCACATCACCTCACATTGTAACTTCATCACCTCTCCGTGAAAGTGCACCACCAGTTATGGTGACTTCACTGCCAACTGGATCAAGTACAGAACAATTCAATGCCAGTTTACCAGCAATATACACAACTTTGTCTACAGTCACAGGTTATACAACTTCCGCACCAGGAACTACAATCCAAGTTATCAATGAAAAATCATCAGTATTAACTTTGACCTCACAAGGAGACACAGCAACACAAGGCAGTGTAATTTCAGAAGCCGTGAGTGACACTTTGCCAACAATCCACACAACGTTTGAAGAGAAAACATCAGAGCTAGTTGATATTCCTTCAACACTGGACCACACCACTTTACCAACAGTGAACACAGATGTAACACAAGCCAAGTTGTCTTCAGTTCCACACCTTACTACTTTACAATTAGTGGAGACAAAGTCACCAGATATACTGACAACTTTAGCACCAGTAAGTGAAACTTCACCTGACAATGAGACTTTCTCACCATTAGCTTCCACTTTGTCAGTAGATGTTTCAAATTCATCACCACTTACTGCATCTTCAACTCCAGTGACTCAAACTTCACCTTTACTGGCATCAAGTCAAGCACCACTCGATACAACTACACCACCACTAGGTTCAAGTCCATTAGCAGTCACATCAAATTTGCCAACAGTGAGCATAAGTTACGAATCAGACACAACAAGTTCATCACAAGGCAGTGTAACTTCAGAAGCAGTGAGGGACACTTTGCCAACAATTACCACAACTTTAGTACAGGTGAAGACGTCACAGCTAGTTGATAATACTTCATCGCCAGATCACACAATTTTACAAACTATGAGCACAGGTATAACACAAGCCAAGTTGACTTCAACACCATCCCTTACTACTTTAAAATCAGTGGAGACAAAGTCACCAGATATAATGACAACTTTAGCACCAGTAAGTGAAACTTCACCTGACAATGACACTTTCTCACCATTAGCTTCCACTTTGTCAACGGATGTTTCAACTTCATCACCACTTACTGCATCTTCAACTCCAGTAACTCAAACTTCACCTTTACTGGCATCAAGTCAAGCACCACTCGATACAACTACACCACCACTGGGCTCAAGTCCAGTACCAGTCACATCAAATTTGCCAACAGTGAGCATTAGCTTAGAATCAGAAACAACAAGTTCATCACAAGGCAGTGTAACTTCAGAAGCAGTGAGGGACACTTTGCCAACAACCCACACAACATTTGAAGAGAAAACATCAGAGCTAGTTGATATTCCTTCAACACTGGACCACACCACTTTACCAACAGTGAACACAGATGTAACACAAGCCCAGTTGTCTTCAGCTCCACTCCTTACTACTTTACAATTAGTCGAGACAAAGTCACCAGATATAATGACAACTTTAGCAGCGGTTAGTGAAACTCCACCTGTCAATGAGACTTTCTCACCATTAGCTTCCACTTCATCAGTAGATGTTACATCTTCACCACCACTGGGTTCAAGTCCATTAGCAGTCACATCAAATTTGCCAACAGTGAGCATAAGTTTTGAATCAGGCACAACAAGTTCACCACAAGGCAGTGTAACTTCAGAAGCAGTGAGGGACACTTTGCCAACAATCCACACAACGTTTGAAGAGAAAACATCAGAGCTAGTTGATATTCCTTCAACACTGGACCACACCACTTTACCAACAGTGAACACAGATGTAACACAAGCCAAGTTGTCTTCAGCTCCACGCCTTACTACTTTACAATCAGTGGAGACAAAGTCACCAGATATACTGACAACTTTAGCACCAGTGAGTGAAACTTCACCTGTCAATGAGACTTTCTCATCAATAGTTTCCACTTTGTCAGTGGATGTTACAACTTCATCACCGCTCGCTGCATCTTCAAATCCAGTAACTCAGAGTTCACCTCTGCTCCCCTCAAGTCAAACACAACTGATCACAACTTTACCACCACTGGGTTCAAGTCCATTACCAGTCACATCAAATTTGCCAGCAGTGAGCATTAGCTTAGAATCAGAAACAACAAGTTCATCACAAGGCAGTGTAACTTCAGAAGCAGTGAGGGACACTTTGCCAACAATCCACACAACGTTTGAAGAGAAAACATCAGAGCTAGTTGATATTCCTTCAACACCAGATCACACCACTTTACCAATCGCTAACACAGATGTAACACAAGCCAAGTTGTCTTCATTTCCACGCCTTACTACTTTACAATTAGTGGAGACAAAATCACCAGATATAATGACAACTTTAGCAGCGGTTAGTGAAACTCCACCTGTCAATGAGATTTTCTCACCAATAGCTTCCACTTTGTCAGTGGATGTTACAACTTCATCAACACTTGTTGTATCCTCAACTCCAGTATCTCAAACTTCACCTTTACTGGCGTCAAGTCAAGCACCACTCGATACAACTACACCACCACCGGGCTCAAGTCCATTACCAGTCACATCAAATTTGCCAACAGTGAGCATTAGCTTAGAATCAGAAACAAGAAATTCATCACAAGGCAGTGTAACTTCAGGTCCAGTTGGGGACACTTTGCCAACAATTACCACAACTTTAGTACAGGTGAAGACGTCACAGCTAGTTGATAATACTTCATCCCCAGATCACACAATTTTACAAACTATGAGCACAGGTATAACACAAGCCAAGTTGACTTCAACACCATCCCTTACTACTTTACAGTCAGTGGAGACAAAGTCACCAGATATACTGACAACTTTAGCACCAGTGAGTGAAACTTCACCTGTCAATGAGACTTTCTCACCATTAGCTTCCACTTCATCAGTAGATGTTACATCTTCACCACCACTGGGTTCAAGTCCATTAGCAGTCACATCAAATTTGCCAACAGTGAGCATAAGTTTTGAATCAGGCACAACAAGTTCACCACAAGGCAGTGTAACTTCAGAAGCAGTGAGAGACACTTTACCAACAATCCACACAACATTTGAAGAGAAAACATCAGAGCTAGTTGATATTCCTTCAACACTGGACCACACCACTTTACCAACAGTGAACACAGATGTAACACAAGCCAAGTTGTCTTCAGCTCCACTCCTTACTACTTTACAACTCAGTGGAGACAAAGTCACCAGATATACTGACAACTTTAGCACCAGTGAGTGAAACTTCACCTGTCAATGAGACTTTCTCATCAATAGCTTCCACTTTGTCAGTGGATGTTACAACTTCATCACCGCTTGCTGCATCTTCAAATCCAGTAACTCAGAGTTCACCTCTGCTCCCCTCAAGTCAAACACAACTGATCACAACTTTACCACCACTGGGTTCAAGTCCATTACCAGTCACATCAAATTTGCCAACAGTGAGCATTAGCTTAGAATCAGAAACAACAAGTTCATCACAAGGCAGTGTAACTTCAGAAGCAGTGAGGGACACTTTGCCAACAATCCACACAACGTTTGAAGAGAAAACATCAGAGCTAGTTGATATTCCTTCAACACTGGACCACACCACTTTACCAACAGTGAACACAGATGTAACACAAGCCAAGTTGTCTTCAGTTCCACGCCTTACTACTTTACAATTAGTGGAGACAAAGTCACCAGCTATAATGACAACTTTAGCAGCGGTTAGTGAAACTCCACCTGTCAATGAGATTTTCTCACCAATAGCTTCCACTTTGTCAGTGGATGTTACAACTTCATCAACACTTGTTGTATCCTCAACTCCAGTATCTCAAACTTCACCTTTACTGGCGTCAAGTCAAGCACCACTCGATACAACTACACCACCACTGGGCTCAAGTCCATTACCAGTCACATCATTTTTGCCAACAGTGAGCATTAGCTTAGAATCAGAAACAACAAGTTTATCACAAGGCAGTGTAACTTCAGGTCCAGTTGGGGACACTTTGCCAACAATTACCACAACTTTAGTACAGGTGAAGACGTCACAGCTAATTGATATTCCTTCATCCCCAGATCGCACAATTTTACCAACTATGAGTACAGGTGCAACAGAAGCCAAGTTGTCTTCACCTCCACCCCTTACTACTTTGCAGTCAGTTGAGACAACTTTTCCATCATTTATGACAGTTTTACCACAAGTGAATGCAACTACACTTATCAATCAGGCTGCATCACCAATAATTTCCACCTCACCTGTGGATGATAGAACATCATCAGAAATGACTGCATCTTCAACTTTACAATCTCTCAACACATCTTCTGCTCTAGTTATGATAACTTCACCTACAGTGCATGCAACTCAACCAACCCTACACACCACAACATCAGTGCCAGGTAACACAACCTTTACACAAGAACCTTAAGCTATTTCAAAAGTTACTGTCTTCATCAATACTTGGTGCATTACAAAATTTGTTACGTTAAACTCATCTCCTGTCACTTAAAGTGAGCAACCAAGTAATCCTAATGTTCCTGTTGCAGGCAATTTGATGTCTACCTCAGTAAATGAAACATCACTACCACCAGTGTTCACTGGTACAACCGAGTCTTCGACAACAACAGCTTCCACACCGGTTGAGCCAAAGATAACATTGGAATTTAAGATACAGCAAAATTTTACACCACAGCTTGGGAACAAATCATCACCGGAATATAAGGAATTAGCAACTAAAGTAACCACAACTGTAAGTTTTTTAATCTTTTTAACAACCTCAAATACAAACACAAATAATAATGTATGTATTGTATGATTGAAGTCATGAATGAAATATTTTGACCATTGATTACATTTTTTCATTAACTGACTCTTTACAGCTCAACAAAGTGTATTCAGCACAATACGGTGCACGATTTAATCGAACTGTAGTCAACGGTTTCAGGTACAAGACACCACTCCTAATCTTTTCAAACTTTGGTGATTTAGCCTTTTGAAATCAGTTGCCTCATAGTAAATGGTTAACTGTAGAAATGAAAGAATGCTGCTTTGAATTCTTATCAAAAGACATCAATTTGTTCTTTCAGTTGCAACTTAATTGAGGATTAATTACTTTAAAAATGTTTCGATGAAGTGGGCTACAGCATTTTGTAATCAGTAACCTCCAAAAATGTTTCTCTTACAGTCAAGGATCCATTGTGGTAGATGCAGAGTTGATATTCAATGATGTCATCTCACTACCAAATACTAGTTCTGTGGCTGAAACTTTGGTGGCTGCTGCTTCCAGCTCTAATTTCTCCCTCAGTGTCAACACATCATCTATTGTTGCAACAAGTAAGAGTTTATATTTAATGCCAGCTATACAGTATATGTCTGTTCATTTTAGCAATTCTCATTGCACACATACACAAAATTAGTTTAACAACAATGTGATGCATGACTGATTAAATTGAAATTTCCACCTTGCAGTTGTGTTGTCACCAACGCAAGCCCCTGCCACGACTTCATTTTCAACATCTATCACCACATCACCTCACATTGCAACTTCATCACCTCTCCGTGAAAGTGCACCACCAGTCATGATGACTTCACCGCCAAGTGGATCAAGTACGGAACAATTCAATGCCAGTTTACCAGCAATATACACAACTTTGTCTACAGTCTCAGGTTATACAACTTTCTCACCAGTAACTACAATCCAAGTTATCAATGAAAAATCATCAGTATCAACTTTGACCTCACAAGGAGACACAACAACTTCATCACAGGGCAGTGTAATTTCAGAAGCCGTGAGTGACACTTTGCCAACAATCTACACAACGTTTGAAGAGAAAACATCAGAGCTAGTTGATATTCCTTCAACACCAGATCACACCACTTTACCAACCGCTAACACAGATGTAACACAAGCCAAGTTGTCTTCAGCTCCACGCCTTACTACTTTACAATTAGTGGAGACAAAGTCACCAGATATAATGACAACTTTAGCACCAGTGAGTGAAACTCCACCTGTCAGTGAGACTTTCTCACCAATAGCTTCCACTTTGTCAGTAGATGTTACATCTTCACCACCACCGGGTTCAAGTCCATTACCAGTCACATCAAATTTGCCAACAGTGAGCATTAGCTTAGAATCAGAAACAACAAGTTCATCACAAGGCAGTGTAACTTCAGAAGCAGTGAGGGACACTTTGCCAACAATCCACACAACGTTTGAAGAGAAAACATCAGAGCTAGTTGATATTCCTTCAACACTGGACCACACCACTTTACCAACAGTGAACACAGATGTAACACAAGCCAAGTTGTCTTCAGCTCCACTCCTTACTACTTTACAATTAGTGGAGACAAAGTCACCAGATATACTGACAACTTTAGCACCAGTGAGTGAAACTTCACCTGTCAATGAGACTTTCTCGTCAATAGCTTCCACTTTGTCAGTGGATGTTACAACTTCATCACCGCTCGCTGCATCTTCAAATCCAGTAACTCAGAGTTCACCTCTGCTCCCCTCAAGTCAAACACAACTGATCACAACTTTACCACCACTGGGTTCAAGTCCATTGCCAACCACATCAAATTCGCCAACAGTGAGCATTAGTTTCAAATCAGATACAACAAGTTCATCACAAGGCAGTATAACTTCAGAAGCAGTGAGGGACACTTTGCCAACAATCCACACAACATTTGAAGAGAAAACATCAGAGCTAGTTGATATTTCTTCAGCACCAGATCACACCACTTTACCAACCGCTAACACAGATGTAACACAAGCCAAGTTATCTTCAGCTCCACTCCTTACTACTTTACAATTAGTGGAGACAAAGTCACCAGATATAATGACAACTTTAGCAGCGGTTAGTGAAACTCCACCTGTCAATGAGATTTTCTCACCAATAGCTTCCACTTTGTCAGTGGATGTTACAACTTCATCAACACTTGTTGTATCCTCAACTCCAGTATCTCAAACTTCACCTTTACTGGCGTCAAGTCAAGCACCACTCGATACAACTACACCACCACTGGGCTCAAGTCCATTAGCAGTCACATCAAATTTGCCAACAGTGAGCATAAGTTTTGAATCAGGCACAACAAGTTCACCACAAGGCAGTGTAACTTCAGAAGCAGTGAGAGACACTTTACCAACAATCCACACAACATTTGAAGAGAAAACATCAGAGCTAGTTGATATTCCTTCAACACTGGACCACACCACTTTACCAACAGTGAACACAGATGTAACACAAGCCAAGTTATCTTCAGCTCCACTCCTTACTACTTTACAATTAGTGGAGACAAAGTCACCAGATATAATGACAACTTTAGCAGCGGTTAGTGAAACTCCACCTGTCAATGAGACTTTCTCATCAATAGCTTCCACTTTGTCAGTAGATGTTACAACTTCATCACCGCTCGCTGCATCTTCAAATCCAGTAACTCAGAGTTCACCTCTGCTCCCCTCAAGTCAAACACAACTGATCACAACTTTACCACCACTAGGTTCAAGTCCATTACCAGTCACATCAAATTTGCCAACAGTGAGCATTAGCTTAGAATCAGAAACAAGAAGTTCATCACAAGGCAGTGTAACTTCAGAAGCAGTGAGGGACACTTTGCCAACAATCCACACAACGTTTGAAGAGAAAACATCAGAGCTAGTTGATATTCCTTCAACACTGGACCACACCACTTTACCAACAGTGAACACAGATGTAACACAAGCCAAGTTGTCTTCAGTTCCACACCTTACTACTTTACAATTAGTGGAGACAAAGTCACCAGATATACTGACAACTTTAGCACCAGTGAGTGAAACTTCACCTGTCAATGAGACTTTCTCATCAATAGCTTCCACTTTGTCAGTGGATGTTACAACTTCATCACCGCTCGCTGCATCTTCAAATCCAGTAACTCAGAGTTCACCTCTGCTCCCCTCAAGTCAAACACAACTGATCACAACTTTACCACCACTGGGCTCAAGTCCATTACCAGTCACATCAAATTTGCCAACAGTGAGCATTAGCTTAGAATCAGAAACAACAAGTTCATCACAAGGCAGTGTAACTTCAGGTCCAGTTGGGGACACTTTGCCAACAATTACCACAACTTTAGTACAGGTGAAGACGTCACAGCTAATTGATATTCCTTCATCCCCAGATCGCACAATTTTACCAACTATGAGTACAGGTGCAACAGAAGCCAAGTTGTCTTCACCTCCACCCCTTACTACTTTGCAGTCAGTTGAGACAACTTTTCCATCATTTATGACAGTTTTACCACAAGTGAATGCAACTACACTTATCAATCAGGCTGCATCACCAATAATTTCCACCTCACCTGTGGATGATAGAACATCATCAGAAATGACTGCATCTTCAACTTTACAATCTCTCAACACATCTTCTGCTCTAGTTATGATAACTTCACCTACAGTGCATGCAACTCAACCAACCCTACACACCACAACATCAGTGCCAGGTAACACAACCTTTACACAAGAACCTTAAGCTATTTCAAAAGTTACTGTCTTCATCAATACTTGGTGCATTACAAAATTTGTTACGTTAAACTCATCTCCTGTCACTTAAAGTGAGCAACCAAGTAATCCTAATGTTCCTGTTGCAGGCAATTTGATGTCTACCTCAGTAAATGAAACATCACTACCACCAGTGTTCACTGGTACAACCGAGTCTTCGACAACAACAGCTTCCACACCGGTTGAGCCAAAGATAACATTGGAATTTAAGATACAGCAAAATTTTACACCACAGCTTGGGAACAAATCATCACCGGAATATAAGGAATTAGCAACTAAAGTAACCACAACTGTAAGTTTTTTAATCTTTTTAACAACCTCAAATACAAACACAATTAATGATGTATGTATTGTATGATTGAAGTCATGAATGAAATATTTTGACCATTGATTACATTTTTTCATTAACTGACTCTTCACAGCTCAACAAAGTGTATTCAGCACAATACGGTGCACGATTTAATCGAACTGTAGTCAACGGTTTCAGGTACAAGACACCACTCCTAATCTTTTCAAACTTTGGTGATTTAGCCTTTTGAAATCAGTTGCCTCATAGTAAATGGTTAACTGTAGAAATGAAAGAATGCTGCTTTGAATTCTTATCAAAAGACATCAATTTGTTCTTTCAGTTGCAACTTAATTGAGGATTAATTACTTTAAAAATGTTTCGATGAAGTGGGCTACAGCATTTTGTAATCAGTAACCTCCAAAAATGTTTCTCTTACAGTCAAGGATCCATTGTGGTAGATGCAGAGTTGATATTCAATGATGTCATCTCACTACCAAATACTAGTTCTGTGGCTGAAACTTTGGTGGCTGCTGCTTCCAGCTCTAATTTCTCCCTCAGTGTCAACACATCATCTATTGTTGCAACAAGTAAGAGTTTATATTTAATGCCAGCTATACAGTATATGTCTGTTCATTTTAGCAATTCTCATTGCACACATACACAAAATTAGTTTAACAACAATGTGATGCATGACTGATTAAATTGAAATTTCCACCTTGCAGTTGTGTTGTCACCAACGCAAGCCCCTGCCACGACTTCATTTTCAACATCTATCACCACATCACCTCACATTGCAACTTCATCACCTCTCCGTGAAAGTGCACCACCAGTCATGATGACTTCACCGCCAAGTGGATCAAGTACGGAACAATTCAATGCCAGTTTACCAGCAATATACACAACTTTGTCTACAGTCTCAGGTTATACAACTTTCTCACCAGTAACTACAATCCAAGTTATCAATGAAAAATCATCAGTATCAACTTTGACCTCACAAGGAGACACAACAACTTCATCACAGGGCAGTGTAATTTCAGAAGCCGTGAGTGACACTTTGCCAACAATCTACACAACGTTTGAAGAGAAAACATCAGAGCTAGTTGATATTCCTTCAACACCAGATCACACCACTTTACCAACCGCTAACACAGATGTAACACAAGCCAAGTTGTCTTCAGCTCCACGCCTTACTACTTTACAATTAGTGGAGACAAAGTCACCAGATATAATGACAACTTTAGCACCGGTTAGTGAAACTCCACCTGTCAGTGAGACTTTCTCACCAATAGCTTCCACTTTGTCAGTAGATGTTACATCTTCACCACCACTGGGTTCAAGTCCATTACCAGTCACATCAAATTTGCCAACAGTGAGCATTAGCTTAGAATCAGAAACAACAAGTTCATCACAAGGCAGTGTAACTTCAGAAGCAGTGAGGGACACTTTGCCAACAATCCACACAACGTTTGAAGAGAAAACATCAGAGCTAGTTGATATTTCTTCAGCACCAGATCACACCACTTTACCAACCGCTAACACAGATGTAACACAAGCCAAGTTATCTTCAGCTCCACTCCTTACTACTTTACAATTAGTGGAGACAAAGTCACCAGATATAATGACAACTTTAGCAGCGGTTAGTGAAACTCCACCTGTCAATGAGATTTTCTCACCAATAGCTTCCACTTTGTCAGTGGATGTTACAACTTCATCAACACTTGTTGTATCCTCAACTCCAGTATCTCAAACTTCACCTTTACTGGCGTCAAGTCAAGCACCACTCGATACAACTACACCACCACTGGGCTCAAGTCCATTAGCAGTCACATCAAATTTGCCAACAGTGAGCATTAGCTTAGAATCAGAAACAAGAAGTTCATCACAAGGCAGTATAACTTCAGAAGCAGTGAGGGACACTTTGCCAACAATCCACACAACATTTGAAGAGAAAACATCAGAGCTAGTTGATATTTCTTCAGCACCAGATCACACCACTTTACCAACCGCTAACACAGATGTAACACAAGCCAAGTTATCTTCAGCTCCACTCCTTACTACTTTACAATTAGTGGAGACAAAGTCACCAGATATAATGACAACTTTAGCAGCGGTTAGTGAAACTCCACCTGTCAATGAGATTTTCTCACCAATAGCTTCCACTTTGTCAGTGGATGTTACAACTTCATCAACACTTGTTGTATCCTCAACTCCAGTATCTCAAACTTCACCTTTACTGGCGTCAAGTCAAGCACCACTCGATACAACTACACCACCACTGGGCTCAAGTCCATTAGCAGTCACATCAAATTTGCCAACAGTGAGCATAAGTTTTGAATCAGGCACAACAAGTTCACCACAAGGCAGTGTAACTTCAGAAGCAGTGAGAGACACTTTACCAACAATCCACACAACATTTGAAGAGAAAACATCAGAGCTAGTTGATATTCCTTCAACACTGGACCACACCACTTTACCAACAGTGAACACAGATGTAACACAAGCCAAGTTATCTTCAGCTCCACTCCTTACTACTTTACAATTAGTGGAGACAAAGTCACCAGATATAATGACAACTTTAGCAGCGGTTAGTGAAACTCCACCTGTCAATGAGACTTTCTCATCAATAGCTTCCACTTTGTCAGTGGATATTACAACTTCATCACCGCTCGCTGCATCTTCAAATCCAGTAACTCAGAGTTCACCTCTGCTCCCCTCAAGTCAAACACAACTGATCACAACTTTACCACCACTAGGTTCAAGTCCATTACCAGTCACATCAAATTTGCCAACAGTGAGCATTAGCTTAGAATCAGAAACAACAAGTTCATCACAAGGCAGTGTAACTTCAGAAGCAGTGAGGGACACTTTGCCAACAATCCACACAACGTTTGAAGAGAAAACATCAGAGCTAGTTGATATTTCTTCAGCACCAGATCACACCACTTTACCAACCGCTAACACAGATGTAACACAAGCCAAGTTATCTTCAGCTCCACTCCTTACTACTTTACAATTAGTGGAGACAAAGTCACCAGATATAATGACAACTTTAGCAGCGGTTAGTGAAACTCCACCTGTCAATGAGATTTTCTCACCAATAGCTTCCACTTTGTCAGTGGATGTTACAACTTCATCAACACTTGTTGTATCCTCAACTCCAGTATCTCAAACTTCACCTTTACTGGCGTCAAGTCAAGCACCACTCGATACAACTACACCACCACTGGGCTCAAGTCCATTAGCAGTCACATCAAATTTGCCAACAGTGAGCATTAGCTTAGAATCAGAAACAACAAGTTCATCACAAGGCAGTATAACTTCAGAAGCAGTGAGGGACACTTTGCCAACAATCCACACAACATTTGAAGAGAAAACATCAGAGCTAGTTGATATTTCTTCAGCACCAGATCACACCACTTTACCAACCGCTAACACAGATGTAACACAAGCCAAGTTATCTTCAGCTCCACTCCTTACTACTTTACAATTAGTGGAGACAAAGTCACCAGATATAATGACAACTTTAGCAGCGGTTAGTGAAACTCCACCTGTCAATGAGATTTTCTCACCAATAGCTTCCACTTTGTCAGTGGATGTTACAACTTCATCAACACTTGTTGTATCCTCAACTCCAGTATCTCAAACTTCACCTTTACTGGCGTCAAGTCAAGCACCACTCGATACAACTACACCACCACTGGGCTCAAGTCCATTAGCAGTCACATCAAATTTGCCAACAGTGAGCATAAGTTTTGAATCAGGCACAACAAGTTCACCACAAGGCAGTGTAACTTCAGAAGCAGTGAGAGACACTTTACCAACAATCCACACAACATTTGAAGAGAAAACATCAGAGCTAGTTGATATTCCTTCAACACTGGACCACACCACTTTACCAACAGTGAACACAGATGTAACACAAGCCAAGTTATCTTCAGCTCCACTCCTTACTACTTTACAATTAGTGGAGACAAAGTCACCAGATATAATGACAACTTTAGCAGCGGTTAGTGAAACTCCACCTGTCAATGAGACTTTCTCATCAATAGCTTCCACTTTGTCAGTGGATGTTACAACTTCATCACCGCTCGCTGCATCTTCAAATCCAGTAACTCAGAGTTCACCTCTGCTCCCTCAAGTCAAACACAACTGATCACAACTTTACCACCACTAGGTTCAAGTCCATTACCAGTCACATCAAATTTTCCAACAGTGAGCATTAGCTTAGAATCAGAAACAACAAGTTCATCACAAGGCAGTGTAACTTCAGAAGCAGTGAGGGACACTTTGCCAACAATCCACACAACGTTTGAAGAGAAAACATCAGAGCTAGTTGATATTCCTTCAACACTGGACCACACCACTTTACCAACAGTGAACACAGATGTAACACAAGCCAAGTTGTCTTCAGTTCCACACCTTACTACTTTACAATTAGTGGAGACAAAGTCACCAGATATACTGACAACTTTAGCACCAGTGAGTGAAACTTCACCTGTCAATGAGACTTTCTCATCAATAGCTTCCACTTTGTCAGTGGATGTTACAACTTCATCACCGCTCGCTGCATCTTCAAATCCAGTAACTCAGAGTTCACCTCTGCTCCCCTCAAGTCAAACACAACTGATCACAACTTTACCACCACTGGGCTCAAGTCCATTACCAGTCACATCAAATTTGCCAACAGTGAGCATTAGCTTAGAATCAGAAACAACAAGTTCATCACAAGGCAGTGTAACTTCAGGTCCAGTTGGGGACACTTTGCCAACAATTACCACAACTTTAGTACAGGTGAAGACGTCACAGCTAATTGATATTCCTTCATCCCCAGATCGCACAATTTTACCAACTATGAGTACAGGTGCAACAGAAGCCAAGTTGTCTTCACCTCCACCCCTTACTACTTTGCAGTCAGTTGAGACAACTTTTCCATCATTTATGACAGTTTTACCACAAGTGAATGCAACTACACTTATCAATCAGGCTGCATCACCAATAATTTCCACCTCACCTGTGGATGATAGAACATCATCAGAAATGACTGCATCTTCAACTTTACATCTCTCACACATCTTCTGCTCTAGTTATGATAACTTCACCTACAGTGCATGCAACTCAACCAACCCTACACACCACAACATCAGTGCAGGTAACACAACCTTTACACAAGAACCTTAAGCTATTTCAAAAGTTACTGTCTTCATCAATACTTGGTGCATTACAAAATTTGTTACGTTAAACTCATCTCCTGTCACTTAAAGTGAGCAACCAAGTAATCCTAATGTTCCTGTTGCAGGCAATTTGATGTCTACCTCAGTAAATGAAACATCACTACCACCAGTGTTCACTGGTACAACAGAGTCTTCGACAACGAACAGCTTCCACACCGGTTGAGCCAAAGATAACATTGGAATTTAAGATACAGCAAAATTTTACACCACAGCTTGGGAACAAATCATCACCGGAATATAAGGAATTAGCAACTAAAGTAACCACAACTGTAAGTTTTTTAATCTTTTTAACAACCTCAAATACAACACAATTAATGATGTATGTATTGTATGATTGAAGTCATGAATGAATATTTTGACCATTGATTACATTTTTTCATTAACTGACTCTTCACAGCTCAACAAAGTGTATTCAGCACAATACGGTGCACGATTTAATCGAACTGTAGTCAACGGTTTCAGGTACAAGACACCACTCCTAATCTTTTCAAACTTTGGTGATTTAGCCTTTTGAAATCAGTTGCCTCATAGTAAATGGTTAACTGTAGAAATGAAAGAATGCTGCTTTGAATTCTTATCAAAAGACATCAATTTGTTCTTTCAGTTGCAACTTAATTGAGGATTAATTACTTTAAAATGTTTCGATGAAGTGGGCTACAGCATTTTGTAATCAGTAACCTCCAAAAATGTTTCTCTTACAGTCAAGGATCCATTGTGGTAGATGCAGAGTTGATATTCAATGATGTCATCTCACTACCAAATACTAGTTCTGTGGCTGAAACTTTGGTGGCTGCTGCTTCCAGCTCTAATTTCTCCCTCAGTGTCAACACATCATCTATTGTTGCAACAAGTAAGAGTTTATATTTAATGCCAGCTATACAGTATATGTCTGTTCATTTTAGCAATTCTCATTGCACACATACACAAAATTAGTTTAACAACAATGTGATGCATGACTGATTAAATTGAAATTTCCACCTTGCAGTTGTGTTGTCACCAACGCAAGCCCTGCCACGACTTCATTTTCAACATCTATCACCACATCACCTCACATTGCAACTTCATCACCTCTCCGTGAAAGTGCACCACCAGTCATGATGACTTCACCGCCAAGTGGATCAAGTACGGAACAATTCAATGCCAGTTTACCAGCAATATACACAACTTTGTCTACAGTCTCAGGTTTATACAACTTTCTCACCAGTAACTACAATCCAAGTTATCAATGAAAAATCATCAGTTATCAACTTTGACCTCACAAGGAGACACAACAACTTCATCACAGGGCAGTGTAATTTCAGAAGCCGTGAGTGACACTTTGCCAACAATCTACACAACGTTTGAAGAGAAAACATCAGAGCTAGTTGATATTCCTTCAACACCAGATCACACCACTTTACCAACCGCTAACACAGATGTAACACAAGCCAAGTTGTCTTCAGCTCCACGCCTTACTACTTTACAATTAGTGGAGACAAAGTCACCAGATATAATGACAACTTTAGCACCGGTTAGTGAAACTCCACCTGTCAGTGAGACTTTCTCACCAATAGCTTCCACTTTGTCAGTAGATGTTACATCTTCACCACCACTGGGTTCAAGTCCATTACCAGTCACATCAAATTTGCCAACAGTGAGCATTAGCTTAGAATCAGAAACAACAAGTTCATCACAAGGCAGTGTAACTTCAGAAGCAGTGAGGGACACTTTGCCAACAATCCACACAACGTTTGAAGAGAAAACATCAGAGCTAGTTGATATTCCTTCAACACTGGACCACACCACTTTACCAACAGTGAACACAGATGTAACACAAGCCAAGTTGTCTTCAGCTCCACTCCTTACTACTTTACAATTAGTGGAGACAAAGTCACCAGATATACTGACAACTTTAGCACCAGTGAGTGAAACTTCACCTGTCAATGAGACTTTCTCGTCAATAGCTTCCACTTTGTCAGTGGATGTTACAACTTCATCACCGCTCGCTGCATCTTCAAATCCAGTAACTCAGAGTTCACCTCTGCTCCCCTCAAGTCAAACACAACTGATCACAACTTTACCACCACTGGGTTCAAGTCCATTGCCAACCACATCAAATTCGCCAACAGTGAGCATTAGTTTTCAAATCAGATACAACAAGTTCATCACAAGGCAGTATAACTTCAGAAGCAGTGAGGGACACTTTGCCAACAATCCACACAACGTTTGAAGAGAAAACATCAGAGCTAGTTGATATTTCTTCAGCACCAGATCACACCACTTTACCAACCGCTAACACAGATGTAACACAAGCCAAGTTATCTTCAGCTCCACTCCTTACTACTTTACAATTAGTGGAGACAAAGTCACCAGATATAATGACAACTTTAGCAGCGGTTAGTGAAACTCCACCTGTCAATGAGATTTTCTCACCAATAGCTTCCACTTTGTCAGTGGATGTTACAACTTCATCAACACTTGTTGTATCCTCAATTCCAGTATCTCAAACTTCACCTTTACTGGCGTCAAGTCAAGCACCACTCGATACAACTACACCACCACTGGGCTCAAGTCCATTAGCAGTCACATCAAATTTGCCAACAGTGAGCATAAGTTTTGAATCAGGCACAACAAGTTCACCACAAGGCAGTGTAACTTCAGAAGCAGTGAGAGACACTTTACCAACAATCCACACAACATTTGAAGAGAAAACATCAGAGCTAGTTGATATTCCTTCAACACTGGACCACACCACTTTACCAACAGTGAACACAGATGTAACACAAGCCAAGTTATCTTCAGCTCCACTCCTTACTACTTTACAATTAGTGGAGACAAAGTCACCAGATATAATGACAACTTTAGCAGCGGTTAGTGAAACTCCACCTGTCAATGAGACTTTCTCATCAATAGCTTCCACTTTGTCAGTGGATATTACAACTTCATCACCGCTCGCTGCATCTTCAAATCCAGTAACTCAGAGTTCACCTCTGCTCCCCTCAAGTCAAACACAACTGATCACAACTTTACCACCACTAGGTTCAAGTCCATTACCAGTCACATCAAATTTGCCAACAGTGAACATTAGCTTAGAATCAGAAACAACAAGTTCATCACAAGGCAGTGTAACTTCAGAAGCAGTGAGGGACACTTTGCCAACAATCCACACAACATTTGAAGAGAAAACATCAGAGCTAGTTGATATTTCTTCAGCACCAGATCACACCACTTTACCAACCGCTAACACAGATGTAACACAAGCCAAGTTATCTTCAGCTCCACTCCTTACTACTTTACAATTAGTGGAGACAAAGTCACCAGATATAATGACAACTTTAGCAGCGGTTAGTGAAACTCCACCTGTCAATGAGATTTTCTCACCAATAGCTTCCACTTTGTCAGTGGATGTTACAACTTCATCAACACTTGTTGTATCCTCACTCCAGTATCTCAAACTTCACCTTTACTGGCGTCAAGTCAAGCACCACTCGATACAACTACACCACCACTGGGCTCAAGTCCATTAGCAGTCACATCAAATTTGCCAACAGTGAGCATTAGCTTAGAATCAGAAACAACAAGTTCATCACAAGGCAGTATAACTTCAGAAGCAGTGAGGGACACTTTGCCAACAATCCACACAACATTTGAAGAGAAAACATCAGAGCTAGTTGATATTTCTTCAGCACCAGATCACACCACTTTACCAACCGCTAACACAGATGTAACACAAGCCAAGTTATCTTCAGCTCCACTCCTTACTACTTTACAATTAGTGGAGACAAAGTCACCAGATATAATGACAACTTTAGCAGCGGTTAGTGAAACTCCAACCTGTCAATGAGATTTTCTCACCAATAGCTTCCACTTTGTCAGTGGATGTTACAACTTCATCAACACTTGTTGTATCCTCAACTCCAGTATCTCAAACTTCACCTTTACTGGCGTCAAGTCAAGCACCACTCGATACAACTACACCACCACTGGGCTCAAGTCCATTAGCAGTCACATCAAATTTGCCAACAGTGAGCATAAGTTTGAATCAGGCACAACAAGTTCACCACAAGGCAGTGTAACTTCAGAAGCAGTGAGAGACACTTTACCAACAATCCACACAACATTTGAAGAGAAAACATCAGAGCTAGTTGATATTCCTTCAACACTGGACCACACCACTTTACCAACAGTGAACACAGATGTAACACAAGCCAAGTTATCTTCAGCTCCACTCCTTACTACTTTACAATTAGTGGAGACAAAGTCACCAGATATAATGACAACTTTAGCAGCGGTTAGTGAAACTCCACCTGTCAATGAGACTTTCTCATCAATAGCTTCCACTTTGTCAGTGGATGTTACAACTTCATCACCGCTCGCTGCATCTTCAAATCCAGTAACTCAGAGTTCACCTCTGCTCCCCTCAAGTCAAACACAACTGATCACAACTTTACCACCACTAGGTTCAAGTCCATTACCAGTCACATCAAATTTGCCAACAGTGAGCATTAGCTTAGAATCAGAAACAACAAGTTCATCACAAGGCAGTGTAACTTCAGAAGCAGTGAGGGACACTTTGCCAACAATCCACACAACGTTTGAAGAGAAAACATCAGAGCTAGTTGATATTCCTTCAACACTGGACCACACCACTTTACCAACAGTGAACACAGATGTAACACAAGCCAAGTTGTCTTCAGTTCCACACCTTACTACTTTACAATTAGTGGAGACAAAGTCACCAGATATACTGACAACTTTAGCACCAGTGAGTGAAACTTCACCTGTCAATGAGACTTTCTCATCAATAGCTTCCACTTTGTCAGTGGATGTTACAACTTCATCACCGCTCGCTGCATCTTCAAATCCAGTAACTCAGAGTTCACCTCTGCTCCCCTCAAGTCAAACACAACTGATCACAACTTTACCACCACTGGGCTCAAGTCCATTACCAGTCACATCAAATTTGCCAACAGTGAGCATTAGCTTAGAATCAGAAACAACAAGTTCATCACAAGGCAGTGTAACTTCAGGTCCAGTTGGGGACACTTTGCCAACAATTACCACAACTTTAGTACAGGTGAAGACGTCACAGCTAATTGATATTCCTTCATCCCCAGATCGCACAATTTTACCAACTATGAGTACAGGTGCAACAGAAGCCAAGTTGTCTTCACCTCCACCCCTTACTACTTTGCAGTCAGTTGAGACAACTTTTCCATCATTTATGACAGTTTTACCACAAGTGAATGCAACTACACTTATCAATCAGGCTGCATCACCAATAATTTCCACCTCACCTGTGGATGATAGAACATCATCAGAAATGACTGCATCTTCAACTTTACAATCTCTCAACACATCTTCTGCTCTAGTTATGATAACTTCACCTACAGTGCATGCAACTCAACCAAACCCTACACACCACAACATCAGTGCCAGGTAACACAACCTTTACACAAGAACCTTAAGCTATTTCAAAAGTTACTGTCTTCATCAATACTTGGTGCATTACAAAATTTGTTACGTTAAACTCATCTCCTGTCACTTAAAGTGAGCAACCAAGTAATCCTAATGTTCCTGTTGCAGGCCAATTTGATGTCTACCTCAGTAAATGAAACATCACTACCACCAGTGTTCACTGGTACAACAGAGTCTTCGACAACAACAGCTTCCACACCGGTTGAGCCAAAGATAACATTGGAATTTAAGATACAGCAAAATTTTACACCACAGCTTGGGAACAAATCATCACCGGAATATAAGGAATTAGCAACTAAAGTAACCACAACTGTAAGTTTTTTAATCTTTTTAACAAACCTCAAATACAAACACAATTAATGATGTATGTATTGTATGATTGAAGTCATGAATGAAATATTTTGACCATTGATTACATTTTTTCATTAACTGACTCTTCACAGCTCAACAAAGTGTATTCAGCACAATACGGTGCACGATTTAATCGAACTGTAGTCAACGGTTTCAGGTACAAGACACCACTCCTAATCTTTTCAAACTTTGGTGATTTAGCCTTTTGAAATCAGTTGCCTCATAGTAAATGGTTAACTGTAGAAATGAAAGAATGCTGCTTTGAATTCTTATCAAAGACATCAATTTGTTCTTTCAGTTGCAACTTAATTGAGGATTAATTACTTTAAAAATGTTTCGATGAAGTGGGCTACAGCATTTTGTAATCAGTAACCTCCAAAATGTTTCTCTTACAGTCAAGGATCCATTGTGGTAGATGCAGAGTTGATATTCAATGATGTCATCTCACTACCAAATACTAGTTCTGTGGCTGAAACTTTGGTGGCTGCTGCTTCCAGCTCTAATTTCTCCCTCAGTGTCAACACATCATCTATTGTTGCAACAAGTAAGAGTTTATATTTAATGCCAGCTATACAGTATATGTCTGTTCATTTTAGCAATTCTCATTGCACACATACACAAAATTAGTTTAACAACAATGTGATGCATGACTGATTAAATTGAAATTTCCACCTTGCAGTTGTGTTGTCACCAACGCAAGCCCCTGCCACGACTTCATTTTCAACATCTATCACCACATCACCTCACATTGCAACTTCATCACCTCTCCGTGAAAGTGCACCACCAGTCATGATGACTTCACCGCCAAGTGGATCAAGTACGGAACAATTCAATGCCAGTTTACCAGCAATATACACAACTTTGTCTACAGTCTCAGGTTATACAACTTTCTCACCAGTAACTACAATCCAAGTTATCAATGAAAAATCATCAGTATCAACTTTGACCTCACAAGGAGACACAACAACTTCATCACAGGGCAGTGTAATTTCAGAAGCCGTGAGTGACACTTTGCCAACAATCTACACAACGTTTGAAGAGAAAACATCAGAGCTAGTTGATATTCCTTCAACACCAGATCACACCACTTTACCAACCGCTAACACAGATGTAACACAAGCCAAGTTGTCTTCAGCTCCACGCCTTACTACTTTACAATTAGTGGAGACAAAGTCACCAGATATAATGACAACTTTAGCACCGGTTAGTGAAACTCCACCTGTCAGTGAGACTTTCTCACCAATAGCTTCCACTTTGTCAGTAGATGTTACATCTTCACCACCACTGGGTTCAAGTCCATTACCAGTCACATCAAATTTGCCAACAGTGAGCATTAGCTTAGAATCAGAAACAACAAGTTCATCACAAGGCAGTGTAACTTCAGAAGCAGTGAGGGACACTTTGCCAACAATCCACACAACGTTTGAAGAGAAAACATCAGAGCTAGTTGATATTCCTTCAACACTGGACCACACCACTTTACCAACAGTGAACACAGATGTAACACAAGCCAAGTTGTCTTCAGCTCCACTCCTTACTACTTTACAATTAGTGGAGACAAAGTCACCAGATATACTGACAACTTTAGCACCAGTGAGTGAAACTTCACCTGTCAATGAGACTTTCTCGTCAATAGCTTCCACTTTGTCAGTGGATGTTACAACTTCATCACCGCTCGCTGCATCTTCAAATCCAGTAACTCAGAGTTCACCTCTGCTCCCCTCAAGTCAAACACAACTGATCACAACTTTACCACCACTGGGTTCAAGTCCATTGCCAACCACATCAAATTCGCCAACAGTGAGCATTAGTTTCAAATCAGATACAACAAGTTCATCACAAGGCAGTATAACTTCAGAAGCAGTGAGGGACACTTTGCCAACAATCCACACAACGTTTGAAGAGAAAACATCAGAGCTAGTTGATATTTCTTCAGCACCAGATCACACCACTTTACCAACCGCTAACACAGATGTAACACAAGCCAAGTTATCTTCAGCTCCACTCCTTACTACTTTACAATTAGTGGAGACAAAGTCACCAGATATAATGACAACTTAGCAGCGGTTAGTGAAACTCCACCTGTCAATGAGATTTTCTCACCAATAGCTTCCACTTTGTCAGTGGATGTTACAACTTCATCAACACTTGTTGTATCCTCAATTCCAGTATCTCAAACTTCACCTTTACTGGCGTCAAGTCAAGCACCACTCGATACAACTACACCACCACTGGGCTCAAGTCCATTAGCAGTCACATCAAATTTGCCAACAGTGAGCATAAGTTTTGAATCAGGCACAACAAGTTCACCACAAGGCAGTGTAACTTCAGAAGCAGTGAGAGACACTTTACCAACAATCCACACAACATTTGAAGAGAAAACATCAGAGCTAGTTGATATTCCTTCAACACTGGACCACACCACTTTACCAACAGTGAACACAGATGTAACACAAGCCAAGTTATCTTCAGCTCCACTCCTTACTACTTTACAATTAGTGGAGACAAAGTCACCAGATATAATGACAACTTTAGCAGCGGTTAGTGAAACTCCACCTGTCAATGAGACTTTCTCACCAATAGCTTCCACTTTGTCAGTGGATGTTACAACTTCATCAACACTTGTTGTATCCTCAACTCCAGTATCTCAAACTTCACCTTTACTGGCGTCAAGTCAAGCACCACTCGATACAACTACACCACCACTGGGCTCAAGTCCATTAGCAGTCACATCAAATTTGCCAACAGTGAGCATTAGCTTAGAATCAGAAACAACAAGTTCATCACAAGGCAGTATAACTTCAGAAGCAGTGAGGGACACTTTGCCAACAATCCACACAACATTTGAAGAGAAAACATCAGAGCTAGTTGATATTTCTTCAGCACCAGATCACACCACTTTACCAACCGCTAACACAGATGTAACACAAGCCAAGTTATCTTCAGCTCCACTCCTTACTACTTTACAATTAGTGGAGACAAAGTCACCAGATATAATGACAACTTTAGCAGCGGTTAGTGAAACTCCACCTGTCAATGAGATTTTCTCACCAATAGCTTCCACTTTGTCAGTGGATGTTACAACTTCATCAACACTTGTTGTATCCTCAACTCCAGTATCTCAAACTTCACCTTTACTGGCGTCAAGTCAAGCACCACTCGATACAACTACACCACCACTGGGCTCAAGTCCATTAGCAGTCACATCAAATTTGCCAACAGTGAGCATAAGTTTTGAATCAGGCACAACAAGTTCACCACAAGGCAGTGTAACTTCAGAAGCAGTGAGAGACACTTTACCAACAATCCACACAACATTTGAAGAGAAAACATCAGAGCTAGTTGATATTCCTTCAACACTGGACCACACCACTTTACCAACAGTGAACACAGATGTAACACAAGCCAAGTTATCTTCAGCTCCACTCCTTACTACTTTACAATTAGTGGAGACAAAGTCACCAGATATAATGACAACTTTAGCAGCGGTTAGTGAAACTCCACCTGTCAATGAGACTTTCTCATCAATAGCTTCCACTTTGTCAGTGGATATTACAACTTCATCACCGCTCGCTGCATCTTCAAATCCAGTAACTCAGAGTTCACCTCTGCTCCCCTCAAGTCAAACACAACTGATCACAACTTACCACCACTAGGTTCAAGTCCATTACCAGTCACATCAAATTTGCCAACAGTGAACATTAGCTTAGAATCAGAAACAACAAGTTCATCACAAGGCAGTGTAACTTCAGAAGCAGTGAGGGACACTTTGCCAACAATCCACACAACATTTGAAGAGAAAACATCAGAGCTAGTTGATATTTCTTCAGCACCAGATCACACCACTTTACCAACCGCTAACACAGATGTAACACAAGCCAAGTTATCTTCAGCTCCACTCCTTACTACTTTACAATTAGTGGAGACAAAGTCACCAGATATAATGACAACTTTAGCAGCGGTTAGTGAAACTCCACCTGTCAATGAGATTTTCTCACCAATAGCTTCCACTTTGTCAGTGGATGTTACAACTTCATCAACACTTGTTGTATCCTCAACTCCAGTATCTCAAACTTCACCTTTACTGGCGTCAAGTCAAGCACCACTCGATACAACTACACCACCACTGGGCTCAAGTCCATTAGCAGTCACATCAAATTTGCCAACAGTGAGCATTAGCTTAGAATCAGAAACAACAAGTTCATCACAAGGCAGTATAACTTCAGAAGCAGTGAGGGACACTTTGCCAACAATCCACACAACATTTGAAGAGAAAACATCAGAGCTAGTTGATATTTCTTCAGCACCAGATCACACCACTTTACCAACCGCTAACACAGATGTAACACAAGCCAAGTTATCTTCAGCTCCACTCCTTACTACTTTACAATTAGTGGAGACAAAGTCACCAGATATAATGACAACTTTAGCAGCGGTTAGTGAAACTCCACCTGTCAATGAGATTTTCTCACCAATAGCTTCCACTTTGTCAGTGGATGTTACAACTTCATCAACACTTGTTGTATCCTCAACTCCAGTATCTCAAACTTCACCTTTACTGGCGTCAAGTCAAGCACCACTCGATACAACTACACCACCACTGGGCTCAAGTCCATTAGCAGTCACATCAAATTTGCCAACAGTGAGCATAAGTTTTGAATCAGGCACAACAAGTTCACCACAAGGCAGTGTAACTTCAGAAGCAGTGAGAGACACTTTACCAACAATCCACACAACATTTGAAGAGAAAACATCAGAGCTAGTTGATATTCCTTCAACACTGGACCACACCACTTTACCAACAGTGAACACAGATGTAACACAAGCCAAGTTATCTTCAGCTCCACTCCTTACTACTTTACAATTAGTGGAGACAAAGTCACCAGATATAATGACAACTTTAGCAGCGGTTAGTGAAACTCCACCTGTCAATGAGACTTTCTCATCAATAGCTTCCACTTTGTCAGTGGATGTTACAACTTCATCACCGCTCGCTGCATCTTCAAATCCAGTAACTCAGAGTTCACCTCTGCTCCCCTCAAGTCAAACACAACTGATCACAACTTTACCACCACTAGGTTCAAGTCCATTACCAGTCACATCAAATTTGCCAACAGTGAGCATTAGCTTAGAATCAGAAACAACAAGTTCATCACAAGGCAGTGTAACTTCAGAAGCAGTGAGGGACACTTTGCCAACAATCCACACAACGTTTGAAGAGAAAACATCAGAGCTAGTTGATATTCCTTCAACACTGGACCACACCACTTTACCAACAGTGAACACAGATGTAACACAAGCCAAGTTGTCTTCAGTTCCACACCTTACTACTTTACAATTAGTGGAGACAAAGTCACCAGATATACTGACAACTTTAGCACCAGTGAGTGAAACTTCACCTGTCAATGAGACTTTCTCATCAATAGCTTCCACTTTGTCAGTGGATGTTACAACTTCATCACCGCTCGCTGCATCTTCAAATCCAGTAACTCAGAGTTCACCTCTGCTCCCCTCAAGTCAAACACAACTGATCACAACTTTACCACCACTGGGCTCAAGTCCATTACCAGTCACATCAAATTTGCCAACAGTGAGCATTAGCTTAGAATCAGAAACAACAAGTTCATCACAAGGCAGTGTAACTTCAGGTCCAGTTGGGGACACTTTGCCAACAATTACCACAACTTTAGTACAGGTGAAGACGTCACAGCTAATTGATATTCCTTCATCCCCAGATCGCACAATTTTACCAACTATGAGTACAGGTGCAACAGAAGCCAAGTTGTCTTCACCTCCACCCCTTACTACTTTGCAGTCAGTTGAGACAACTTTTCCATCATTTATGACAGTTTTACCACAAGTGAATGCAACTACACTTATCAATCAGGCTGCATCACCAATAATTTCCACCTCACCTGTGGATGATAGAACATCATCAGAAATGACTGCATCTTCAACTTTACAATCTCTCAACACATCTTCTGCTCTAGTTATGATAACTTCACCTACAGTGCATGCAACTCAACCAACCCTACACACCACAACATCAGTGCCAGGTAACACAACCTTTACACAAGAACCTTAAGCTATTTCAAAAGTTACTGTCTTCATCAATACTTGGTGCATTACAAAATTTGTTACGTTAAACTCATCTCCTGTCACTTAAAGTGAGCAACCAAGTAATCCTAATGTTCCTGTTGCAGGCAATTTGATGTCTACCTCAGTAAATGAAACATCACTACCACCAGTGTTCACTGGTACAACCAGAGTCTTCGACAACAACAGCTTCCACACCGGTTGAGCCAAAGATAACATTGGAATTTAAGATACAGCAAAATTTTACACCACAGCTTGGGAACAAATCATCACCGGAATATAAGGAATTAGCAACTAAAGTAACCACAACTGTAAGTTTTTTAATCTTTTTAACAACCTCAAATACAAACACAATTAATGATGTATGTATTGTATGATTGAAGTCATGAATGAAATATTTTGACCATTGATTACATTTTTTCATTAACTGACTCTTCACAGCTCAACAAAGTGTATTCAGCACAATACGGTGCACGATTTAATCGAACTGTAGTCAACGGTTTCAGGTACAAGACACCACTCCTAATCTTTTCAAACTTTGGTGATTTAGCCTTTTGAAATCAGTTGCCTCATAGTAAATGGTTAACTGTAGAAATGAAAGAATGCTGCTTTGAATTCTTATCAAAAGACATCAATTTGTTCTTTCAGTTGCAACTTAATTGAGGATTAATTACTTTAAAAATGTTTCGATGAAGTGGGCTACAGCATTTTGTAATCAGTAACCTCCAAAAATGTTTCTCTTACAGTCAAGGATCCATTGTGGTAGATGCAGAGTTGATATTCAATGATGTCATCTCACTACCAAATACTAGTTCTGTGGCTGAAACTTTGGTGGCTGCTGCTTCCAGCTCTAATTTCTCCCTCAGTGTCAACACATCATCTATTGTTGCAACAAGTAAGAGTTTATATTTAATGCCAGCTATACAGTATATGTCTGTTCATTTTAGCAATTCTCATTGCACACATACACAAAATTAGTTTAACAACAATGTGATGCATGACTGATTAAATTGAAATTTCCACCTTGCAGTTGTGTTGTCACCAACGCAAGCCCCTGCCACGACTTCATTTTCAACATCTATCACCACATCACCTCACATTGCAACTTCATCACCTCTCCGTGAAAGTGCACCACCAGTCATGATGACTTCACCGCCAAGTGGATCAAGTACGGAACAATTCAATGCCAGTTTACCAGCAATATACACAACTTTGTCTACAGTCTCAGGTTATACAACTTTCTCACCAGTAACTACAATCCAAGTTATCAATGAAAAATCATCAGTATCAACTTTGACCTCACAAGGAGACACAACAACTTCATCACAGGGCAGTGTAATTTCAGAAGCCGTGAGTGACACTTTGCCAACAATCTACACAACGTTTGAAGAGAAAACATCAGAGCTAGTTGATATTCCTTCAACACCAGATCACACCACTTTACCAACCGCTAACACAGATGTAACACAAGCCAAGTTGTCTTCAGCTCCACGCCTTACTACTTTACAATTAGTGGAGACAAAGTCACCAGATATAATGACAACTTTAGCACCGGTTAGTGAAACTCCACCTGTCAGTGAGACTTTCTCACCAATAGCTTCCACTTTGTCAGTAGATGTTACATCTTCACCACCACTGGGTTCAAGTCCATTACCAGTCACATCAAATTTGCCAACAGTGAGCATTAGCTTAGAATCAGAAACAACAAGTTCATCACAAGGCAGTGTAACTTCAGAAGCAGTGAGGGACACTTTGCCAACAATCCACACAACGTTTGAAGAGAAAACATCAGAGCTAGTTGATATTCCTTCAACACTGGACCACACCACTTTACCAACAGTGAACACAGATGTAACACAAGCCAAGTTGTCTTCAGCTCCACTCCTTACTACTTTACAATTAGTGGAGACAAAGTCACCAGATATACTGACAACTTTAGCACCAGTGAGTGAAACTTCACCTGTCAATGAGACTTTCTCGTCAATAGCTTCCACTTTGTCAGTGGATGTTACAACTTCATCACCGCTCGCTGCATCTTCAAATCCAGTAACTCAGAGTTCACCTCTGCTCCCCTCAAGTCAAACACAACTGATCACAACTTTACCACCACTGGGTTCAAGTCCATTGCCAACCACATCAAATTCGCCAACAGTGAGCATTAGTTTCAAATCAGATACAACAAGTTCATCACAAGGCAGTATAACTTCAGAAGCAGTGAGGGACACTTTGCCAACAATCCACACAACGTTTGAAGAGAAAACATCAGAGCTAGTTGATATTTCTTCAGCACCAGATCACACCACTTTACCAACCGCTAACACAGATGTAACACAAGCCAAGTTATCTTCAGCTCCACTCCTTACTACTTTACAATTAGTGGAGACAAAGTCACCAGATATAATGACAACTTTAGCAGCGGTTAGTGAAACTCCACCTGTCAATGAGATTTTCTCACCAATAGCTTCCACTTTGTCAGTGGATGTTACAACTTCATCAACACTTGTTGTATCCTCAATTCCAGTATCTCAAACTTCACCTTTACTGGCGTCAAGTCAAGCACCACTCGATACAACTACACCACCACTGGGCTCAAGTCCATTAGCAGTCACATCAAATTTGCCAACAGTGAGCATAAGTTTTGAATCAGGCACAACAAGTTCACCACAAGGCAGTGTAACTTCAGAAGCAGTGAGAGACACTTTACCAACAATCCACACAACATTTGAAGAGAAAACATCAGAGCTAGTTGATATTCCTTCAACACTGGACCACACCACTTTACCAACAGTGAACACAGATGTAACACAAGCCAAGTTATCTTCAGCTCCACTCCTTACTACTTTACAATTAGTGGAGACAAAGTCACCAGATATAATGACAACTTTAGCAGCGGTTAGTGAAACTCCACCTGTCAATGAGACTTTCTCACCAATAGCTTCCACTTTGTCAGTGGATGTTACAACTTCATCAACACTTGTTGTATCCTCAACTCCAGTATCTCAAACTTCACCTTTACTGGCGTCAAGTCAAGCACCACTCGATACAACTACACCACCACTGGGCTCAAGTCCATTAGCAGTCACATCAAATTTGCCAACAGTGAGCATTAGCTTAGAATCAGAAACAACAAGTTCATCACAAGGCAGTATAACTTCAGAAGCAGTGAGGGACACTTTGCCAACAATCCACACAACATTTGAAGAGAAAACATCAGAGCTAGTTGATATTTCTTCAGCACCAGATCACACCACTTTACCAACCGCTAACACAGATGTAACACAAGCCAAGTTATCTTCAGCTCCACTCCTTACTACTTTACAATTAGTGGAGACAAAGTCACCAGATATAATGACAACTTTAGCAGCGGTTAGTGAAACTCCACCTGTCAATGAGATTTTCTCACCAATAGCTTCCACTTTGTCAGTGGATGTTACAACTTCATCAACACTTGTTGTATCCTCAACTCCAGTATCTCAAACTTCACCTTTACTGGCGTCAAGTCAAGCACCACTCGATACAACTACACCACCACTGGGCTCAAGTCCATTAGCAGTCACATCAAATTTGCCAACAGTGAGCATAAGTTTTGAATCAGGCACAACAAGTTCACCACAAGGCAGTGTAACTTCAGAAGCAGTGAGAGACACTTTACCAACAATCCACACAACATTTGAAGAGAAAACATCAGAGCTAGTTGATATTCCTTCAACACTGGACCACACCACTTTACCAACAGTGAACACAGATGTAACACAAGCCAAGTTATCTTCAGCTCCACTCCTTACTACTTTACAATTAGTGGAGACAAAGTCACCAGATATAATGACAACTTTAGCAGCGGTTAGTGAAACTCCACCTGTCAATGAGACTTTCTCATCAATAGCTTCCACTTTGTCAGTGGATATTACAACTTCATCACCGCTCGCTGCATCTTCAAATCCAGTAACTCAGAGTTCACCTCTGCTCCCCTCAAGTCAAACACAACTGATCACAACTTTACCACCACTAGGTTCAAGTCCATTACCAGTCACATCAAATTTGCCAACAGTGAACATTAGCTTAGAATCAGAAACAACAAGTTCATCACAAGGCAGTGTAACTTCAGAAGCAGTGAGGGACACTTTGCCAACAATCCACACAACATTTGAAGAGAAAACATCAGAGCTAGTTGATATTTCTTCAGCACCAGATCACACCACTTTACCAACCGCTAACACAGATGTAACACAAGCCAAGTTATCTTCAGCTCCACTCCTTACTACTTTACAATTAGTGGAGACAAAGTCACCAGATATAATGACAACTTTAGCAGCGGTTAGTGAAACTCCACCTGTCAATGAGATTTTCTCACCAATAGCTTCCACTTTGTCAGTGGATGTTACAACTTCATCAACACTTGTTGTATCCTCAACTCCAGTATCTCAAACTTCACCTTTACTGGCGTCAAGTCAAGCACCACTCGATACAACTACACCACCACTGGGCTCAAGTCCATTAGCAGTCACATCAAATTTGCCAACAGTGAGCATTAGCTTAGAATCAGAAACAACAAGTTCATCACAAGGCAGTATAACTTCAGAAGCAGTGAGGGACACTTTGCCAACAATCCACACAACATTTGAAGAGAAAACATCAGAGCTAGTTGATATTTCTTCAGCACCAGATCACACCACTTTACCAACCGCTAACACAGATGTAACACAAGCCAAGTTATCTTCAGCTCCACTCCTTACTACTTTACAATTAGTGGAGACAAAGTCACCAGATATAATGACAACTTTAGCAGCGGTTAGTGAAACTCCACCTGTCAATGAGATTTTCTCACCAATAGCTTCCACTTTGTCAGTGGATGTTACAACTTCATCAACACTTGTTGTATCCTCAACTCCAGTATCTCAAACTTCACCTTTACTGGCGTCAAGTCAAGCACCACTCGATACAACTACACCACCACTGGGCTCAAGTCCATTAGCAGTCACATCAAATTTGCCAACAGTGAGCATAAGTTTTGAATCAGGCACAACAAGTTCACCACAAGGCAGTGTAACTTCAGAAGCAGTGAGAGACACTTTACCAACAATCCACACAACATTTGAAGAGAAAACATCAGAGCTAGTTGATATTCCTTCAACACTGGACCACACCACTTTACCAACAGTGAACACAGATGTAACACAAGCCAAGTTATCTTCAGCTCCACTCCTTACTACTTTACAATTAGTGGAGACAAAGTCACCAGATATAATGACAACTTTAGCAGCGGTTAGTGAAACTCCACCTGTCAATGAGACTTTCTCATCAATAGCTTCCACTTTGTCAGTGGATGTTACAACTTCATCACCGCTCGCTGCATCTTCAAATCCAGTAACTCAGAGTTCACCTCTGCTCCCCTCAAGTCAAACACAACTGATCACAACTTTACCACCACTAGGTTCAAGTCCATTACCAGTCACATCAAATTTGCCAACAGTGAGCATTAGCTTAGAATCAGAAACAACAAGTTCATCACAAGGCAGTGTAACTTCAGAAGCAGTGAGGGACACTTTGCCAACAATCCACACAACGTTTGAAGAGAAAACATCAGAGCTAGTTGATATTCCTTCAACACTGGACCACACCACTTTACCAACAGTGAACACAGATGTAACACAAGCCAAGTTGTCTTCAGTTCCACACCTTACTACTTTACAATTAGTGGAGACAAAGTCACCAGATATACTGACAACTTTAGCACCAGTGAGTGAAACTTCACCTGTCAATGAGACTTTCTCATCAATAGCTTCCACTTTGTCAGTGGATGTTACAACTTCATCACCGCTCGCTGCATCTTCAAATCCAGTAACTCAGAGTTCACCTCTGCTCCCCTCAAGTCAAACACAACTGATCACAACTTTACCACCACTGGGCTCAAGTCCATTACCAGTCACATCAAATTTGCCAACAGTGAGCATTAGCTTAGAATCAGAAACAACAAGTTCATCACAAGGCAGTGTAACTTCAGGTCCAGTTGGGGACACTTTGCCAACAATTACCACAACTTTAGTACAGGTGAAGACGTCACAGCTAATTGATATTCCTTCATCCCCAGATCGCACAATTTTACCAACTATGAGTACAGGTGCAACAGAAGCCAAGTTGTCTTCACCTCCACCCCTTACTACTTTGCAGTCAGTTGAGACAACTTTTCCATCATTTATGACAGTTTTACCACAAGTGAATGCAACTACACTTATCAATCAGGCTGCATCACCAATAATTTCCACCTCACCTGTGGATGATAGAACATCATCAGAAATGACTGCATCTTCAACTTTACAATCTCTCAACACATCTTCTGCTCTAGTTATGATAACTTCACCTACAGTGCATGCAACTCAACCAACCCTACACACCACAACATCAGTGCCAGGTAACACAACCTTTACACAAGAACCTTAAGCTATTTCAAAAGTTACTGTCTTCATCAATACTTGGTGCATTACAAAATTTGTTACGTTAAACTCATCTCCTGTCACTTAAAGTGAGCAACCAAGTAATCCTAATGTTCCTGTTGCAGGCAATTTGATGTCTACCTCAGTAAATGAAACATCACTACCACCAGTGTTCACTGGTACAACCGAGTCTTCGACAACAACAGCTTCCACACCGGTTGAGCCAAAGATAACATTGGAATTTAAGATACAGCAAAATTTTACACCACAGCTTGGGAACAAATCATCACCGGAATATAAGGAATTAGCAACTAAAGTAACCACAACTGTAAGTTTTTTAATCTTTTTAACAACCTCAAATACAAACACAATTAATGATGTATGTATTGTATGATTGAAGTCATGAATGAAATATTTTGACCATTGATTACATTTTTTCATTAACTGACTCTTCACAGCTCAACAAAGTGTATTCAGCACAATACGGTGCACGATTTAATCGAACTGTAGTCAACGGTTTCAGGTACAAGACACCACTCCTAATCTTTTCAAACTTTGGTGATTTAGCCTTTTGAAATCAGTTGCCTCATAGTAAATGGTTAACTGTAGAAATGAAAGAATGCTGCTTTGAATTCTTATCAAAAGACATCAATTTGTTCTTTCAGTTGCAACTTAATTGAGGATTAATTACTTTAAAAATGTTTCGATGAAGTGGGCTACAGCATTTTGTAATCAGTAACCTCCAAAAATGTTTCTCTTACAGTCAAGGATCCATTGTGGTAGATGCAGAGTTGATATTCAATGATGTCATCTCACTACCAAATACTAGTTCTGTGGCTGAAACTTTGGTGGCTGCTGCTTCCAGCTCTAATTTCTCCCTCAGTGTCAACACATCATCTATTGTTGCAACAAGTAAGAGTTTATATTTAATGCCAGCTATACAGTATATGTCTGTTCATTTTAGCAATTCTCATTGCACACATACACAAAATTAGTTTAACAACAATGTGATGCATGACTGATTAAATTGAAATTTCCACCTTGCAGTTGTGTTGTCACCAACGCAAGCCCCTGCCACGACTTCATTTTCAACATCTATCACCACATCACCTCACATTGCAACTTCATCACCTCTCCGTGAAAGTGCACCACCAGTCATGATGACTTCACCGCCAAGTGGATCAAGTACGGAACAATTCAATGCCAGTTTACCAGCAATATACACAACTTTGTCTACAGTCTCAGGTTATACAACTTTCTCACCAGTAACTACAATCCAAGTTATCAATGAAAAATCATCAGTATCAACTTTGACCTCACAAGGAGACACAACAACTTCATCACAGGGCAGTGTAATTTCAGAAGCCGTGAGTGACACTTTGCCAACAATCTACACAACGTTTGAAGAGAAAACATCAGAGCTAGTTGATATTCCTTCAACACCAGATCACACCACTTTACCAACCGCTAACACAGATGTAACACAAGCCAAGTTGTCTTCAGCTCCACGCCTTACTACTTTACAATTAGTGGAGACAAAGTCACCAGATATAATGACAACTTTAGCACCGGTTAGTGAAACTCCACCTGTCAGTGAGACTTTCTCACCAATAGCTTCCACTTTGTCAGTAGATGTTACATCTTCACCACCACTGGGTTCAAGTCCATTACCAGTCACATCAAATTTGCCAACAGTGAGCATTAGCTTAGAATCAGAAACAACAAGTTCATCACAAGGCAGTGTAACTTCAGAAGCAGTGAGGGACACTTTGCCAACAATCCACACAACGTTTGAAGAGAAAACATCAGAGCTAGTTGATATTTCTTCAGCACCAGATCACACCACTTTACCAACCGCTAACACAGATGTAACACAAGCCAAGTTATCTTCAGCTCCACTCCTTACTACTTTACAATTAGTGGAGACAAAGTCACCAGATATAATGACAACTTTAGCAGCGGTTAGTGAAACTCCACCTGTCAATGAGATTTTCTCACCAATAGCTTCCACTTTGTCAGTGGATGTTACAACTTCATCAACACTTGTTGTATCCTCAACTCCAGTATCTCAAACTTCACCTTTACTGGCGTCAAGTCAAGCACCACTCGATACAACTACACCACCACTGGGCTCAAGTCCATTAGCAGTCACATCAAATTTGCCAACAGTGAGCATTAGCTTAGAATCAGAAACAACAAGTTCATCACAAGGCAGTATAACTTCAGAAGCAGTGAGGGACACTTTGCCAACAATCCACACAACATTTGAAGAGAAAACATCAGAGCTAGTTGATATTTCTTCAGCACCAGATCACACCACTTTACCAACCGCTAACACAGATGTAACACAAGCCAAGTTATCTTCAGCTCCACTCCTTACTACTTTACAATTAGTGGAGACAAAGTCACCAGATATAATGACAACTTTAGCAGCGGTTAGTGAAACTCCACCTGTCAATGAGATTTTCTCACCAATAGCTTCCACTTTGTCAGTGGATGTTACAACTTCATCAACACTTGTTGTATCCTCAACTCCAGTATCTCAAACTTCACCTTTACTGGCGTCAAGTCAAGCACCACTCGATACAACTACACCACCACTGGGCTCAAGTCCATTAGCAGTCACATCAAATTTGCCAACAGTGAGCATAAGTTTTGAATCAGGCACAACAAGTTCACCACAAGGCAGTGTAACTTCAGAAGCAGTGAGAGACACTTTACCAACAATCCACACAACATTTGAAGAGAAAACATCAGAGCTAGTTGATATTCCTTCAACACTGGACCACACCACTTTACCAACAGTGAACACAGATGTAACACAAGCCAAGTTATCTTCAGCTCCACTCCTTACTACTTTACAATTAGTGGAGACAAAGTCACCAGATATAATGACAACTTTAGCAGCGGTTAGTGAAACTCCACCTGTCAATGAGACTTTCTCATCAATAGCTTCCACTTTGTCAGTGGATATTACAACTTCATCACCGCTCGCTGCATCTTCAAATCCAGTAACTCAGAGTTCACCTCTGCTCCCCTCAAGTCAAACACAACTGATCACAACTTTACCACCACTAGGTTCCCTCACTGAAGTGAGCATTAGCTTAGAATCAGAAACAACAAGTTCATCACAAGGCAGTATAACTTCAGAAGCAGTGAGGGACACTTTGCCAACAATCCACACAACATTTGAAGAGAAAACATCAGAGCTAGTTGATATTTCTTCAGCACCAGATCACACCACTTTACCAACCGCTAACACAGATGTAACACAAGCCAAGTTATCTTCAGCTCCACTCCTTACTACTTTACAATTAGTGGAGACAAAGTCACCAGATATAATGACAACTTTAGCAGCGGTTAGTGAAACTCCACCTGTCAATGAGATTTTCTCACCAATAGCTTCCACTTTGTCAGTGGATGTTACAACTTCATCAACACTTGTTGTATCCTCAACTCCAGTATCTCAAACTTCACCTTTACTGGCGTCAAGTCAAGCACCACTCGATACAACTACACCACCACTGGGCTCAAGTCCATTAGCAGTCACATCAAATTTGCCAACAGTGAGCATTAGCTTAGAATCAGAAACAACAAGTTCATCACAAGGCAGTATAACTTCAGAAGCAGTGAGGGACACTTTGCCAACAATCCACACAACATTTGAAGAGAAAACATCAGAGCTAGTTGATATTTCTTCAGCACCAGATCACACCACTTTACCAACCGCTAACACAGATGTAACACAAGCCAAGTTATCTTCAGCTCCACTCCTTACTACTTTACAATTAGTGGAGACAAAGTCACCAGATATAATGACAACTTTAGCAGCGGTTAGTGAAACTCCACCTGTCAATGAGATTTTCTCACCAATAGCTTCCACTTTGTCAGTGGATGTTACAACTTCATCAACACTTGTTGTATCCTCAACTCCAGTATCTCAAACTTCACCTTTACTGGCGTCAAGTCAAGCACCACTCGATACAACTACACCACCACTGGGCTCAAGTCCATTAGCAGTCACATCAAATTTGCCAACAGTGAGCATAAGTTTTGAATCAGGCACAACAAGTTCACCACAAGGCAGTGTAAC
This sequence comes from Lates calcarifer, assembly GCF_001640805.2. NCBI lineage: Eukaryota > Metazoa > Chordata > Actinopteri > Centropomidae > Lates > Lates calcarifer. Next base: position 13,966,725 of record NC_066837.1, on the reverse strand, counting down.
TTCAGAAGCAGTGAGAGACACTTTACCAACAATCCACACAACATTTGAAGAGAAAACATCAGAGCTAGTTGATATTCCTTCAACACTGGACCACACCACTTTACCAACAGTGAACACAGATGTAACACAAGCCAAGTTATCTTCAGCTCCACTCCTTACTACTTTACAATTAGTGGAGACAAAGTCACCAGATATAATGACAACTTTAGCAGCGGTTAGTGAAACTCCACCTGTCAATGAGACTTTCTCATCAATAGCTTCCACTTTGTCAGTGGATGTTACAACTTCATCACCGCTCGCTGCATCTTCAAATCCAGTAACTCAGAGTTCACCTCTGCTCCCCTCAAGTCAAACACAACTGATCACAACTTTACCACCACTGGGTTCAAGTCCATTACCAGTCACATCAAATTTTCCAACAGTGAGCATTAGCTTAGAATCAGAAACAACAAGTTCATCACAAGGCAGTGTAACTTCAGAAGCAGTGAGGGACACTTTGCCAACAATCCACACAACGTTTGAAGAGAAAACATCAGAGCTAGTTGATATTCCTTCAACACTGGACCACACCACTTTACCAACAGTGAACACAGATGTAACACAAGCCAAGTTGTCTTCAGTTCCACACCTTACTACTTTACAATTAGTGGAGACAAAGTCACCAGATATACTGACAACTTTAGCACCAGTGAGTGAAACTTCACCTGTCAATGAGACTTTCTCATCAATAGCTTCCACTTTGTCAGTGGATGTTACAACTTCATCACCGCTCGCTGCATCTTCAAATCCAGTAACTCAGAGTTCACCTCTGCTCCCCTCAAGTCAAACACAACTGATCACAACTTTACCACCACTGGGCTCAAGTCCATTACCAGTCACATCAAATTTGCCAACAGTGAGCATTAGCTTAGAATCAGAAACAACAAGTTCATCACAAGGCAGTGTAACTTCAGGTCCAGTTGGGGACACTTTGCCAACAATTACCACAACTTTAGTACAGGTGAAGACGTCACAGCTAATTGATATTCCTTCATCCCCAGATCGCACAATTTTACCAACTATGAGTACAGGTGCAACAGAAGCCAAGTTGTCTTCACCTCCACCCCTTACTACTTTGCAGTCAGTTGAGACAACTTTTCCATCATTTATGACAGTTTTACCACAAGTGAATGCAACTACACTTATCAATCAGGCTGCATCACCAATAATTTCCACCTCACCTGTGGATGATAGAACATCATCAGAAATGACTGCATCTTCAACTTTACAATCTCTCAACACATCTTCTGCTCTAGTTATGATAACTTCACCTACAGTGCATGCAACTCAACCAACCCTACACACCACAACATCAGTGCCAGGTAACACAACCTTTACACAAGAACCTTAAGCTATTTCAAAAGTTACTGTCTTCATCAATACTTGGTGCATTACAAAATTTGTTACGTTAAACTCATCTCCTGTCACTTAAAGTGAGCAACCAAGTAATCCTAATGTTCCTGTTGCAGGCAATTTGATGTCTACCTCAGTAAATGAAACATCACTACCACCAGTGTTCACTGGTACAACCGAGTCTTCGACAACAACAGCTTCCACACCGGTTGAGCCAAAGATAACATTGGAATTTAAGATACAGCAAAATTTTACACCACAGCTTGGGAACAAATCATCACCGGAATATAAGGAATTAGCAACTAAAGTAACCACAACTGTAAGTTTTTTAATCTTTTTAACAACCTCAAATACAAACACAATTAATGATGTATGTATTGTATGATTGAAGTCATGAATGAAATATTTTGACCATTGATTACATTTTTTCATTAACTGACTCTTCACAGCTCAACAAAGTGTATTCAGCACAATACGGTGCACGATTTAATCGAACTGTAGTCAACGGTTTCAGGTACAAGACACCACTCCTAATCTTTTCAAACTTTGGTGATTTAGCCTTTTGAAATCAGTTGCCTCATAGTAAATGGTTAACTGTAGAAATGAAAGAATGCTGCTTTGAATTCTTATCAAAAGACATCAATTTGTTCTTTCAGTTGCAACTTAATTGAGGATTAATTACTTTAAAAATGTTTCGATGAAGTGGGCTACAGCATTTTGTAATCAGTAACCTCCAAAAATGTTTCTCTTACAGTCAAGGATCCATTGTGGTAGATGCAGAGTTGATATTCAATGATGTCATCTCACTACCAAATACTAGTTCTGTGGCTGAAACTTTGGTGGCTGCTGCTTCCAGCTCTAATTTCTCCCTCAGTGTCAACACATCATCTATTGTTGCAACAAGTAAGAGTTTATATTTAATGCCAGCTATACAGTATATGTCTGTTCATTTTAGCAATTCTCATTGCACACATACACAAAATTAGTTTAACAACAATGTGATGCATGACTGATTAAATTGAAATTTCCACCTTGCAGTTGTGTTGTCACCAACGCAAGCCCCTGCCACGACTTCATTTTCAACATCTATCACCACATCACCTCACATTGCAACTTCATCACCTCTCCGTGAAAGTGCACCACCAGTCATGATGACTTCACCGCCAAGTGGATCAAGTACGGAACAATTCAATGCCAGTTTACCAGCAATATACACAACTTTGTCTACAGTCTCAGGTTATACAACTTTCTCACCAGTAACTACAATCCAAGTTATCAATGAAAAATCATCAGTATCAACTTTGACCTCACAAGGAGACACAACAACTTCATCACAGGGCAGTGTAATTTCAGAAGCCGTGAGTGACACTTTGCCAACAATCTACACAACGTTTGAAGAGAAAACATCAGAGCTAGTTGATATTCCTTCAACACCAGATCACACCACTTTACCAACCGCTAACACAGATGTAACACAAGCCAAGTTGTCTTCAGCTCCACGCCTTACTACTTTACAATTAGTGGAGACAAAGTCACCAGATATAATGACAACTTTAGCACCGGTTAGTGAAACTCCACCTGTCAGTGAGACTTTCTCACCAATAGCTTCCACTTTGTCAGTAGATGTTACATCTTCACCACCACTGGGTTCAAGTCCATTACCAGTCACATCAAATTTGCCAACAGTGAGCATTAGCTTAGAATCAGAAACAACAAGTTCATCACAAGGCAGTGTAACTTCAGAAGCAGTGAGGGACACTTTGCCAACAATCCACACAACGTTTGAAGAGAAAACATCAGAGCTAGTTGATATTCCTTCAACACTGGACCACACCACTTTACCAACAGTGAACACAGATGTAACACAAGCCAAGTTGTCTTCAGCTCCACTCCTTACTACTTTACAATTAGTGGAGACAAAGTCACCAGATATACTGACAACTTTAGCACCAGTGAGTGAAACTTCACCTGTCAATGAGACTTTCTCGTCAATAGCTTCCACTTTGTCAGTGGATGTTACAACTTCATCACCGCTCGCTGCATCTTCAAATCCAGTAACTCAGAGTTCACCTCTGCTCCCCTCAAGTCAAACACAACTGATCACAACTTTACCACCACTGGGTTCAAGTCCATTGCCAACCACATCAAATTCGCCAACAGTGAGCATTAGTTTCAAATCAGATACAACAAGTTCATCACAAGGCAGTATAACTTCAGAAGCAGTGAGGGACACTTTGCCAACAATCCACACAACGTTTGAAGAGAAAACATCAGAGCTAGTTGATATTTCTTCAGCACCAGATCACACCACTTTACCAACCGCTAACACAGATGTAACACAAGCCAAGTTATCTTCAGCTCCACTCCTTACTACTTTACAATTAGTGGAGACAAAGTCACCAGATATAATGACAACTTTAGCAGCGGTTAGTGAAACTCCACCTGTCAATGAGATTTTCTCACCAATAGCTTCCACTTTGTCAGTGGATGTTACAACTTCATCAACACTTGTTGTATCCTCAATTCCAGTATCTCAAACTTCACCTTTACTGGCGTCAAGTCAAGCACCACTCGATACAACTACACCACCACTGGGCTCAAGTCCATTAGCAGTCACATCAAATTTGCCAACAGTGAGCATAAGTTTTGAATCAGGCACAACAAGTTCACCACAAGGCAGTGTAACTTCAGAAGCAGTGAGAGACACTTTACCAACAATCCACACAACATTTGAAGAGAAAACATCAGAGCTAGTTGATATTCCTTCAACACTGGACCACACCACTTTACCAACAGTGAACACAGATGTAACACAAGCCAAGTTATCTTCAGCTCCACTCCTTACTACTTTACAATTAGTGGAGACAAAGTCACCAGATATAATGACAACTTTAGCAGCGGTTAGTGAAACTCCACCTGTCAATGAGACTTTCTCATCAATAGCTTCCACTTTGTCAGTGGATATTACAACTTCATCACCGCTCGCTGCATCTTCAAATCCAGTAACTCAGAGTTCACCTCTGCTCCCCTCAAGTCAAACACAACTGATCACAACTTTACCACCACTAGGTTCAAGTCCATTACCAGTCACATCAAATTTGCCAACAGTGAACATTAGCTTAGAATCAGAAACAACAAGTTCATCACAAGGCAGTGTAACTTCAGAAGCAGTGAGGGACACTTTGCCAACAATCCACACAACATTTGAAGAGAAAACATCAGAGCTAGTTGATATTTCTTCAGCACCAGATCACACCACTTTACCAACCGCTAACACAGATGTAACACAAGCCAAGTTATCTTCAGCTCCACTCCTTACTACTTTACAATTAGTGGAGACAAAGTCACCAGATATAATGACAACTTTAGCAGCGGTTAGTGAAACTCCACCTGTCAATGAGATTTTCTCACCAATAGCTTCCACTTTGTCAGTGGATGTTACAACTTCATCAACACTTGTTGTATCCTCAACTCCAGTATCTCAAACTTCACCTTTACTGGCGTCAAGTCAAGCACCACTCGATACAACTACACCACCACTGGGCTCAAGTCCATTAGCAGTCACATCAAATTTGCCAACAGTGAGCATTAGCTTAGAATCAGAAACAACAAGTTCATCACAAGGCAGTATAACTTCAGAAGCAGTGAGGGACACTTTGCCAACAATCCACACAACATTTGAAGAGAAAACATCAGAGCTAGTTGATATTTCTTCAGCACCAGATCACACCACTTTACCAACCGCTAACACAGATGTAACACAAGCCAAGTTATCTTCAGCTCCACTCCTTACTACTTTACAATTAGTGGAGACAAAGTCACCAGATATAATGACAACTTTAGCAGCGGTTAGTGAAACTCCACCTGTCAATGAGATTTTCTCACCAATAGCTTCCACTTTGTCAGTGGATGTTACAACTTCATCAACACTTGTTGTATCCTCAACTCCAGTATCTCAAACTTCACCTTTACTGGCGTCAAGTCAAGCACCACTCGATACAACTACACCACCACTGGGCTCAAGTCCATTAGCAGTCACATCAAATTTGCCAACAGTGAGCATAAGTTTTGAATCAGGCACAACAAGTTCACCACAAGGCAGTGTAACTTCAGAAGCAGTGAGAGACACTTTACCAACAATCCACACAACATTTGAAGAGAAAACATCAGAGCTAGTTGATATTCCTTCAACACTGGACCACACCACTTTACCAACAGTGAACACAGATGTAACACAAGCCAAGTTATCTTCAGCTCCACTCCTTACTACTTTACAATTAGTGGAGACAAAGTCACCAGATATAATGACAACTTTAGCAGCGGTTAGTGAAACTCCACCTGTCAATGAGACTTTCTCATCAATAGCTTCCACTTTGTCAGTGGATGTTACAACTTCATCACCGCTCGCTGCATCTTCAAATCCAGTAACTCAGAGTTCACCTCTGCTCCCCTCAAGTCAAACACAACTGATCACAACTTTACCACCACTAGGTTCAAGTCCATTACCAGTCACATCAAATTTGCCAACAGTGAGCATTAGCTTAGAATCAGAAACAACAAGTTCATCACAAGGCAGTGTAACTTCAGAAGCAGTGAGGGACACTTTGCCAACAATCCACACAACGTTTGAAGAGAAAACATCAGAGCTAGTTGATATTCCTTCAACACTGGACCACACCACTTTACCAACAGTGAACACAGATGTAACACAAAGCCAAGTTGTCTTCAGTTCCACACCTTACTACTTTACAATTAGTGGAGACAAAGTCACCAGATATACTGACAACTTTAGCACCAGTGAGTGAAACTTCACCTGTCAATGAGACTTTCTCATCAATAGCTTCCACTTTGTCAGTGGATGTTACAACTTCATCACCGCTCGCTGCATCTTCAAATCCAGTAACTCAGAGTTCACCTCTGCTCCCCTCAAGTCAAACACAACTGATCACAACTTTACCACCACTGGGCTCAAGTCCATTACCAGTCACATCAAATTTGCCAACAGTGAGCATTAGCTTAGAATCAGAAACAACAAGTTCATCACAAGGCAGTGTAACTTCAGGTCCAGTTGGGGACACTTTGCCAACAATTACCACAACTTTAGTACAGGTGAAGACGTCACAGCTAATTGATATTCCTTCATCCCCAGATCGCACAATTTTACCAACTATGAGTACAGGTGCAACAGAAGCCAAGTTGTCTTCACCTCCACCCCTTACTACTTTGCAGTCAGTTGAGACAACTTTTCCATCATTTATGACAGTTTTACCACAAGTGAATGCAACTACACTTATCAATCAGGCTGCATCACCAATAATTTCCACCTCACCTGTGGATGATAGAACATCATCAGAAATGACTGCATCTTCAACTTTACAATCTCTCAACACATCTTCTGCTCTAGTTATGATAACTTCACCTACAGTGCATGCAACTCAACCAACCCTACACACCACAACATCAGTGCCAGGTAACACAACCTTTACACAAGAACCTTAAGCTATTTCAAAAGTTACTGTCTTCATCAATACTTGGTGCATTACAAAATTTGTTACGTTAAACTCATCTCCTGTCACTTAAAGTGAGCAACCAAGTAATCCTAATGTTCCTGTTGCAGGCAATTTGATGTCTACCTCAGTAAATGAAACATCACTACCACCAGTGTCACTGGTACAACAGAGTCTTCGACAACAACAGCTTCCACACCGGTTGAGCCAAAAGATAACATTGGAATTTAAGATACAGCAAAATTTTACACCACAGCTTGGGAACAAATCATCACCGGAATATAAGGAATTAGCAACTAAAGTAACCACAACTGTAAGTTTTTTAATCTTTTTAACAACCTCAAATACAAACACAATTAATGATGTATGTATTGTATGATTGAAGTCATGAATGAAATATTTTGACCATTGATTACATTTTTTCATTAACTGACTCTTCACAGCTCAACAAAGTGTATTCAGCACAATACGGTGCACGATTTAATCGAACTGTAGTCAACGGTTTTCAGGTACAAGACACCACTCCTAATCTTTTCAAACTTTGGTGATTTAGCCTTTTGAAATCAGTTGCTCATAGTAAATGGTTAACTGTAGAAATGAAAGAATGCTGCTTTGAATTCTTATCAAAAGACATCAATTTGTTCTTTCAGTTGCAACTTAATTGAGGATTAATTACTTTAAAAATGTTTCGATGAAGTGGGCTACAGCATTTTGTAATCAGTAACCTCCAAAAATGTTTCTCTTACAGTCAAGGATCCATTGTGGTAGATGCAGAGTTGATATTCAATGATGTCATCTCACTACCAAATACTAGTTCTGTGGCTGAAACTTTGGTGGCTGCTGCTTCCAGCTCTAATTTCTCCCTCAGTGTCAACACATCATCTATTGTTGCAACAAGTAAGAGTTTATATTTAATGCCAGCTATACAGTATATGTCTGTTCATTTTTAGCAATTCTCATTGCACACATACACAAAATTAGTTTAACAACAATGTGATGCATGACTGATTAAATTGAAATTTCCACCTTGCAGTTGTGTTGTCACCAACGCAAGCCCCTGCCACGACTTCATTTTCAACATCTATCACCACATCACCTCACATTGCAACTTCATCACCTCTCCGTGAAAGTGCACCACCAGTCATGATGACTTCACCGCCAAGTGGATCAAGTACGGAACAATTCAATGCCAGTTTACCAGCAATATACACAACTTTGTCTACAGTCTCAGGTTATACAACTTTCTCACCAGTAACTACAATCCAAGTTATCAATGAAAAATCATCAGTATCAACTTTGACCTCACAAGGAGACACAACAACTTCATCACAGGGCAGTGTAATTTCAGAAGCCGTGAGTGACACTTTGCCAACAATCTACACAACGTTTGAAGAGAAAACATCAGAGCTAGTTGATATTCCTTCAACACCAGATCACACCACTTTACCAACCGCTAACACAGATGTAACACAAGCCAAGTTGTCTTCAGCTCCACGCCTTACTACTTTACAATTAGTGGAGACAAAGTCACCAGATATAATGACAACTTTAGCACCGGTTAGTGAAACTCCACCTGTCAGTGAGACTTTCTCACCAATAGCTTCCACTTTGTCAGTAGATGTTACATCTTCACCACCACTGGGTTCAAGTCCATTACCAGTCACATCAAATTTGCCAACAGTGAGCATTAGCTTAGAATCAGAAACAACAAGTTCATCACAAGGCAGTGTAACTTCAGAAGCAGTGAGGGACACTTTGCCAACAATCCACACAACGTTTGAAGAGAAAACATCAGAGCTAGTTGATATTTCTTCAACACTGGACCACACCACTTTACCAACAGTGAACACAGATGTAACACAAGCCAAGTTGTCTTCAGCTCCACTCCTTACTACTTTACAATTAGTGGAGACAAAGTCACCAGATATACTGACAACTTTAGCACCAGTGAGTGAAACTTCACCTGTCAATGAGACTTTCTCGTCAATAGCTTCCACTTTGTCAGTGGATGTTACAACTTCATCACCGCTCGCTGCATCTCAAATCCAGTAACTCAGAGTTCACCTCTGCTCCCCTCAAGTCAAACACAACTGATCACAACTTTACCACCACTGGGTTCAAGTCCATTGCCAACACATCAAATTGCCAACAGTGAGCATTAGTTTAAATCAGAACAACAAGTTCATCACAAGGCAGTATAACTTCAGAAGCAGTGAGGGACACTTTGCCAACAATCCACACAACGTTTGAAGAGAAAACATCAGAGCTAGTTGATATTTCTTCAGCACCAGATCACACCACTTTACCAACCGCTAACACAGATGTAACACAAGCCAAGTTATCTTCAGCTCCACTCCTTACTACTTTACAATTAGTGGAGACAAAGTCACCAGATATAATGACAACTTTAGCAGCGGTTAGTGAAACTCCACCTGTCAATGAGATTTTCTCACCAATAGCTTCCACTTTGTCAGTGGATGTTACAACTTCATCCAACACTTGTTGTATCCTCAATTCCAGTATCTCAAAACTTCACCTTTACTGGCGTCAAGTCAAGCACCACTCGATACAACTACACCCACCACTGGGCTCAAGTCCATTAGCAGTCACATCAAATTTGCCAACAGTGAGCATAAGTTTTGAATCAGGCACAACAAGTTCACCACAAGGCAGTGTAACTTCAGAAGCAGTGAGAGACCACTTTACCAACAATCCACACAACATTTGAAGAGAAAACATCAGAGCTAGTTGATATTCCTTCAACACTGGACCACACCACTTTACCAACAGTGAACACAGATGTAACACAAGCCAAGTTATCTTCAGCCTCCACTCCTTACTACTTTACAATTAGTGGAGACAAAGTCACCAGATTATAATGACAACTTTAGCAGCGGTTAGTGAAACTCCACCTGTCAATGAGACTTTCTCACCAATAGCTTCCACTTTGTCAGTGGATGTTACAACTTCATCAACACTTGTTGCATCTCAAATCCAGTACTCAGAGTTCACCTTTACTGGCGTCAAGTCAAGCACCACTGATACAACTACACCACCACTGGGTCAAGTCCATTAGCAGTCACATCAAATTTGCCAACAGTGAGCATTAGCTTAGAATCAGAAACAACAAGTTCATCACAAGGCAGTATAACTTCAGAAGCAGTGAGGGACACTTTGCCAACAATCCACACAACATTTGAAGAGAAAACATCAGAGCTAGTTGATATTTCTTCAGCACCAGATCACACCACTTTACCAACCGCTAACACAGATGTAACACAAGCCAAGTTATCTTCAGCTCCACTCCTTACTACTTTACAATTAGTGGAGACAAAGTCACCAGATATAATGACAACTTTAGCAGCGGTTAGTGAAACTCCACCTGTCAATGAGATTTTCTCACCAATAGCTTCCACTTTGTCAGTGGATGTTACAACTTCATCAACACTTGTTGTATCCTCAACTCCAGTATCTCAAACTTCACCTTTACTGGCGTCAAGTCAAGCACCACTCGATACAACTACACCACCACTGGGCTCAAGTCCATTAGCAGTCACATCAAATTTGCCAACAGTGAGCATTAAGTTTTGAATCAGAAACAACAAGTTCACCACAAGGCAGTGTAACTTCAGAAGCAGTGAGGACACTTTGCCAACAATCCACACAACATTTGAAGAGAAAACATCAGAGCTAGTTGATATTCCTTCAACACACTTTACCAACAGTAACACAGATGTAACACAAGCCAAGTTATCTTCAGCTCCACTCCTTACTACTTTACAATTAGTGGAGACAAAGTCACCAGATATAATGACAACTTTAGCAGCGGTTAGTGAAACTCCACCTGTCAATGAGACTTTCTCATCAATAGCTTCCACTTTGTCAGTGGATGTTACAACTTCATCAACCGCTTCAACTCCAGTATCTCAATTCACCTCTACTCCCTCAAGTCAAACACAACTTACAACTCACCACCACTAAGTCCATTACCAGTCACATCAAATTTGCCAACAGTGAGCATTAGTTTAGAATCAGAAACAACAAGTTCATCACAAGGCAGTGTAACTTCAGAAGCAGTGAGGACACTTTGCCAACAATCCACACAACATTTGAAGAGAAAACATCAGAGCTAGTTGATATTCCTTCAACACCAGATCACACCACTTTACCAACGTAACACAGATGTAACACAAGCCAAGTTATCTTCAGCTCCACTCCTTACTACTTTACAATTAGTGGAGACAAAGTCACCAGATATAATGACAACTTTAGCAGCGGTTAGTGAAACTCCACCTGTCAATGAGACTTTCTCATCAATAGCTTCCACTTTGTCAGTGGATGCTCACAGTTCATCACAAGGCAGTATAACTTCAGAAGCAGTGAGGGACACTTTGCCAACAATCCACACAACATTTGAAGAGAAAACATCAGAGCTAGTTGATATTTCTTCAGCACCAGATCACACCACTTTACCAACCGCTAACACAGATGTAACACAAGCCAAGTTATCTTCAGCTCCACTCCTTACTACTTTACAATTAGTGGAGACAAAGTCACCAGATATAATGACAACTTTAGCAGCGGTTAGTGAAACTCCACCTGTCAATGAGATTTTCTCACCAATAGCTTCCACTTTGTCAGTGGATGTTACAACTTCATCAACACTTGTTGTATCCTCAACTCCAGTATCTCAAACTTCACCTTTACTGGCGTCAAGTCAAGCACCACTCGATACAACTACACCACCACTGGGCTCAAGTCCATTAGCAGTCACATCAAATTTGCCAACAGTGAGCATAAGTTTTGAATCAGGCACAACAAGTTCACCACAAGGCAGTGTAACTTCAGAAGCAGTGAGAGACACTTTACCAACAATCCACACAACATTTGAAGAGAAAACATCAGAGCTAGTTGATATTCCTTCAACACTGGACCACACCACTTTACCAACAGTGAACACAGATGTAACACAAGCCAAGTTATCTTCAGCTCCACTCCTTACTACTTTACAATTAGTGGAGACAAAGTCACCAGTGGATGTTACAACTTCATCACCGCTCGCTGCATCTTCAAATCCAGTAACTCAGAGTTCACCTCTGCTCCCCTCAAGTCAAACACAACTGGTTAGTGAAACTCCACCTGTCAATGAGACTCCAACAGTCAATAGCTTCCACTTTGTCAGTGGATGTTACAACTTCATCACCGCTCGCTGCATCTTCAAATCCAGTAACTCAGAGTTCACCTCTGCTCCCCTCAAGTCAAACACAACTGATCACAACTTTACCACCACTAGGTTCAAGTCCATTACCAGTCACATCAAATTTTCCAACAGTGAGCATTAGCTTAGAATCAGAAACAACAAGTTCATCACAAGGCAGTGTAACTTCAGAAGCAGTGAGGGACACTTTGCCAACAATCCACACAACGTTTGAAGAGAAAACATCAGAGCTAGTTGATATTCCTTCAACACTGGACCACACCACTTTACCAACAGTGAACACAGATGTAACACAAGCCAAGTTGTCTTCAGTTCCACACCTTACTACTTTACAATTAGTGGAGACAAAGTCACCAGATATACTGACAACTTTAGCACCAGTGAGTGAAACTTCACCTGTCAATGAGACTTTCTCATCAATAGCTTCCACTTTGTCAGTGGATGTTACAACTTCATCACCGCTCGCTGCATCTTCAAATCCAGTAACTCAGAGTTCACCTCTGCTCCCCTCAAGTCAAACACAACTGATCACAACTTTACCACCACTGGGCTCAAGTCCATTACCAGTCACATCAAATTTGCCAACAGTGAGCATTAGCTTAGAATCAGAAACAACAAGTTCATCACAAGGCAGTGTAACTTCAGGTCCAGTTGGGGACACTTTGCCAACAATTACCACAACTTTAGTACAGGTGAAGACGTCACAGCTAATTGATATTCCTTCATCCCCAGATCGCACAATTTTACCAACTATGAGTACAGGTGCAACAGAAGCCAAGTTGTCTTCACCTCCACCCCTTACTACTTTGCAGTCAGTTGAGACAACTTTTCCATCATTTATGACAGTTTTACCACAAGTGAATGCAACTACACTTATCAATCAGGCTGCATCACCAATAATTTCCACCTCACCTGTGGATGATAGAACATCATCAGAAATGACTGCATCTTCAACTTTACAATCTCTCAACACATCTTCTGCTCTAGTTATGATAACTTCACCTACAGTGCATGCAACTCAACCAACCCTACACACCACAACATCAGTGCCAGGTAACACAACCTTTACACAAGAACCTTAAGCTATTTCAAAAGTTACTGTCTTCATCAATACTTGGTGCATTACAAAATTTGTTACGTTAAACTCATCTCCTGTCACTTAAAGTGAGCAACCAAGTAATCCTAATGTTCCTGTTGCAGGCAATTTGATGTCTACCTCAGTAAATGAAACATCACTACCACCAGTGTTCACTGGTACAACCGAGTCTTCGACAACAACAGCTTCCACACCGGTTGAGCCAAAGATAACATTGGAATTTAAGATACAGCAAAATTTTACACCACAGCTTGGGAACAAATCATCACCGGAATATAAGGAATTAGCAACTAAAGTAACCACAACTGTAAGTTTTTTAATCTTTTTAACAACCTCAAATACAAACACAATTAATGATGTATGTATTGTATGATTGAAGTCATGAATGAAATATTTTGACCATTGATTACATTTTTTCATTAACTGACTCTTCACAGCTCAACAAAGTGTATTCAGCACAATACGGTGCACGATTTAATCGAACTGTAGTCAACGGTTTCAGGTACAAGACACCACTCCTAATCTTTTCAAACTTTGGTGATTTAGCCTTTTGAAATCAGTTGCCTCATAGTAAATGGTTAACTGTAGAAATGAAAGAATGCTGCTTTGAATTCTTATCAAAAGACATCAATTTGTTCTTTCAGTTGCAACTTAATTGAGGATTAATTACTTTAAAAATGTTTCGATGAAGTGGGCTACAGCATTTTGTAATCAGTAACCTCCAAAAATGTTTCTCTTACAGTCAAGGATCCATTGTGGTAGATGCAGAGTTGATATTCAATGATGTCATCTCACTACCAAATACTAGTTCTGTGGCTGAAACTTTGGTGGCTGCTGCTTCCAGCTCTAATTTCTCCCTCAGTGTCAACACATCATCTATTGTTGCAACAAGTAAGAGTTTATATTTAATGCCAGCTATACAGTATATGTCTGTTCATTTTAGCAATTCTCATTGCACACATACACAAAATTAGTTTAACAACAATGTGATGCATGACTGATTAAATTGAAATTTCCACCTTGCAGTTGTGTTGTCACCAACGCAAGCCCCTGCCACGACTTCATTTTCAACATCTATCACCACATCACCTCACATTGCAACTTCATCACCTCTCCGTGAAAGTGCACCACCAGTCATGATGACTTCACCGCCAAGTGGATCAAGTACGGAACAATTCAATGCCAGTTTACCAGCAATATACACAACTTTGTCTACAGTCTCAGGTTATACAACTTTCTCACCAGTAACTACAATCCAAGTTATCAATGAAAAATCATCAGTATCAACTTTGACCTCACAAGGAGACACAACAACTTCATCACAGGGCAGTGTAATTTCAGAAGCCGTGAGTGACACTTTGCCAACAATCTACACAACGTTTGAAGAGAAAACATCAGAGCTAGTTGATATTCCTTCAACACCAGATCACACCACTTTACCAACCGCTAACACAGATGTAACACAAGCCAAGTTGTCTTCAGCTCCACGCCTTACTACTTTACAATTAGTGGAGACAAAGTCACCAGATATAATGACAACTTTAGCACCGGTTAGTGAAACTCCACCTGTCAGTGAGACTTTCTCACCAATAGCTTCCACTTTGTCAGTAGATGTTACATCTTCACCACCACTGGGTTCAAGTCCATTACCAGTCACATCAAATTTGCCAACAGTGAGCATTAGCTTAGAATCAGAAACAACAAGTTCATCACAAGGCAGTGTAACTTCAGAAGCAGTGAGGGACACTTTGCCAACAATCCACACAACGTTTGAAGAGAAAACATCAGAGCTAGTTGATATTTCTTCAGCACCAGATCACACCACTTTACCAACCGTAACACAGATGTAACACAAGCCAAGTTATCTTCAGCTCCACTCCTTACTACTTTACAATTAGTGGAGACAAAGTCACCAGATATAATGACAACTTTAGCAGCGGTTAGTGAAACTCCACCTGTCAATGAGATTTTCTCACCAATAGCTTCCACTTTGTCAGTGGATGTTACAACTTCATCAACACTTGTTGTATCCTCAACTCCAGTATCTCAAACTTCACCTTTACTGGCGTCAAGTCAAGCACACTCGATACAACTACACCACCACTGGGTTCAAGTCCATTAGCAGTCACATCAAATTTGCCAACAGTGAGCATTAGCTTAGAATCAGAAACAACAAGTTCATCACAAGGCAGTATAACTTCAGAAGCAGTGAGGGACACTTTGCCAACAATCCACACAACATTTGAAGAGAAAACATCAGAGCTAGTTGATATTTCTTCAGCACCAGATCACACCACTTTACCAACCGCTAACACAGATGTAACACAAGCCAAGTTATCTTCAGCTCCACTCCTTACTACTTTACAATTAGTGGAGACAAAGTCACCAGATATAATGACAACTTTAGCAGCGGTTAGTGAAACTCCACCTGTCAATGAGATTTTCTCACCAATAGCTTCCACTTTGTCAGTGGATGTTACAACTTCATCAACACTTGTTGTATCCTCAACTCCAGTATCTCAAACTTCACCTTTACTGGCGTCAAGTCAAGCACCACTCGATACAACTACACCACCACTGGGCTCAAGTCCATTAGCAGTCACATCAAATTTGCCAACAGTGAGCATAAGTTTTGAATCAGGCACAACAAGTTCACCACAAGGCAGTGTAACTTCAGAAGCAGTGAGAGACACTTTACCAACAATCCACACAACATTTGAAGAGAAAACATCAGAGCTAGTTGATATTCCTTCAACACTGGACCACACCACTTTACCAACAGTGAACACAGATGTAACACAAGCCAAGTTATCTTCAGCTCCACTCCTTACTACTTTACAATTAGTGGAGACAAAGTCACCAGATATAATGACAACTTTAGCAGCGGTTAGTGAAACTCCACCTGTCAATGAGACTTTCTCACCAATAGCTTCCACTTTGTCAGTGGATGTTACAACTTCATCAACACTTGTTGTATCCTCAACTCCAGTATCTCAAACTTCACCTTTACTTCAAGTCAAGCACCACTCGATACAACTACACCACCACTGGGCTCAAGTCCATTAGCAGTCACATCAAATTTGCCAACAGTGAGCATTAGCTTAGAATCAGAAACAACAAGTTCATCACAAGGCAGTATAACTTCAGAAGCAGTGAGGGACACTTTGCCAACAATCCACACAACATTTGAAGAGAAAACATCAGAGCTAGTTGATATTTCTTCAGCACCAGATCACACCACTTTACCAACCGCTAACACAGATGTAACACAAGCCAAGTTATCTTCAGCTCCACTCCTTACTACTTTACAATTAGTGGAGACAAAGTCACCAGATATAATGACAACTTTAGCAGCGGTTAGTGAAACTCCACCTGTCAATGAGATTTTCTCACAATAGCTTCCACTTTGTCAGTGGATGTTACAACTTCATCAACACTTGTTGTATCCTCAACTCCAGTATCTCAAACTTCACCTTTACTGGCGTCAAGTCAAGCACCACTCGATACAACTACACCACCACTGGGCTCAAGTCCATTAGCAGTCACATCAAATTTGCCAACAGTGAGCATAAGTTTTGAATCAGGCACAACAAGTTCACCACAAGGCAGTGTAACTTCAGAAGCAGTGAGAGACACTTTACCAACAATCCACACAACATTTGAAGAGAAAACATCAGAGCTAGTTGATATTCCTTCAACACTGGACCACACCACTTTACCAACAGTGAACACAGATGTAACACAAGCCAAGTTATCTTCAGCTCCACTCCTTACTACTTTACAATTAGTGGAGACAAAGTCACCAGATATAATGACAACTTTAGCAGCGGTTAGTGAAACTCCACCTGTCAATGAGACTTTCTCACCATTAGCTTCCACTTCATCAGTAGATGTTACATCTTCACCACCACTGGGTTCAAGTCCATTAGCAGTCACATCAAATTTGCCAACAGTGAACATAAGTTACACAACAGTTCACCACAAGGCAGTGTAACAGAAGCAGTGAGACACTTTACCAACAATTCACCAGTTCAGAGTTCACTCCACTCTTACTACTTTACAATCAGCTCACCAGATCTGACAACTTTAGTGAGTGAAACAAATGAGACACAACTGAGTGGATGTTACACTTCATCACTTGCATCTTCAAATCCAGTAACTCACTTCCGTCCTCAAGTCAAATACAAGTGGTTCAAGCATTAGCCAGAATAGAACACAACAACTTCATCACAAGGCAGTGTAACTTCAAAAGCAGTGAGGACACTTTGCCAACAATCCACACAACATTTGAAGAGAAAACATCAGAGTAGTTGATATTCCTAACACCAGTCACACCACTTTACCAACAGTGAACACAGATGTAACACAAGCCAAGTTGTCTTCAGCACTCAGTGGAGACAAAGTCACAGATATACTGACAACTTTACCAACTTCACCTGTCAATGAACACAGATGTAACACAAGCCAAGTTATCTTCAGCTCCACTCCTTACTACTTTACAATTAGTGGAGACAAAGTCACCAGATATAAGAGAAAACATGACAACTTTAGCAACACAGATGTAACACAAGGTTAGTGAAACTCCACCTGTCAATGAGACTTTCTCACCAATAGCTTCCACTTTGTCAGTGGATGTTACAACTTCATCACCACTGGGTTCAAGTCATTCCAGTCACATCAAATTTGCCTTTCTGTCAAGTCAAGAATTAGGCACAACAAGTTCACCACAAGGCAGTCTTCAGATGACAACTCCACACCACCACTGGGCACAGATGTAACAAGTCCATTAGCAGTCACATCAAATTTGCCAACAGTGAGCATAAGTTTTGAATCAGGCACAACAAGTTCACCACAAGGCAGTGTAACTTCAGAAGCAGTGAGAGACACTTTACCAACAATCCACACAACATTTGAAGAGAAAACATCAGAGCTAGTTGATATTCCTTCAACACTGCAGACCACACCACTTTACCAACCAGTGAACACAGATGTAACACAAGCCAAGTTGTCTTCAGCTCCACTCCTTACTACTTTACAATTCAGTGGAGACAAAGTCACCAGATATACTGACAACTTTAGCACCAGTGAGTGAAACTTCACCTGTCAATGAGACTTTCTCATCAATAGCTTCCACTTTGTCAGTGGATGTTACAACTTCATCACCGCTCGCTGCATCTTCAATCCAGTAACTCAGAGTTCACCTCTGCTCCCCTCAAGTCAAACACAACTGATCACAACTTTACCACCACTGGGTTCAAGTCCATTGCCAACCACATCAAATTTGCCAACAGTGAGCATTAAGTTTTCAAATCAGATACAACAAGTTTGTCACAAGGCAGTATAACTTCAGAAGCAGTGAGGGACACTTTGCCAACAATCCACACAACGTTTGAAGAGAAAACATCAGAGCTAGTTGATATTCTTCAACACCAGATCACACCACTCACCTTTACCAACAGTGAACACAGATGTAACACAAGCCAAGTTGTCTTCAGCTTCCACTCCTTACTACTTTACAATCAGTGGAGACAAAGTCACCAGATATACATGAACAACTTTAGCACCGAGTTAGTGAAACTTCCACCTGTCGATGAGACTTTCTCACCATTAGCTTCCACTTCATCAGTAGATGTTACATCTTCATCACCCACTGCTGTCAATCCAGTAACTCAGAGTTCCCATCTAGCTCCCTCAAGTCAACACAACTGATCACAACTTTATGCCAACCAGTGCAGCATAAGTTTTGAATCAGGCACAACAAGTTCACACAAGGCAGTGTAACTTCAGAAGCAGTGAGAGGACACTTTACCAACAATCCACACAACATTTGAAGAGAAAACATCAGAGCTAGTTGATATTCCTTCAACACTGGACCACACCACTTTACCAACAGTGAACACAGATGTAACACAAGCCAAGTTGTCTTCAGCTCCACTCCTTACTACTTTACAATCAGTGGAGACAAAGTCACCAGATATACTGACAACTTTAGCACCAGTGAGTGAAACTTCACCTGTCAATGAGACTTTCTCCTCAATAGCTTCCACTTTGTCAGTGGATGTTACAACTTCATCACCGCTCGCTGCATCGTCAAATCCAGTAACTCAGAGTTCACCTCTGCTCCCCTCAAGTCAAACACAACTGATCACAACTTACCACCACTGGGTTCAAGTCCATTGCCAACCACATCAAATTCGCCAACAGTGAGCATTAGTTAGAATCAGAAACAACAAGTTCATCCACAAGGCAGTGTAACTTCAGAAGCAGTGAGGACACTTTGCCAACAATCCACACAACATTTGAAGAGAAAACATCAGAGCTAGTTGATATTTTTTCAACACCAGATCACACCACTTTACCAACCGCTAACACAGATGTAACACAAGCCAAGTTATCTTCAGCTTCACTCCTTACTACTTTACAATTGGTCGATACAAAGTCACCAGATATAATGACAACTTTAGCAGCGGTTAGTGAAACTCCACCTGTCGATGAGACTTTCTCACCATTAGCTTCCACTTCATCAGTAGATGTTACATCTTCACCACCACTGGGTTCAAGTCCATTAGCAGTCACATCAAATTTGCCAACAGTGAGCATAAGTTTTGAATCAGGCACAACAAGTTCACCACAAGGCAGTGTAACTTCAGAAGCAGTGAGAGACACTTTACCAACAATCCACACAACATTTGAAGAGAAAACATCAGAGCTAGTTGATATTCCTTCAACACTGGACCACACCACTTTACCAACAGTGAACACAGATGTAACACAAGCCAAGTTGTCTTCAGCTCCACTCCTTACTACTTTACAATCAGTGGAGACAAAGTCACCAGATATACTGACAACTTTAGCACCAGTGAGTCAAACTTCACCTGTCAATGAGACTTTCTCATCAATAGTTTCCACTTTGTCAGTGGATGTTACAACTTCATCACCACTCGCTGCATCTTCAAATCCAGTAACTCAGATTTCACCTTTCCCATCCTCAAGTCAAATACAAGTCATCACAACTTTACCACCACTGGGTTCAAGCCCATTGCCAGCCACATCAAATTTGCCAACAGTGAGCATTAGCTTAGAATCAGAAACAACAAGTTCAGCACAAGGCAGTGTAACTTCAAAAGCAGTGAGGGACACTTTGCCAACAATCCACACAACATTTGAAGAGAAAACATCAGAGCTAGTTGATATTTCTTCAACACCAGATCACACCACTTTACCAACCGCTAACACAGATGTAACACAAGCCAGGTTGTCTTCAGTTCCACTCCTTACTACTTTACAATCAGTGGAGACAAAGTCACCAGATAGAATGGCAACTTTAGCACCAGTGAATGCAACCAAACCTATAGATGAGACTTCTTCACCAATCTTTTCTTCCTCATCCTTTGATATAACATCTTCATCACCATTTGTTGCATCTTCAACAGCTGTAACTTTACCTCTACTCCCCTCAAGTCAAACACAACTCAAAACTACTTTACCAGCACTGGGCTCAAGCCCTTTATCAGCCACATCAAATTTGCCAACAGTTAGCAAACGTTTAGAATCAGATACAACAAGTTCTTTACAAGGCAGTATAACTAACCTAAAAGCAGTCAGTGACATTTTGCCAACAATCCACACAACCTTGGTACAACAAAAGACATCACACCTAGTTGCTAATACTTCATCCCCAGATCACACCACTTTACCATCTGTGACCGTGGATGTAATACCAGCCAACTTGTCTTCACTTCCGGTCCCTACTACATTACTGTCAATTGAGACAACTTTTCCAGCATTTAAGACAGTTTTACCACACGTGAATGCAACTGCATTTACCAATGAGACTTCCTCACTAATAATATCCACCTCGTCAGTGGATGAAACAACTTCATCACCACATGTATCTTCAGTTCCAGTTACACAAACTTCATCTCTACTCCCTTCAAGCCCAGCACAATTCAGTACAAGTTCACCACCATTGGGTTCAAGTCCATTTCCCACCACATCAAATTTACCAACAATCCGCATAAGTTTAAAATCAGACACAACAAGTTCATCACAAGACAGTGTTACTACAGAATCAGTCAGTGACACATTGCCAACAATCCACACGTTTGAAGAGAAAACATCAGAGCTAGTTGATATTTCTTCAACACCAGATCACACCACTTTACTAACCGCTAACACAGATGTAACACAAGCCAAGTTGTCTTCAGCTCCACTCCTTACTACTTTACAATCAGTGGAGACAAAGTCACCAGATATACTGACAACTTTAGCACCACTGAGTGAAACTTCACCTGTCAATGAGACTTTCTCATCAATAGTTTCCACTTTGTCAGTGGATGTTACAACTTCATCACCACTCGCTGCATCTTCAAATCCAGTAACTCAGATTTCACCTTTCCCGTCCTCAAGTCAAATTCAAGTCATCACAACTTTACCACCACTGGGTTCAAGCCCATTGCCAGCCACATCAAATTTGCCAACAGTGAGCATTAGCTTAGAATCAGAAACAACAAGTTCAGCACAAGGCAGTGTAACTTCAAAAGCAGTGAGGGACACTTTGCCAACAATCCACACAACATTTGAAGAGAAAACATCAGAGCTAGTTGATATTTCTTCAACACCAGATCACACCACTTTACCAACCGCTAACACAGATGTAACACAAGCCAAGTTGTCTTCAGCTCCACTCCTTACTACTTTACAATTAGTGGAGACAAAGTCACCAGATATACTGACAACTTTAGCACCAGTGAGTGAAACTTCACCTTTCAATGAGACTTTCTCATCAATAGTTTCCACTTTGTCAGTGGATGTTACAACTTCATCACCACTCGCTGCATCTTCAAATCCAGTAACTCAGATTTCACCTTTCCCGTCCTCAAGTCAAATGCAAGTCATCACAACTTTACCATCACTGGGTTCAAGCCCATTGCCAGCCACATCAAATTTGCCAACAGTGAGCATTAGCTTAGAATCAGAAACAACAAGTTCAGCACAAGGCAGTGTAACTTCAAAAGCAGTGAGGGACACTTTGCCAACAATCCACACAACATTTGAAGAGAAAACATCAGAGCTAGTTGATATTTCTTCAACACCAGATCACACCACTTTACCAACCGCTAACACAGATGTAACACAAGCCAAGTTATCTTCAGCTCCACTCCTTACTACTTTACAATTAGTCGAGACAAAGTCACCAGATATAATGACAACTTTAGCACCGGTTAGTGAAACTCCACCTGTCAATGAGACTTTCTCACCATTAGCTTCCACTTCATCAGTAGATGTTACATCTTCACCACCACTGGGTTCAAGTCCATTAGCAGTCACATCAAATTTGCCAACAGTGAGCATAAGTTTTGAATCAGGCACAACAAGTTCACCACAAGGCAGTGTAACTTCAGAAGCAGTGAGAGACACTTTACCAACAATCCACACAACATTTGAAGAGAAAACATCAGAGCTAGTTGATATTCCTTCAACACTGGACCACACCACTTTACCAACAGTGAACACAGATGTAACACAAGCCAAGTTGTCTTCAGCTCCACTCCTTACTACTTTACAATCAGTGGAGACAAAGTCACCAGATAGAATGGCAACTTTAGCACCAGTGAATGCAACCAAACCTATAGATGAGACTTCTTCACCAATCTTTTCTTCCTCATCCTTTGATATAACATCTTCATCACCATTTGTTGCATCTTCAACAGCTGTAACTTTACCTCTACTCCCCTCAAGTCAAACACAACTCAAAACTACTTTACCAGCACTGGGCTCAAGCCCTTTATCAGCCACATCAAATTTGCCAACAGTTAGCAAACGTTTAGAATCAGATACAACAAGTTCTTTACAAGGCAGTATAACTAACCTAAAAGCAGTCAGTGACATTTTGCCAACAATCCACACAACCTTGGTACAACAAAAGACATCACACCTAGTTGCTAATACTTCATCCCCAGATCACACCACTTTACCATCTGTGACCGTGGATGTAATACCAGCCAACTTGTCTTCACTTCCGGTCCCTACTACATTACTGTCAATTGAGACAACTTTTCCAGCATTTAAGACAGTTTTACCACACGTGAATGCAACTGCATTTACCAATGAGACTTCCTCACTAATAATATCCACCTCGTCAGTGGATGAAACAACTTCATCACCACATGTATCTTCAGTTCCAGTTACACAAACTTCATCTCTACTCCCTTCAAGCCCAGCACAATTCAGTACAAGTTCACCACCATTGGGTTCAAGTCCATTTCCCACCACATCAAATTTACCAACAATCCGCATAAGTTTAAAATCAGACACAACAAGTTCATCACAAGACAGTGTTACTACAGAATCAGTCAGTGACACATTGCCAACAATCCACACGTTTGAAGAGAAAACATCAGAGCTAGTTGATATTTCTTCAACACCAGATCACACCACTTTACTAACCGCTAACACAGATGTAACACAAGCCAAGTTGTCTTCAGTTCCACGCCTTACTACTTTACAATTAGTGGAGAAAAAGTCACCAGATATAATGACAACTTTAGCACCGGTTAGTGAAACTCCACCTGTCGATGAGACTTTCTCACCATTAGCTTCCACTTCATCAGTAGATGTTACATCTTCACCACCACTGGGTTCAAGTCCATTAGCAGTCACATCAAATTTGCCAACAGACAGCATAAGTTTTGAATCAGGCACAACAAGTTCACCACAAGGCAGTGTAACTTCAGAAGCAGTGAGAGACACTTTACCAACAATCCACACAACATTTGAAGAGAAAACATCAGAGCTAGTTGATATTCCTTCAACACTGGACCACACCACTTTACCAACAGTGAACACAGATGTAACACAAGCCAAGTTGTCTTCAGCTCCACTCCTTACTACTTTACAATCAGTGGAGACAAAGTCACCAGATATACTGACAACTTTAGCACCAGTGAGTCAAACTTCACCTGTCAATGAGACTTTCTCATCAATAGCTTCCACTTTGTCAGCGGATGTTACAACTTCATCACCGCTCGCTGCATCTTCAAATCCAGTAACTCAGAGTTCACCTCTGCTCCCCTCAAGTCAAACACAACTGATCACAACTTTACCACCACTGGGTTCAAGTCCATTGCCAACCACATCAAATTTGCCAACAGTGAGCATTAGTTTCAAATCAGATACAACAAGTTTGTCACAAGGCAGTATAACTTCAGAAGCAGTGAGGGACACTTTGCCAACAATCCACACAACGTTTGAAGAGAAAACATCAGAGCTAGTTGATATTCCTTCAACACCAGATCACACCACTTTACCAACCATGACCATGGGTGTTACACAAGTTAAGTTGACTTTAACATCATTCCATAGTACTTTACAATCAGACGAGACAACTTTTCCAGCATTTGCCACAATTTTACCACAAGTGAATGAAACTCCACTTATCAATCAGACTGCATCACCAGCAATTCCAACCTCACAAGTGAATGATAGAACTTCATCAGAACTGACTGCATCTTCATCTCCAACTTTAAAATCTCTCAATATATCTTCTGCTCTAGTCATGACAGCTTCACCTACAGTGCATGCAACTCAACCAACCCTACACACCACACCATCATTGCCAGGTAAGATAACCTTTACACAAGAACTATCAGCTATTTGAAAAGTTACTGTCTTAATTAAGAGTTTATATTAATTAATGTTAATGTTTATATAAGTAGTGTCTGTATTTATTAATGAATTTTTACCCCCTGAATGTGCCATCAGACACATTACAATCTCCACAATAATCAAGTGTCAGTTAATGCAATCTGAACCACAGTCAATGAAACTTCCAACAATAATTTAATTTGCAACCCAAGTGCTTGAGCATACAGTATTCTCAAAATATTAAATGCATGCTATGAATAACTGTTAACTGTCAACGTAAACTGCATCCAGTGTAACATCCAGCGCAAAACTCACAAACTCGTCCAAGCTTTGTTTTTCAAAAATGTCACCAATTGATTCTCATTCACTTACAGGTAATGTGACAGCTCCCCAAGTGACTGCAACATCTTCAGCGCCAACAATTGCAACAAGTACTACTGTTTTGGAAGCAACAACAATAGCCACCTCACCACCAGAGGCAAAGATCAAGTTAGGATTTAAAATGGAGCAAAATTTTATATCAGAACTTGGAAATAAATCCTCACCACAGTTCAAGAGTTTATCAGACAAAGTTACAACAGCGGTAAGTATGTTGACAGTTCCTCTACAGAAGACATTGAATTTCACATCAAAAGTATTTTATGGTAAACATTAACATGTCCCATATTCCCAGGATGTTTACACTAGGATTAGATAAATATCTTTATCACCTTGAAGTACTCAATTTCTTTCCTTCTATGAGCATAATTTTTACATAATATCTGAATTATCTTTGTAAATTCTGTTTTGCAGCTGGATGATGTCTACACAAGGGAATATGGCATACGCTTCATTAAATCTGTTGTCAGCTCTTTCAGGTATACAATGTTTGTTGTGCATTTAAATCAAAGATTATGTGTTTTGTGTATCCCAGCTGGTTGGATTTTTGCAAACTTTGCAGTTATTCCACAAAGGAGAATCACACCAGAACAACAATCGCAAATATGTATTTAATATATATATTCAAGATATCATAACATACTGCTTAATGCAACATTTTGATATTTTTCTTCTGCAAGTAACAGATATGCTCAGTTTTTTCAACTTGGTCCTAATATAATGTCTGCATGTATGTTGCAAGATTTTTTGGTCACTATAATGATTCCTCCTCTCCATGCCTCAAGTTAGTACTTGAAAAGATCCTTTCTTACCACCACTCTGAACTAAGATGACTGACAAAATCCACAATCGTTATTCTGCACAAAGGTTCATCTCAAGCTACTATGAGGCTTCAGCAAGAGGTAACAAGAGGTTACCTTTTAGAGTTAGATTTCTTAATATACATCTCAAAAACTGTAGATTTTGAACATACCACCTTGTTTTGGGCAACTCAGTCTGCAGAAGCATCTTTAATTAGCTATGACTAAACTGGAATATATTCTTGGTCTGAACAATGACTCTGAATTTTATCCCCTATCTATTACATGGAGTTACGCTAGGGGGGATCACTTCATAGAGAGGAGGAATAATTACAGCAACCAGTAACTTTTTAACTGTAAATATGGGCATATGAATATTACTACGTAAGATAGATATGAAAAAAATCTGAATCAGTCCTCAGAGCAGTGTGCTTTGATTTTAGGGGGAATTGTTTTCTCTCTCTTGTATGTATTTTTGTGATTATATGAGAAATCACAATAATTGTAATAACACTATTTTCTTTTACAGTGAAGGTTCAGTTGTGGTAGATGCTGAACTTTTATTTAATAGTGCAAGCTTAGTGCCTGAACCTAGTGCTGTGGCAGAGGTTCTGATGGCTGCAGTATCCAACAGTTCCAACTTCTCTCTCCCAGTCAATGTATCAAGCATTGTTGCAGCAAGTAAGAGTTGTTTTCCTAAATACATGGAACTGAAATCAATTGCTATCGAACCTCTACAACAATTTCTTTGCATTTAATTAATGTAATTTTTTACATGTTTTATTATTACAGGTTTTGGCACTGCAACAACTACACCAACAACTCTTCCCGCTACTCCTCTTAGTCCAGTTGCTGCCACTAATGCTACTACTTCAGCAGTTCCTAATGCTACAACTGTTTCAACTGCTACACCTTCTCCCAGTACAACACAGTTCACTGATACTATAGCTACTTCCACTACAGAAACCATCACCACTGCATCAACAAATCCTCCTACATCCAGTGAGGGAACCCTGGGTCTTCAGTTTAGCCTTGACCAAATATTTACATCAGACCTCTCCAACTCATCCTCAAGTGCATTTAAATCTTTAGCTGCATCAGTCCGTCAAAGAGGTAAGATGTCCCTATAGGGTATTATAACATTACGCTTTTAACCACCTAAACACTTTTTGAAAATATATCTTATCAGCACGAACAATTACTCTAAGTAGACTCGTGTTGCTGATGTTTTTGCATTGATGTACATTATATTAGAAGGTCTCAGTAGGCTTCACTCTCCAATGTCTTCACACCTAAACAACGCCCTTTCTTCAAAGGTGATCAAGAAAGTGGTTTATTTGTGGTAAAATGTTCATTGGTGCTCATGGCCATTTGTTGTATTTTTAATTGCAAAAGACTCTAATGTTCTCTTTCAGGTAAACAAAGTAGGTCAAAAGGTGTATGGATCATCTTTCCGTCGTTCAATCGTCAACAAATTCACGTGAGACAAAATTTTAGTCATTGGCTAATTTTTGCTACATGTGCTGGTCACTTGCTTTATGATTGTTAGATGTATTATTTTCTACATGTCTCTGTAGGAGTGGATCAGTGGTCGTTGACATGACTCTCGTGTTCAAAGATGAAAACTCAGTTCCTTCAGCAAGCAATGCAACTTCAGAGTTCAGCAGTGGACTTAGTAACTCTACCTTCCTGAATGTTATATCAGGCAGTGTTAGTGCAAGTAAGTAACTGGAGACTTAAAAATTATAATTAATTAATCTGTTTATTAATATGCATGTTACAATGTCATATTAACTGATAAACCATTGGTTTATCATTGGTTTACAACTTCCTCTTCTTCTGCTGCCTCCACCACTGTACCTAATGTTACAGCCACCCTAA
This sequence comes from Lates calcarifer, assembly GCF_001640805.2. Lineage (NCBI taxonomy): Eukaryota > Metazoa > Chordata > Actinopteri > Centropomidae > Lates > Lates calcarifer. The sequence continues at coordinate 13,938,807 of NC_066837.1, read as the reverse complement.
CTGCAGTTCCAGCGACAGCTTCTAATGCAACTTCTGCGCCAACTGCAGCTCCAACTGCTGCTCCAACTGCTGCTAGCAATGTTACAACTACTCCAAGTGCTGCTCCTAATGCTACAGCTGCACCTACCGCTGCTTCCACAGCTGCACCAGCTTCATCAACCGCCACTGCATCAACAGATCCTCCTACATCCAGTGAGGGAACCCTGGGTCTTATATTCAGTCTCAACCAAACATTTACATCAGATCTCTCCAACTCATCCTCAACTGCATTTAAGTCTTTAGCTGCATCAGTGGTCAAAGAGGTAAGATGTTACTGTAGGATATTATAATACTGAGCTCTCTACCACAAAAACATTCTATTCCTGAGGAAATTTAAATGTTACTCTGAAAATGGTATTCTGTGAGCATCAGAAGATAAGGGGATACATTTCACATGTTGCTGCAAAAATTTGAATATTAAGAAAAAATCGTTTTTAGCAATATATCTGATCAGCATTAACAATGCATGTAAGAGGACTCAAATTGGCAACATTTTTTTGCATTGATGTAGATTAAAATTTTAAGAATTCAAATATAAATTTTTATCATTCACAGTTAATACAGGGACTGTTTCATCATATTACACAAAGTTGTTCTTTTTATGTTCTTATTGGCTGCAAGTTATAAACGTCCCCTAAAATCAGATTGAGCCAGTGTATTCACATCTAAATACCCCTTCCTAGAGGGGCAATCAAGAAAGTGGTGTATTTGTGGTAATATGTTCATTAGTGCTCATGGCCATTTCTTATATTTTCAATTGCAAATGGCCGTAATGTTCTCTTTCAGGTAAACAAAGTAGGTCAAAAGGTGTATGGATCATCTTACAGTCGCTCCATTGTCAACAAGTTCACGTAAGAATTTCAGTCATTGGCTAATTTTTGCCAGACCTGTGCTGATTATTTGCTTTTTACTTACTTTACTTTTGGTCTTTGTCACTGTAGGAGTGGCTCAGTGGACGTCGACATGACTCTTGTGTTCACTAATAAAAACTCAGTTCCCTCAGCAAGCAATGCAACTTCAGAATTCAGCAGAGGACTTAGCAACTTTCCCTCCCTGAATGTTATATCGAGCAGTGTTAGTGCAAGTAAGTAATTGGAGATTTAAAAATTTAAATGAATTAATCTGTTTATCCATCTATTTAAATTAAATGCATGTTACAATGTCAAATTAAATGATAAAACATTGTTATTGGTGCAGCTTCCTCTTCTTCTGCTACCTCCACTGCTGCACCTAATGTTACAGTCACCCTGACTGCAGCTCCAACTGCAGCTCCAACCACTACAGCTGCCTCGACTGCAGCTCCAACTGCAGCTCCTACCACTACAGCTGTCCCAACTACAGCTCCAACTGCAATATCTTCTTCCACCACAACAGCTACAACTACAAATATAGAAACTACTACCATTGCATCAACAAATCCTCCCACATCCAGTGAGGGAACACTAGGTCTTCAATTTAGTCTCAACCAAACATTTACATCAGATCTCTCCAACTCATCAACTACAGCATATCAAACTTTGTCTATGACAGTGGTCTCAGAGGTAAGAGGGTAAACATCTTTCAATATAAACAAGCATTCAAACGTATTTCTGGTTTTAAAAGTGAAGCAAAATTTTACTTGTTAAACAAATTACTGCTAGAAATGTGCACACCAAAAAGCACCTTCCATAGTAAATGTACTATTAAGTCATGTCACTCATCATGACAAAACAACAAAACAAAAAGTTACTGCAATGCATTCAATAGATGCTAACAGGCCATGTATACTGTCATCAGTTTTGCTACAATATGTATGTACAGAAAAACAGCCAAAACTTGAAAAAGTTTTCTTAAATCCAGGGGGGTTAATGCATTAACAGATGAATAACTCTATCAAAGCTTTTGGTATATTGTCAGCAAAGAATTAGGATTCCCAGAGGGATTCCAATCCCTGGATTAATTAAATTTTGAAGTACCATTAGTTAAAAGTTCATTAGATACTTAGATCGGCAGATACTAGATAAAATTTGAATCTTCAATCGTGTATTTCATCTTTATTTGACATTATCATTATAATTATATTAGACAACATCTATCTAAAGATTTTCTTGATTGTGATGCTGCAACAAGTAAAATATTTTTAAACCCATATTGTATCCCCACCATCAATAAACTATGCTAATTTAGAGTCTAATCAGCATTTTATGCTTGAAACTATCATTGCATTTAACTAACAACTAAATTCTCCTTTAGGTCAACAAAGTTTGTTGGCGGGTCTATTCATCAACTTTCCGTCGTTCAATCGTCAACATGTTCAGGTGAGGCACAATTCAAAACAGATCACTCTTTTTGCTGGAATACTGAATAGCATTGACTGAGTTAACTCCCTTTTGTTGCAGGAGAGGATCGGTGGTTGTTGATATGACTCTTGTCTTCAAGGATAAGTCCTCGGTTCCTACAACAAGTAATGCAACTGCACAACTCAGTAGTGAACTTACCAGCAACTCATCTCTAAACATTATACCAGGCAGTGTTACTGCACGTAAGTTCTTTAAAGCATCCTATTATTGTAATATAATTGGCCTAAGTAATGTTTATTAATCTGTTTAAAATCAGGGTTTGCATGCTACATCCAACATTGTCAGTAAAGATTACACTACTTGGGACATAAATGCTTGCATTAAGGTTGTGGAATTTGACTCAAAAAGAACGATTTATGTGACTTGCATGGCTGTCTATAGAGATTATGCATGATTAAGTATGCCAGAGAAATTGTGAAAAATGGAGAATTAAAAAAAACATGGTGATGAAGTGTCACAGTCTTATGTCACACTTATTTTCATCTCTCAGCACCAATGTAGTTTGCTACATTTGTTAAGATGGAAGAGTATCTTTTCAACAAGATGGACAAGTGATGGACCTGATTAACGCTTTAGAAACACTTCTAAAACAAAGCCAGACTAAGATTTATTTCTCATAATGAGATTTTAAAAGCATAAAATAACAATTAATTAAATGACAAATAATTTAGAAGTGGTTTTCCATTGGTTTAGTAGATGAGGCAGCCTTTAACTCGGTCAGGTTTCCCTCTATAATTCTGTAATATTGTATTGTATTTTTTATTTATTTTGCAGATTTTTATATTAAGTGTGAAATTGTTCTGAGTCTGGAGGAGTTCACTTACAATTGCTTCCTTACTATTTCAGATACATCAACGTCAAGTAGTCCTCCTCCTCCTTCAGTGCTCTCACTTGCGGTCTTGTCACTTACACTACTTGCTGTGGCACAGATGCTGACAGGCTTATAGCAGGATTCCAAGACTAAACGAATAAATACATTTTGTAGTGGTATATCAAAACAAGACATAAATGTGTGAAATTAATTTAGAAACAACGTTAGAAGACTGAAACATTTGCATTATGTAGATAATGTATTATACATACTGCATGTATTTGGTATACATTCTCAAGACATGCTGTAACATAGATAATGTAGTGACATTTATAGTATGGCTTTATATTGCATTCGGATTGTGGGGGCAATGTATGATCTCCATTAACATCGTGGCAGTTGCATTTTGAGACTACTACACAATATGTAAGTGGTTTTAATGTGGTTCTGATCTGATCTGATCTGTGTATTATTATTGTAACTGAAATTTATCATACTCACTGCCCTATCTTTAAATGGCCTTTATATCAGTCGTTGAAAGCTGTTAATTAATTTAGTCTATTCAAGTGCTTTGTGGGTTTTTTTTTTTTTCAAAATTGACACGTTGCATATATTTATCTGTCTCCTGTGTAAAGTAACATGTCAGAAGAAATATGCTTTAACATGTATAGTCAGAACTAAATACTCAATACTGAATACTGTTCTTTTTTTCAAATAAAAGCTTTTTTTTACATAAGCTTTTGAATATTATTTTAAAATGCCCTGTGCCTGTGAGTCTTTCTACAAACATGGTGAAAATGATAAAATATACCAATAGATCACAGAGCAGAAATGAAGTAAGTGACCCAGTAGCTACAACTGTGTACAACTTCAATTTGAGTACTAAGCACTGAGTAAACTAAGCAAATCTATTTTAAAAGATTTTTTTAAAGTCACCTTGGTGTTCTGATGCTCAAGGTGTATGTTGCCCCTTAAAACAAATTAAGCTTTGTCAATCAATAAAATTTATAATCTACCCCAAATATGAGCACTAGCGTGCGTCAAATTAGATCCCCATCAGCAACTGAGAATTATCTATCAAGGAAGAAAAAGAAGAAAAATAACTAGTTAGTTAGTTGGCTAGTTAACTAGCCTATTAAAAAAGGAAAGGAAGTGGCATTTTGGCCAAATGAATTTCATATAATTAGATAATGTATATTATTTCCTTAAAAGGAACAGTAAAGAAAAAAAAGTGTGTGAAAAATATGTAACAGTGCCTCAAAACTCAAGACAATGACATAATTCAACACAGGTCTACTGCAGACCACACCCAAAAGGAGTGTAAGCTCTCAAACAGTCACATGGGGAAAGTAAAGAGAAAGAAGACAGAGACCCAGACAAATAACTGGAACAATACACAGATATCATAGTTTTGTCTGTTTCCCAAGAATCGCCTTTGACTTCCATTGTTCTCTTACACCACAACATTTCTATGATAAAATGAAGAACATAGTAATGAAAGTATAACATTCTGACAGCCGCACCACTTCAACACTGTATGTAGATATTGACAAATTACACTGCCTTGTTTTTCAAGGTGTGACTGCTGGTTGCTTTATAAGTACTCTAATAATGTGTTAATTGGATACAAGTGTAGAACTTTCTGTGGCAGCTAAGGTAGTCAGATATGCATTTAAATTAATGTATCACTTGTGGAGTATATTTATGTGACATAGACATACCAATATTTGTTGCAAGAAAACATTAGGATGGGCTCTAATTTGAAACTATACCAGATAAAAAGCATCATATAATTGTTTAGTTAAATTTAAAATTATTTAAAACATGGGGTGCTCTTATGCTAGGTAGATGAAGATTAACTTTATCAGCAACTTTATGCCAGCCATAAATGAACATGAAACTTTGCTCATACAGTAAGCCTGTCAACAACACGGAGAGTTCTTTCTGAGTCTAGCTCAATAGCTCATTCAACCTCATCCTGTTCTTTAATGTGTGACAGATGGACTGCATTTTGATGTGCATAACTGCTGAGCTTCTGAAATAAAAAAGAGATTGTCAGATTATTGACTCCTGTGCTTGGATCATATACCTTTAGCTGGAATGTGTAAAATCCCCTGGAGCTGTGAAACTTCCTGGTGCCCCAAACTTGTCTCTTCAGAATGTTGGCCAACCTGATTCATTGTTTACTTTGAGCACAAGTTTGTGAGGTGTGGCAGAGACAAAGATGTGGAGGACTGGATAATCTGGATAATTAATTAAGTCCATTGCATTCTTATTGTATTAGCTTTAAGATGTTATGGTGTGATATTAAGGACATAACTTTGCATATTGTTTGTTGGATTGTCCTCACAAGAAAAATAACAGCATTGGTTGTTTCTTTTTTCACATAAATATGGAGTGCGCTCTCTCTCAGTCTTACATGTTCTTTCTCCTCACTCTTTATCTTTGTTCATAACTGCAATCAAATGCAATCAATGACCATATCCTCTCTTAGCATCTCTTGACTCTCTTCTCTCTGTGAATGGTACCCTTGAGTTTTGCTTCTTCTGTATATGTGCTGTCTTCTTTCCAGATCTCTGTGTTTGTGTCTGTTACTTGATTGCTTGACACTCTGTGTTGAGACCATTGCTAGGCCTTTTTTTTATAGTTCTAAAAGTTGTGTTAACAAACTTCAAACTAAACAGCATTGCACAATTCTTTGTATGCAGTTATTGAGCAATAAAGTAATAAATGTCACAATGAGTTTTAGTTTTGCTTAAAATGTCTAGTCAGAACAAAGATTAATATTTGTTTGGAAATTATTATTATTTTTTTTTTGCATGACTTGTGAATGTTATTTCAAAGATACATCAATACTATTACTAAGTAGGAGTAAAATATTCTTATGAATCACTTGGAATAATACCTGACCCTCATATGTAAGTAGTTCAAAAGGCACAAGAGGTGATAATGCAGTCTTTCAATCTATCAGTCATCATGAGTAAAATGTGATTTTATAAGTAACCTTTGTTTACCATAATATTTATTGTTTGTACTTGTTCAGTTTGTATGTTATCATCAGACTGTGGTTAAAACGATTAATCAGTTTTACATAATTTTCATTAATTTATTTCAGAGCACTCTTAAATCAATTGATCAAGAATAGTAAAATGAATAAAAAGAGAAGCAACAGCAAGTGATTATAAGTTTCACTTATACCATTATGATAATATTCTTAAGTATTTCTACACTTATCAGCAGTATCTGCCACAAATTCTGCAATTAAACTGATTTTATAATACTTTTACACTCTTGTTTATCGTATCGTATCACACTTTGTACTTAAAGTAACATTCTGTTGTGACCATCTATTGCATTTTGTCTCACCCACCGAGTACCCTACATGATGGTTCTCCAAAAAGATTTTTTGCTACTGGCTGTCAGTTGTTCAACTATGTAGTCAAACCTGTTTGTAGCCAGCAGGAACATTATACCAGAAGTCTCATTCCAGGACAAAAAAAGTGATAACTTCTTCCTTCCAGTAATAGGGGTTATAGAGAAGTCATTTACTGCGGTAAGGACAGAAAGAGCATTTATTTATCCATCAAGGAAATGTTTTCAGCAGATTGCTTGCTTTGTCACCTTCTCCAAAAGGAACAATGGGTTGCATTAATAAAATCTAACTTGCTCTTATAGCCCCTGGGGTAAGGTCTCATGACTCAGCAGCAGTCTGACTTCTTCAGCTGCCATTGTTCTGCCAGATAAATATGACGTCTTTTCCTGTCATTGCATTTTTCTTTTTTCTCTCTGTTGTCAGCCCACCCATGCCCACCCATGTCTCATGCACACCTTTTATTTTCAGTGTATCTAGTCCAAAAAGAAGTGTCCAGAAAAAAGATTTTCAGCAGATGCATTACAGCATCCATTGGAATATAACTATTTACACAGGTGTGTCAACCAGTGAACAAAACATGATACTGATCATAGAAAATGTTTTTTATTTCAATGCAGGAAGCAAAGTGATTTTCTGTATGAAGATACAACTTACTTGCAGTTTTGACCTTCAAACAGATTAAGCAGTGGCAAATGTTATTTAGTTATTTAGTTATTTAGCTTGCAGTAACAATATGATATAATCATGTTGTAATATGTCAGTCAGTACACAAATCTTAAACATGTTGATGATAGTCACTTAGCACAAACTGCACCCACTTCAAAGCACACTTATTATTCCAATGAAGACAAAAAGGACTTAAAATCATAATATTTTGCATAGTTTGTTGTGCAAATGACAGTCTCCCTTGTGTAACAGTCCCAAGTGTTTCTCAGACAAGGTGTACTCATAACAAAGATTTCAGAGAGGAAACGTATGACAAAAGAGAATCGGATTGCCAATCCAAGTCTCCTCACAGACACAAATGAAGCACTGAAACTTACTGAGGCTTTTATTGCTTTGTCTTGACTGACTGAATATGCAGTGACTCTCAGTCATTACTTATTTCATGAAAATAGCATATCCTCTCATAAACACATTGATACCTTGAAACCTTGTTAAGTATTTAGTTGGTGTTACTAAGTACAGTGTAAAGTATGTTCACAGTGTAATGTGCTGTTTGATCTCTTTCATACACTATTGTGTCATTTGTCCCTTTGTCCTTTTGTCATCTTTTACGTCATGACAGTGTGTGGAAACCATACTGTCATACCTTTACAGTAGGTATGTTACAGAAACTTTGTGTCTAAAATTAGTTGTGTTTATGTGTATCTAGTTTTGCGATGAGTTGAATACTGTATGTGTAGACCGTATATGTGTCTGGATTTTAAATACACAGATGTCGCAATTACTACTACATACATCAAATTAAATGTAAGAAATAATACCTGATTATGAGGCTGTAGAAAATATGTCTTTTGACTGTACTGTAGAAAGGGGCAGACAACCTGCTACACCTGCAAATAAATCAGTTAATAAAGAGTGCACTGATTACTGGTTGGCTTCAGTGTGCAGAGGCTCACAAACACCTGTCCATTTATGGTAATGATGCAGATTAGAAATGTAAGTTTATCAGAAGTTATTGTTTTCACATATGTATGTTATTACAGACAAATCCACTTTTCAGCATTGCTCCTTACAAGTATTAATTAAGCAGCTGAGTTTTGGCACCACAAGCTATTGTGACACCTTATATATGTCTGAAATTTCAAGTATGAAAACATCCTTGGTATTTACATCTCACAACTCCACATCAACCCATCCTCCGTTTACATGTAAATGTTGTACAGCAAAACAAGTTCCACAACTTCAGTCAGATGTTTGAAAAAGCAAGATTTTCTTGTCTCTCTGACAAAACCCTGACTCACTGACAAGTCTTCACTTCCATTTCTTAAGTGAAGAAGGTAAGGTGTCTGGTGCCTTTTCAGTGTCAGCTTGTGCCAACAACTACTGTGAGTGGAACAATACTGCTGCACAGTTCAGACTCACCTGGGGTAAGAAAGGAAATATTTTATATTGACATTGCTGTATAACTGAGCATACAATTTAACATTTAAAATATCAACCACATTGCATTACCAATGTCTACTCAATGTCTAAGTCTACCAAAAAAAAAAAAAAAAAAGTTTTGTTGGTTATTTGAGAAGGCTGTTTGAGTGAGCCACATGTTTTGCAATTTGATGGGATTTGTTTCCATTTTTAATATATACATGTACATTCTACATTTGAATCTGTGGTTTTTGGTACCACTGTAAATTGTGACTGTAAATTTGATTGGAATGCTTGGAAGCATTGGAATTCTGATCATAATTTATATATTAATGTATTTTTTTATATTTATGCTTTTCCTTTAATGCATGTGCCACTTTTAAGTGACAGCTTGTTATTACATTGTCAGTGCATACTTTTCTCATTAGACATTGGTTGTCTCATTAGACAACCAAAAAAGAAAGAACAGTCATGCATATTATTCTGGAGGAGGTTCAGCAGTTAAACATTCAGATTATACTTAACACTGATGAATTGCACTGCTAGGCTTGTTAGGGTTTGATGTATGAGCTCTGTTAGCCATGTTCTTTAGCAGCATATCAATCTTTATTATAATGATGGTTTTGAGATATATATATATATATATATATATATATATATATATATATATATATATAGGTTACTGCTATACTAAATATTGATTCGAATCTAAAAATTCTGTTTGTCATGAATCACTCATGAATCTCAAGAATGTATGCCTCCTAAACTGCTCAGTAGTAACACAAAGTATTTCAATAATCTTGTAGGCAAAGGCTTTTGTTGGAATCTTGAACAGCCCCAGAGGTGTGACGCTACTTTGTCAGATAACATAAAGTAACCTAAACTTGTCTCTCCAGAATGGTGGCATACCCAATTGAAAATGTCTCACACTTAGAATGTGTTAGTGTGTTAAATCTCTTATGCATCTGTTTTATTATATATATATATATATATATATGGATGGATTTAGCAGTGCATTGTGGTGTGTCAATTACAGTGATAGGTGTTTATAAACTTTAGGTCCCTCAATGATATACATGGAGTGCACAAAATATTAGTAAAGTATATTAGAATTACATTAGTGTGTGTATTTGTTTTGCACACTAAAATGTATTCAAAATATATTTATAATGAGTTATATTTCACAGGAATCAGAAACAGGGAGGATGGATCCTTTCATATTCCTTCTCCTATTAGCAGGTATTTGTTTGCAAGTGCATACTTTTCTCATTCTCTCTGTCTCTGTCTCCCTCTCCCTTTCTCTCTCTCTTCCGTGTGTGCTCGTGTGTGAGTGAGTGAGAAAGAGAGAGAACAGAGAGTGAGACTGTAATTTATTGAATTATAATACTTACAAAAATAACATTATTTTGAAGTGGACAGAATTTAGGTTTAATACTGTGACATTTTTCCCTGCAGGCCTAGTGGGAACAACATTGGCAAACACTAACACTACAACAGGTAACATAAACAATTAATTACTACAAAATAATATATTGGTGGTGGTTAAATGTGTGTGTCTGTGTGTGTGAGAGAGAGAGAGAGGAGAGGAGTAGATGAAATATTGAAGTTGGTGCTGCTGGTAGTAAATTTATTATAATAATCACGTAGAGTGGCAACAAAATTAATCTGTTTATTTTTCTCCATTCAAAGAGAAAAGGCTACCTACTTAACTGACAACATGCAATATCAGACCCATGCTTGTCTATAAACCAATGAACACTATCAGGTGTGAAATCACCCTTAATTTGTTTACTTAATAGTTTTATTGAGTCAACTTTAATAATGTTAACTAATACTGCTGATGGGCAGCACGGTGGTGTCGCCTCACAGCAAGAAGGTCAAAGGTCTGGTTCGGGAACAGGACTTTTCTGTGTGGAGTTTGCATGTTCTCCCTGTGCCTGTGTGGGTTCTCTCCAGGTACTCCGGCTTCTTCCCACAGTCCAAAGACATGCAGCTTAGGTTAATTGATAACTCTAAATTGCCCATAGGCGTAAATGTGAGTGCGTATGGTTGTTTGTCTATATGTGTTGGCCCTGCGATGGACTGGCGACCCATACAGGGTGTACCCCGCCTCTTGTCCAATGTCAGCTGGGACATGTTTTCCGTTCCCCCACGACCTTTAACGGATAAGTGGTATAGATAATGGAGAGATGGAATACTGTTGACACAATTAAAACTATCATCGTTGTTTTCACAATAACAGCCTACCACTGCTTTCACATTAAAATATATTTTTATTTAAGTTTTTAGTATCAATTAGTATCAGTAAAGTAACGTGTGCAAGGATTTTACGAAAATTACCTGCTTCAAAATATGTGATACGGAGTACCACATAAGAATAACTCATTTTGGCAATCATCTGCTGATACTGACTGTGTGGCTCCTATTTGAAAAGGATATGCAGTTTTGTTCCATTGTAAGATATTGTCTCAAATGACTGTTTTAAATATAACAGCCAGTTTGTAATGTAAAACTGACTTAAGTGGTCAGTCTGGCTAGAGGTAGATGTTTTCATCAGACAAAAATAATTCATCCTCATTCAACACAGAATATAGCCATAAACCAAATGTAAAATACATTATCTATCATGATGAGATCACCATTTAATACAAAAACACAAACAGACAGCACACATCACCAGAGAATGTACGAGAGAAGAGGGAGTCATTATTGTTGAATTAAAGAAGTTGATGGTTGCCATACAGTCATTTCAAATGAAAATCTAAAAATATTTAGTAAAAATATTAAACCATACAACTTGGATAGAAGAAAAAGAAACTCAACTTGTCTGGGTAACTTGATTTTTCCCCACCATTCCACATCTCCACTAGTCAACACAACTTCATCACCAGTCAATGCAACATCACCACCAGTCATCACAACATCACCAGTCAACATCTCTGCAACTGCAGTCAGTACAATCTCACTGCAAGTCAATTCAGCATCACCACCAAGCAATGCTACGTCACCAGTTAATATAACCTTGCTTCCAGTTAATACAACATCAGCAGTCATCACATCTTCACCAGAAATCGACATAACCTCTTTATCGGTCAATTCAACCTCACAACCAAGAACTGCAACCTCTCCCACAGGACATGCAACATCACCATCAGTCAATATAACCTTATCACCAGTCCCTGCAATCTCACCTGTGGTGAACACAACCTCAGCACCACTTAACCCAAACTCACCTTCAGTCAATGGAACATCAACACCAGGTAACACAGCCTCACAACCACTTAATTCAAATTCACCACCAGCCAACAAAACATCACCTCCAGAGACTACAATGTCACTACAAATACATTTAACTTCACCACCTGTCAACACAACCTCACCACAAGTCAATGAAACTTCACCACCAGTCAATGTAACCTCATCACCAGTCCACCTTACTTCACCACCACTCAATTCAACTTCACCACCAGTCCACATAACCTTACCATCAGTCAATATAACCTCATCACCAGTCCCTACAATCTCACCTGTGGTGAACAAAACCTCAACACCAATTAACCCACCAGCCAACAAAACATCACCTCCAGAGACTACAATGTCACTACAAGTACATTTAACTTCACCACCTGTCAACACAACCCCACCACAAGTCAATGAAACTTCACCACCAGTCAATGCAACCTCATCACCAGTTAATCCAACTTCACCACCAGTTCATATGACTTCACTATCAGTCATTGCAACCTCAGCACCAGTCCACATGGCCTCATCACCAGTTAATGCAACTTCACTGCTAAACAATTCAACTTCATCACCAATCAATGCAATCTCATCACCAGTCAATACTACTTCACCATCAGTCAATCCAACCTCATCACCAGTCAATCCAACTTCACCACCAGTCCACATGACCTCACCACCAATCAATGCAACTTCACCACCAGTCAATGCAACCTCATCACCAGTCAATCCAACTTCACCACCAGCTAATGCCATTTCACCACCAGTCAATGCAACCTCATCACCAGTCAATCCAACTTCACCACCAGCTAATGCCATTTCACCACCAGTCAATGAAACTTCACCACCAGTCAATGCAACCTCATCACCAGTCCACCTTACTTCACCACCACTCAATTCAACTTCACCACCAGTCCACATGACCTCACCACCAGTCAACATAACCTTACCATCAGTCAATATAACCTCATCACCGGTCCCTACAATCTCACCTGTGGTGAACAAAACCTCAACACCAATTAACCCACCAGCCAACAAAACATCACCTCCAGAGACTACAATGTCACTACAAGTACATTTAACTTCACCACCTGTCAACACAACCCCACCACAAGTCAATGAAACTTCACCACCAGTCAATGCAACCTCATCACCAGTTAATCCAACTTCACCACCAGTTCATATGACTTCACCATCAGTCATTGCAACCTCAGCACCAGTCCACATGGCCTCACCACCAGTTAATGCAACTTCACTGCTAAACAATTCAACTTCACCACCAATCAATGCAATCTCATCACCAGTCAATACTACTTCACCATCAGTCAATCCAACCTCATCACCAGTCAATCCAACTTCACCACCAGTCCACATGACCTCACCACCAATCAATGCAACTTCACCACCAGTCAATGCAACCTCATCACCAGTCAATCCAACTTCACCACCAGCTAATGCCATTTCACCACCAGTCAATGCAACCTCATCACCAGTCAATCCAACTTCACCACCAGCTAATGCCATTTCACCACCAGTCAATGAAACTCACCACCAGTCAATGCAACCTCATCACCAGTCCACCTTACTTCACCACCACTCAATTCAACTTCACCATCAGTCCACATGACCTCACCACCAGTCAACATAACCTTACCATCAGTCAATATAACCTCATCACCGGTCCCTACAATCTCACCTGTGGTGAACAAAACCTCAACACCAATTAACCCACCAGCCAACAAAACATCACCTCCAGAGACTACAATGTCACTACAAGTACATTTAACTTCACCACCTGTCAACACAACCCCACCACAAGTCAATGAAACTTCACCACCAGTCAATGCAACTTCATCACCAGTCAATCCAACTTTACCACCAGTCCATATGATCTCATCACCAGTCAATGCAACATCACTGCCAGTCAATAAGACTTCACCATCAGTCCACATGACTTTACCACCAGTCAATGCAACTTCATCACCAGTCAATAAGACCTCACCATCAGTCCACGTGGCCTCACCACCAGTCAACATGACCTCATCAGCTGTCAACCCAACCTCACCACCACTCAACATGACTTCACCACTAGTCAATATAACCTTACCACTTCTGGTCACCACAGTACCATTGCCAGGTAATGTAACCTCTCCCACAGTCTGTGCCATTTTACATTGTCTCACAATCACAACAACTTAACACCTATTCAAAAAATATAACCTCTGTAAAGTGCAATAAAAATTAAGCTACAATATGTTTAGCTCTCTACATCACAAGCGTTACGTGCAATTTCTATATTTGTTAATAATCATTTGTCAATGATAAGAATAATTCCTACTGAGTATCACTTAAGAATGACTCATTTTGCTAATTATCTGCTGATGCAGACAAGTCTGTGTCCTGAATGAAATGGTATACAGTTTTGTTCCATTATAAGAGATTGTCTTAATTATAACAAAGCCAGTGTGTGATGAAGAAAGCTGACTAATGGTCAGTCTGGCTAGAGGTAAATGTTTTCATCAGTCAAAAATAATTCATCCTAATTCAACACAGAACTTATCCATGAATCAAATGTAAATTTCTTTATTAATTTTGCAATGATGAGATTACCATTTAATAAACAAATACATAATCAGAGACCAAACATCACCAGAGGATATGAGAGAAGAGGGAGTCAGCTACTGTTAAATTGTTGAAGTTGAAGAAAGTTGGAAAAAAAATACTTGTGAACATCATTCTTCAGATAGAATGGAAAATAAAACAAAGATTTAGAATTTTGCTTCTGCATAGATTTATTACACTAACTTCAACATGAAATTACTTTATGAATTTGATTTCATCAATCTTTTCAAATAAAAATCTGAAAATATCTAGTAAAAATATTAAACCATATAACTAATGGACAGAAGAGAAAGACACTCAACTTTACTGTGTAATTTAATTTTTTTCCACCATTCTACACCAGTCCCTCCAATCTCACCTGTGATTAGCACCACCTCACTGCCAGTAAACCCAAACTCACCTTCAGTAAATGGAACATCAACACTAGTTAACATTACTTCACCACCAATCTAGCTAGTCAATTCAACTTCATCACCATTTCAGATAACCTCACCACCAGTCAGTTCAACTTCAGTGCCAGTCCATATAACCTCACCACCTGTCAATGACACCTCACCACCAGTCCACATAACTTCACTACCATTCAATGTGACTTCACCACCAGACCATATGATCTCATCACCAGTCAATGTGACATCACTGCTAGTCAATGCAACCTCACCACCATTCCACATGCCCTTACCACCAGTCAATGCAACTTCACCCTCAGTCAATATGACCTCACTATCAGTCCACATGACCTCATATAATAAATACGATAATGAATACGTTATCTGTGTTATACACCAGGAAATGCGACGTCTCCACCAGTCATCATGACCTCATCACAAATCAACATGACATCTCCACCAGTCAACCCAACCTCAACACCACTGAACATGACCTTATCACCAGTCAACGTGACCTCACCACCAGTCAACCCAACCTCGCCATTCCTAAACATGACCTCACCATCAGTCAATGTAACCTCACCACCAGTCCATGCAACCTCACCAGTGGTCAACGCAACCTCAACACCAGCTATCTCACTGTCACCTTCAGTCAATGGAACATCAACACCAGGTAATAGAACCTAGCAACCACTCAATACAAACCACTAGCCAATGAATCCTCACCTCCAGGAAATAGAATGTCACTACAAGCACATTTAACATCACCACCAGTCAACACAACCTCACCAAATGTCACTGAAACTTCACCACCAGTGAATGCAACCTCATCACCAGTCAATCTGATGTCAATGCTAGTTCATAAGACCTCACCACCAGTCCACATGACCTCATTACCAGTTAATGCAACTTCATCACCAGTCAATGCAACCTATGTTCCAGTCCACATGATCATCCCACTAGACAATGCAACCTCACTACCAGTCCAAATGATTTCACCACTGACCCACAGTACCTCATCACATAGTCACCACAATGTCATTCTCTTGCAGTCAAGATGTAACTGCAGTTTCTGTCATTTTCTAAACAGCCACAAATTTACTCCCTTTATGTAGCTCCATAAGGTGAATGGAAGATACTATTTTGTGCACATAGTATTGATAACAAGATAACTTGCTGGGAAAAGATAACTTTGTGCACACACGATACTAGATTGTACATACAAAATATTTATCTCATCTCAATAACATAATAACTTGAGTGTACAACATGCCATCTTGTACAAATTACTGTCTTGTTTGTAAGAAATCATAATATTATTTTTTATTGAATAATTGTATAATCTCTACAAAAGCTTGGGCATGGAAACACACACACCTTGCAGCTCTATTTCATACAATGGTATTGATGTTAACAACGTGTAAAAAATGCATCTGAGAATTCTCTGCCTACAGTCCCTCTGAAAATAAATAAGTTATTTGTGTTATACATCAGGAAACACAACTTCTCCACCAGTCATGATGACCTCACCACCTGTCAATCCAAACTCACCACCAGTCAACATGACCTCATTACCAATTAACATGACATCTCCACCTGTCAACCCAACCTCACCACCACTGAACATGACTGCACCATCAGTCAACATGACCTCACCACCAGTCCACATGACCTCACCATCAGTCAACATGACCTCACCACCAGTCCATGCAACCTCACCAGTGGTCAACGCAACCTCAACACCAGCTATCTCACTGTCACCTTCAGTCAATGGAACATCAACACCAGGTAATAGAACCTAGCAACCACTCAATACAAACCACTAGCCAATGAATCCTCACCTCCAGGAAATACAATGTCACTACAAGCACATTTAACGTCACCACCAGTCAACACAACCTCACCAAACATCAATGAAACTTCACCACCAGTCAATCTGACATCAATGCTAGTTCATAAGACCTCACCACCAGTCCACATGACCTCATTACCAGTTAATGCAACTTCATCACCAGTCAATGCAACCTATGTTCCAGTCCACATGATCATCCCACTAGACAATGCAACTTCACTACCAGTCCAAATGATTTCACCACTGACCCACAGTACCTCATCACATAGTCACCACAATGTCATTCTCTAACAGTCAAGATGTAACTGCAGTTTCTGTCATTTTCTAAACAGCCACAAATTTACTCCCTTTATGTAGCTCCATAAGGTGAATGGAAGATACTATTTTGTGCACATAGTATAGATAACAAGATAACTTGCTGGGAAAAGATAACTTTGTGCACACATGATACTAGATTGTACATACAAAATATTTATCTCGTCTGAATAACATAATAACTTGAGTGTACAACATGCCATCTTGTACAAATTACTGTCTTGTTTGTAAGAAATCATAATATTATTTTTTATTGAATAATTGTATAATCTCTACAAAAGCTTGGGCATGGAAACACAAACCTTGCAGCTCTATTTCATACAATGGTATTGATGTTAACAACGTGTAAAAAATGCATCTGAGAATTCTCTGCCTACAGTCTCTCTGAATATAAATAAGTTATTTGTGTTATACATCAGGAAACACAACTTCTCCGCCAGTCATGATGACCTCACCACCTGTCAACCCAAACTCACCACCAGTCAACATGACCTCATTACCAATTAACATGACAATCTCCACCTGTCAACCCAACCTCACCACCAGTGAACATGACCTCATTACCAATTAACATGACCTCACCACAAGTCCACATGACCTCACCATCAGTCAACACGACCTCACCATCATTCAATGTAACCTCACCACCTCTGGTTACCACAATGCCATTGCCAGGTAATGCAACCCCTCCCACAGTCTATCACTGACACTTTCTTTTCCTCACAATCATGACAAGTTAAGCCCTAGTCATTACAATGTTATCATCTTCTTGGTAAAATGTCAGTTACAATAAAAGCAAAGCTAGAATATGTGTATCTCTATGCATCACAAGTAGTTTCTGTATTTTCTGTATTTGCTATTAGTATAACCTGACATGCTCCAACATCACCACTACCATCAATGAATATTTAATACACTTCTAGGTAATGCAAGCTCTCCTCCTGTAAATGGAACATCAGCACCACCAAGGATTCACAACAATGGACACTTCAGCTGCAACCACAACAGCTACTCCACCACCAGAGCCAAAAATTAAGTTGGGATTCAAGTTGGAAGAGACATTTAAACCACAGCTTACAAACAAATCTTCACCAGAATTCAAAGAATTAGAAGACAAAGTAACCACAGCCGTAAGTTCATAAATATTCCATTGCATTCTTTCTCCCCTTGTTTGTTTTTTTGTGTTGTTCTGTTGTTGTTGTCTGCTTCTTTATACAATCTGATTCCAAATAAATCATGAAAACTTTACATGACGGAACTTCAAAAATCTTGTTTTACACAAGATTCTCAAAATAGATTGAACTATGATCCCTGAAGTGGAGGAAGCATAGGTAATGTCAGAAAAAAAAAAGTTATTGTGGTTAAAGAGAAGAAATTCAACCACTTTTCAAACAGTGATGAACTTTCACGAATAAACATTAGGTAGAAAGGAGAGTAAAAACAAGATAGAATAATTGTGACGTAATGTCAGCTTTCTTGTCTTGTGTATTTTGACATTTCATAACATTTTTTTTCTTTGAATAAAAATTTGCTCACAGCTCAATGCAGTGTATTCAGAAAAATTTGGCTCAAGCTTCAATCGAACTATCATCAAGAGCTTCAGGTATAAATCACTGCTTGTTATTACATTTTTAAGTTTTAAGATTTGTTTTCCTTGTTTGTAACTGCATTGATTAGTCTTTGATTATTAAAGCAAAACCAAATATGACTACAGCATTCAAAAATGACTTAAACAATATTTCTGTTACAGTCAAGGTTCCGTGGTGGTAGATGCTGAGCTGATATTCAATAATGTAACCATGCTACCAAATGGCAGTTCTGCGGCTCAAACTTTGCAAGATGCTGTTTCCAGCTCAAATTTTTCCCTCAGTGTCAATGCAACATCTATTACTGCAGCAGGTAAGACTTCATGACATCATAAAATGTCAAATTTTGTAAATGATTATTGCAAGCCCGTACTGAATATATGATGATGTGAATATGTTCAAAGACAACACAATCACACATTTGTTATTTATTATCTTCAGTTGTGTTAGCACCGACTCAAGCCCCAGCCACAGTTGCACCTTCAACACTGATGAGTACAACTCCCACAACAGGTATTATCATGATACAACCAGTCCATGAAATGTTCACTCTGTTCTCTTAAACAGATCAAATGCTGTTGCTTACTCATTACTCAGCACAAACACAATGTAGTTATCACAGTTCAGTGTAACTTGCTGTCATGACAACAAAATTTCTAGTAACCATGTATCCTAGTATCTAAACACAACATCCAGTTAATGGATCAGGGGGACTCACCAATTTTACCACCACTTTTATAATATGAAATACTCTGCCAAAAAGCAATCAGTGGTTATAGACACTAATCAGATGTGAAGTAAAATGTGTTATTCTTATTAACTTGATTAAAACATTTCTATCACTAGTCAATGCAACCTCAACACCAGTCAACATGACCTCACCACCACTCAACACAACCTCACCACCACTCAATGCAACCTCACCACTAGTCAACCCAACCTTACCACCATTCAATGCAACCTCAGCACCAGTCAACATGACCTCACCTCCACTCAACGCAACCTCACCACCAGTCAACATGTCCTCACCACCACCCAACGCAACCTCACCACCAGTCAACATGACCTCACCACCACTCAATGCAACCTCACCACTAGTCAACCCAACCTTACCACCATTCAATGCAACCTCAACACCACTCAACATGACTTCACAATCACTCAATGCAACCTCACCACTAGTCAACCCAACCTTACCACCATTCAATGCAACCTCAACACCAGTCAACATGACCTCACCACCACTCAACGCAACCTCACCATCACTCAATGCAACCTCACCACCAGTCAACATGACCTCACCACCACTCAACGCAACCTCACCACTAGTCAACCCAACCTCACCACCAGTCAACATGACCTCACCACCACTCAACGCAACCTCACCACCAGTCAACATGACCTCACCTCCACTCAATGCAACCTCACCACTAGTCAACCCAACCTCACCACCAGTCAACACAACCTCACCACCACTCAATGCAACCTCACCATTAGTCAACCCAACCTCACCACCAGTCAACATGACCTCACCACCACTCAACGCAACCTCACCACCAGTCAACATGACCTCACCTCCACTCAATGCAACCTCACCACTAGTCAACCCAACCTCACCACCAGTCAACACAACCTCACCACCACTCAATGCAACCTCACCACCAGTCAACATGACCTCACCACCACTCAACGCAACCTCACCATCACTCAATGCAACCTCACCACCAGTCAACATGACCTCACCACCACTCAACGCAACCTCACCATCACTCAATGCAACCCTACCACCAGTCAACATGACCTCACCACCACTCAACGCAACCTCACCACCAGTCAACATGACTTCACCACCACTCAACCCAACCTCACCACTAGTCAACCCAACCTCACCACCACTCAATGCAACCTCACCATTAGTCAACCCAACCTCACCACCAGTCAATGCAACCTCACCACCAGTCAATCCAACCTCACCACCACTCAACATGACTACACCACCAGTCAGTGCAACCTTACCACCTCCAGTTACCACAATTCAATTCCCAGGTAATGCAAACTCTCTCACAGTCTCTCATTTCCACTTTGCTTAGTTTTCCTCACGATCACAACAGCTTCATCACAAATCAATTAAACATTATCATTTTCTAGGTAAAATGACAGTTACACTAAAAAATAAAGTCTCATAACGTGTATCTATACCACTGCTAGTACTGAGTGTCATGTCTATATTTGATAATGCAGCCTGACTTGTTCTAATGTCATATTTATTACAATTGAGCATTTAATACATTTCTAGGTAATGCAAGCTCTCCTCCTGTAAATGGAACATCGGCACCACCAAGAATCACAACAATGGGCACTTCAGCAGCAACCACAACAGCTACTCTACCACCAGAGCCAAAAATTAAGCTGGGATTCAAGTTGGAAGAGACATTTAAACCACAGCTTACAAACAAATCTTCACCAGAATTCAAAGAATTAGAAGACAAAGTAACCACAGCCGTAAGTTCATAAATATTCCATTGCATTCTTTCTCCCCTTGTTTGTTTTTTTGTGTTGTTCTGTTGTTGTTGTCTGCTTCTTTATACAATCTGATTCCAAATAAATCATGAAAACTTTACATGACGGAACTTCAAAAATCTTGTTTTACACAAGATTCTCAAAATAGATTGAACTATGATCCCTGAAGTGGAGGAAGCATAGGTAATGTCAGAAAAAAAAAGTTATTGTGGTTAAAGAGAAGAAATTCAACCACTTTTCAAACAGTGATGAACTTTCACGAATAAACATTAGGTAGAAAGGAGAGTAAAAACAAGATAGAATAATTGTGACGTAATGTCAGCTTTCTTGTCTTGTGTATTTTGACATTTCATAACATTTTTTTTCTTTGAATAAAAATTTGCTCACAGCTCAATGCAGTGTATTCAGAAAAATTTGGCTCAAGCTTCAATCGAACTATCATCAAGAGCTTCAGGTATAAATCACTGCTTGTTATTACATTTTTAAGTTTTAAGATTTGTTTTCCTTGTTTGTAACTGCATTGATTAGTCTTTGATTATTAAAGCAAAACCAAATATGACTACAGCATTCAAAAATGACTTAAACAATATTTCTGTTACAGTCAAGGTTCCGTGGTGGTAGATGCTGAGCTGATATTCAATAATGTAACCATGCTACCAAATGGCAGTTCTGCGGCTCAAACTTTGCAAGATGCTGTTTCCAGCTCAAATTTTTCCCTCAGTGTCAATGCAACATCTATTACTGCAGCAGGTAAGACTTCATGACATCATAAAATGTCAAATTTTGTAAATGATTATTGCAAGCCCGTACTGAATATATGATGATGTGAATATGTTCAAAGACAACACAATCACACATTTGTTATTTATTATCTTCAGTTGTGTTAGCACCGACTCAAGCCCCAGCCACAGTTGCACCTTCAACACTGATGAGTACAACTCCCACAACAGGTATTATCATGATACAACCAGTCCATGAAATGTTCACTCTGTTCTCTTAAACAGATCAAATGCTGTTGCTTACTCATTACTCAGCACAAACACAATGTAGTTATCACAGTTCAGTGTAACTTGCTGTCATGACAACAAAATTTCTAGTAACCATGTATCCTAGTATCTAAACACAACATCCAGTTAATGGATCAGGGGGACTCACCAATTTTACCACCACTTTTATAATATGAAATACTCTGCCAAAAAGCAATCAGTGGTTATAGACACTAATCAGATGTGAAGTAAAATGTGTTATTCTTATTAACTTGATTAAAACATTTCTATCACTAGTCAATGCAACCTCAACACCAGTCAACATGACCTCACCACCACTCAACACAACCTCACCACCACTCAATGCAACCTCACCACTAGTCAACCCAACCTTACCACCATTCAATGCAACCTCAGCACCAGTCAACATGACCTCACCTCCACTCAACGCAACCTCACCACCAGTCAACATGTCCTCACCACCACTCAACGCAACCTCACCACCAGTCAACATGACCTCACCACCACTCAACCTCACCACTAGTCAACCCAACCTCACCACCACTCAATGCAACCTCACCATAGTCAACCCAACCTCACCACCAGTCAACATGACTTCACAATCACTCAATGCAACCTCACCACTAGTCAACCCAACCTTACCACCATTCAATGCAACCTCAACACCAGTCAACATGACCTCACCACCACTCAACGCAACCTCACCATCACTCAATGCAACCTCACCACCAGTCAACATGACCTCACCACCACTCAACGCAACCTCACCACTAGTCAACCCAACCTCACCACCAGTCAACATGACCTCACCACCACTCAACGCAACCTCACCATCACTCAATGCAACCCTACCACCAGTCAACATGACCTCACCACCACTCAACGCAACCTCACCACCAGTCAACATGACTTCACCACCACTCAACCCAACCTCACCACTAGTCAACCCAACCTCACCACCACTCAATGCAACCTCACCATTAGTCAACCCAACCTCACCACCAGTCAATGCAACCTCACCACCAGTCAATCCAACCTCACCACCACTCAACATGACTACACCACCAGTCAGTGCAACCTTACCACCTCCAGTTACCACAATTCAATTCCCAGGTAATGCAAACTCTCTCACAGTCTCTCATTTCCACTTTGCTTAGTTTTCCTCACGATCACAACAGCTTCATCACAAATCAATTAAACATTATCATTTTCTAGGTAAAATGACAGTTACACTAAAAAATAAAGTCTCATAACGTGTATCTATACCACTGCTAGTACTGAGTGTCATGTCTATATTTGATAATGCAGCCTGACTTGTTCTAATGTCATATTTATTACAATTGAGCATTTAATACATTTCTAGGTAATGCAAGCTCTCCTCCTGTAAATGGAACATCGGCACCACCAAGAATCACAACAATGGGCACTTCAGCAGCAACCACAACAGCTACTCTACCACCAGAGCCAAAAATTAAGCTGGGATTCAAGTTGGAAGAGACATTTAAACCACAGCTTACAAACAAATCTTCACCAGAATTCAAAGAATTAGAAGACAAAGTAACCACAGCCGTAAGTTCATAAATATTCCATTGCATTCTTTCTCCCCTTGTTTGTTTTTTTGTGTTGTTCTGTTGTTGTTGTCTGCTTCTTTATACAATCTGATTCCAAATAAATCATGAAAACTTTACATGACGGAACTTCAAAAATCTTGTTTTACACAAGATTCTCAAAGTAGATTGAACTATGATCCCTGAAGTGGAGGAAGCATAGGTAATGTCAGAAAAAAAAAATGTTATTGTGGTTAAAGAGAAGAAATTCAACCACTTTTTAAACAATGATGAACTTTCATGAATAAACATTAGGTAGAAAGGGGAGTAAAAACAAGATAGAATAATTGTGATGTGATGTCAGCTTTCTTGTCTTGTGTATTTTGACATTTCATAACATTTTTTTTTTCTTTGAATGAAAATTTCCGCACAGCTCAATGCAGTGTATTCAGAAAAATTTGGCTCAAGCTTCAATCGAACTATCATCAAGAGCTTCAGGTATAAATCACTGCTTGTTATTACATTTTAAGTTTTAAGTTTTTTTTCCTTGTTTGTAACTGCATTGATTTGTCTTTGATTATTAAAGCAAAGCCAAATATAACTACAGCATTCAAAAATGACTTAAACAATATTTCTGTTACAGTCAAGGTTCCGTGGTGGTAGATGCTGAGCTGATATTCAATAATGTAACCATGCTACCAAATGGCAGTTCTGTGGCTCAAACTTTGCAAGATGCTGTTTCCAGCTCAAATTTTTCCCTCAGTGTCAATGCAACATCTATTACTGCAGCAGGTAAGACTTCATGACATCATAAAATGTCAAATTTTGTAAATGATTATTGCAAGCCCATACTGAATATATGATGATGTGAATATGTTCAAAGACAACACAATCACACATTTGTTATTTATTATTTTCAGTTGTGTTAGCACCGACTCAAGCCCCAGCCACAGTTGCACCTTCAACACTGATGAGTACAACTCCCACAACAGGTATTATCATGATACATCCAGTCCATGAAATGTTCACTCTGTTCTCTTAAACAGATCAAATGCTGTTGCTTAGTCATTACTCAGCACAAACTCAATGTAGTTATCACAGTTCAGTGTAACTTGCTGTCATGACAACAAAATTTCTAGTAACCATCTATCCTAGTATCTAAACACAACATCCAGTTAATGGATCAGGGGAGCTCACCAACTTTACCACCACTTTTATAATATGAAATACTCTGCCAAAAAGCAATCAGTGGTTATAGACACTAATCAGATGTGAAGTAAAATGTGTTATTCTTATTAACTTGATTAAAACAATTCTATTACTAGTCAATGCAACCTCAACACCAGTCAACATGACCTCACCACCACTCAACGCAACCTCACCATCACTCAATGCAACCTCACCACCAGTCAACATGACCTCACCACCACTCAACGCAACCTCACCACTAGTCAACCCAACCTCACCACCAGTCAACATGACCTCACCACCACTCAACACAACCTCACCACCAGTCAACATGACCTCACCTCCACTCAATGCAACCTCACCACTAGTCAACCCAACCTCACCACCAGTCAACATGACCTCACCACCACTCAACACAACCTCACCACCAGTCAACATCACCTCACCTCCACTCAACGCAACCTCACCACTAGTCAACCCAACCTCACCACCAGTCAACGTGACCTCACCACCACTCAACGCAACCTCACCACCAGTCTCAACCATGTCACCTCTAGGTAATCCAGTCTACCACACTCAGCTGATTTTACTTTTCATATAGCATCAGCATCACAACATATTATTTCTAATTTCAGGTAATATAATATTTGACAGTTGTTGTTAATAATACTTCAAATTTGGTAACAGTTCATATTTAATGTACTCCTAGGTAATGCAACCTCCCAACCAATAACTGGAACATCAGCACAACCAGTTATCACAACTGTTATCACAACTCAGACAACAACAGATGCCCCATCTGCAGAATCAAAGATCATGTTGGGATTTAAGTTGAAGCAAACTTTTACAAAACAACTTGCAAACCAATCCTCTGATGAGTTCAAAGCATTGGCAAACAAAGTAAAAAGGACAGTAAGTACAATGACATTTCTTATTATCCTTTTAATCTCATCCTATATAAAATGTGTAATTATTATGAATTGGGCAGGATGGTGGTGCAGTGGTTAGTACTGTCGCCTCATAGCAAGAGGGTTCCCCCAGTTCGAGCCCAGGGCTGTTATGTATGGAGTTTGCATGTTCTCCCTGTGACCCCCGTGACCCTTCACAGATAAGTGGTAAAGATAATGGATGGATTATTGTGAATTATTGAACAAAACTATCAGGAATTGTATGAGTATATACAGGAACTATATTTAATGTAATTATTTACCAGTTACTTTGCATATGTGCAGGACAGCCAAGTGAATGTTACATTATGGCATATCCAATGCAGAATCCAGTGGCTGTTTAAAGGTTCATCCATCACAGGAAACAGCTTGAAATCATTTTAGGGGCAATGACAAGATATATTCACAAAGTAAGGAAGGTAGTGTCAGAACATGAATGAGAACCACTCCTGCAGCACTTATGAAGTTGATACATTAATGAGAAGGTGATAAATGAGAAAAACATGGCTATGTACCAATAGTTTGGAAAATAAATGACTGTTTGACTATAGTGTGATAACTAAAATGTATACAGGGGGACAGGGGAAACATGGATTATGCAGCTTTGACCTAAAAAGAAGAATGAATAGCCAAAATGACACATTAGTGTTGTGACAGAAATTCTCTTCCAACTCTCATCCTGCTCTTTAACTGTGTTTCAATTTCCCCAGCTTGATGATGTCTATTCAAAACAATATGGAAGTCGTTTCCTTCGATCTGAGATAAACTCTTTCAGGTATGTGGCATCACACTTAATCTGACATCCAAGAAAGAAAATAAATGTTTCTATGGCATTGTATTAATTACAATTTAGCCAGCAAATTCAAGTATAAGCTATCCTTAACTAGACATCAAAGTTTTCACTTGCTTAATTAATCATTTTAACATCACGTCTGCAACATATTTTCAATTTATCTTTGGATATAACAAATCACATACAATAATTATATTAACACTATTTTCTCTTGCAGTGAAGGTTCAGTTGTGGTAAATGCTGAGCTAATATTCCAAAATGCCAGCTCAGTCCCAGAAAACAGTGCTGTGGCAAATGTACTGGCGGAGGCAGCGTCCAACAGTTCCAACTTCTCCATTCCACTGAATGTAACAAGCATTGTTGCAACAAGTAAGAGTTGTTTTATAAATTTCGTTTTTTGTTTTGTGAAATACAGTATGTAGAGTTGCATTTCTTTTCCTTCTCCCTAAGCCCCTGCAATTGCTAAAACAATCTGAATTTCATTGTTACAGGAATAAGTACACCAACAGCCGCACCTACATCTGTTCCTACTATGCCTATCACCTCAGCTGCTGTCAATGCTACAGCTGCTCCATCTGCTGCCCCTAATGCTACAACTGTCCTGACTACAGTTCCAACTGCTGCTCCCAATGTTACAGCTCCTCCAACCGCTGCTCCTAATGCAACAGCTGCCCCTACAGCTGCTTCCACAGCTGCACCAACTACGTCAACCACCACTACATCAACAAATCCTCCTACATCCAGTGAGGGAACCCTGGGTCTTGCATTCAGTCTCAACCAAACATTTACATCAGATCTCTCAGACTCATCCTCAGCTGCATTTAAGTCTTTAGCTGCATCAGTGGTCAAAGAGGTAAGATGTGTCTGTAGGCTATTATAACACCAAGCTTTTTACCACAAAAACATTCTATTGAAACGTTACTCTGTGAAAATGGTATTCTATGACTATCAGAAGATAAAGAGATATTTTAAATATTACTGCAGAAATTAGTCAAGTTGCTAATGTAAGTTGATGTAGGTTAAAGACAGATTGAGTCCAGATCCCAGTATGGCTCCTTCTCCAATGTTTTCACAACTAAGCAAAACCCTTCCCCTCATGTTCAATCAAGAAATGTGTGAATTTGTGATAAAATGTTCATCAGTGCTTGTGGCCATTTGTTGTGTTTCTTTATTGCAAGTGACTGTAATTTTCTCTTCCAGGTAAACAAAGTAGGTCAAAAGGTGTATGGATCATCTTACAGTCGCTCTATTGTCAACAAGTTCACGTAAGACAAAAATTTCAGTAATTGTCTAATTTTTGCTAGATGTGTGCTGGTCACTTGCTTTTACCAAGTGTTACTTTCTGTCTCTGTCTCTGTAGGAGTGGATCAGTGGATGTCGACATGACTCTTGTGTTCACTAATAAAAACTCAGTTCCTTCAGCAAGCAATGCAACTTCAGAATTCAGCAGTGAACTCACTAGCAGCTCTTCCTCCCTGAACATTGTATCAGGCAGTGTTCGTGCAAGTAAGTAATTGTAGATTTAAAAATCTAATTTTATCTGTGTTATTGGTCTAATCAAATTAAATTAAACGAGTGTTACAGTGTCATATTAACTGAAAAATTATTTGTATTGGTGCAGCTTCCTCTTCTTCTTCCACCGCTGCACCTAATGTTACAGCCACCCCAACTGCAGCTCCAACTGCAGCTCCTAATGCTACAGCTGCTTCAACTGCAGCTCCAACTGCAGCTCCAACTGCAGTTCCTAATGCTACAGCTGCTTCAACTGCAGCTCCAACTGCTGCTCCTAATGCTACAGCTGCTTCAACTGCAGCTCCAACTGCAGCTCCTAATGCAACAGCTGCCCCTACAGCTGCTTCCACAGCTGCACCAACTACGTCAACCACCACTGCATCAACAAATCCTCCTACATCCAGTGAGGGAACCCTGGGTCTTGCATTCAGTCTCAACCAAACATTTACATCAGATCTCTCAGACTCATCCTCAGCTGCATTTAAGTCTTTAGCTGCATCAGTGGTCAAAGAGGTAAGATGTGTCTGTAGGCTATTATAACACCAAGCTTTTTACCACAAAAACATTCTATTGAAACGTTACTCTGTGAAAATGGTATTCTATGACTATCAGAAGATAAAGAGATATTTTAAATATTACTGCAGAAATTAGTCAAGTTGCTAATGTAAGTTGATGTAGGTTAAAGACAGATTGAGTCCAGATCCCAGTATGGCTCCTTCTCCAATGTTTTCACAACTAAGCAAAACCCTTCCCCTCATGGGCAATAAAGAAATGTGTGAATTTGTGATAAAATGGTCATCAGTGCTTGTGGCCATTTGTTGTGTTTCTTTATTGCAAGTGACTGTAATTTTCTCTTCCAGGTAAACAAAGTAGGTCAAAAGGTGTATGGATCATCTTACAGTCGCTCTATTGTCAACAAGTTCACGTAAGACAAAAATCTCAGTAATTGTCTAATTTTTGCTAGATGTGTGCTGGTCACTTGCTTTTACCAAGTGTTACTTTCTGTCTCTGTCTCTGTAGGAGTGGATCAGTGGATGTCGACATGACTCTTGTGTTCACTAATAAAAACTCAGTTCCTTCAGCAAGCAATGCAACTTCAGAATTCAGCAGTGAACTCACTAGCAGCTCTTCCTCCCTGAACATTGTATCAGGCAGTGTTCGTGCAAGTAAGTAATTGTAGATTTAAAAATCTAATTTTATCTGTGTTATTGGTCTAATCAAATTAAATTAAACGAGTGTTACAGTCTCATATCAACTGAAAAATTATTTGTATTGGTGCAGCTTCCTCTTCTTCTTCCACCGCTGCACCTAATGTTACAGCCACCCCAACTGCAGCTCCAACTGCAGCTCCTAATGCTACAGCTGCTTCAACTGCAGCTCCAACTGCAGCTCCAACTGCTGCTCCTAATGCTACAGCTGCTTCAACTGCAGCTCCAACTGCAGCTCCTAATGCAACAGCTGCCCCCTACAGCTGCTTCCACAGCTGCACCAACTACGTCAACCACCACTGCATCAACAAATCCTCCTACATCCAGTGAAGGAACCCTGGGTCTTGCATTCAGTCTCAACCAAACATTTACATCAGATCTCTCAGACTCATCCTCAGCTGCATTTAAGTCTTTAGCTGCATCAGTGGTCAAAGAGGTAAGATGTGTCTGTAGGCTATTATAACACCAAGCTTTTTACCACAAAAACATTCTATTGAAACGTTACTCTGTGAAAATGGTATTCTATGACTATCAGAAGATAAAGAGATATTTTAAATATTACTGCAGAAATAAGTCAAGTTGCTAATGTAAGTTGATGTAGGTTAAAGACAGATTGAGTCCAGATCCCAGTATGGCTCCTTCTCCAATGTTTTCACAACTAAGCAAAACCCTTCCCCTCATGGGCAATCAAGAAATGTGTGAATTTGTGATAAAATGTTCATCAGTGCTTGTGGCCATTTGTTGTGTTTCTTTATTGCAAGTGACTGTAATTTTCTCTTCCAGGTAAACAAAGTAGGTCAAAAGGTGTATGGATCATCTTACAGTCGCTCTATTGTCAACAAGTTCACGTAAGACAAAAATCTCAGTAATTGTCTAATTTTTGCTAGATGTGTGCTGGTCACTTGCTTTTACCAAGTGTTACTTTCTGTCTCTGTCTCTGTAGGAGTGGATCAGTGGATGTCGACATGACTCTTGTGTTCACTAATAAAAACTCAGTTCCTTCAGCAAGCAATGCAACTTCAGAATTCAGCAGTGAACTCACTAGCAGCTCTTCCTCCCTGAACATTGTATCAGGCAGTGTTCGTGCAAGTAAGTAATTGTAGATTTAAAAATCTAATTTTATCTGTGTTATTGGTCTAATCAAATTAAATTAAACGAGTGTTACAGTGTCATATTAACTGAAAAATTATTTGTATTGGTGCAGCTTCCTCTTCTTCTTCCACCGCTGCACCTAATGTTACAGCCACCCCAACTGCAGCTCCAACTGCAGCTCCTAATGCTACAGCTGCTCCAACTGCAGCTCCAACTGCAGCTCCTAATGCTACAGCTGCCCCAACTGCAGCTCCAACTGTTGCTCCTAATGCTACAGCTGCCCCAACTGCAGCTCCAACTGCGGCTTCTACTGTGACATCCACTTCCACCACTACAACAACTACGACAGCTACAGAAACCACCACCACTGCATCAACAAATCCTCCTACATCCAGTGAGGGAACCCTGGGTCTTACATTCAGTCTCAACCAAACATTTACATCAGATCTCTCAGACTCATCCTCAGCTGCATTTAAGTCTTTAGCTGCATCAGTGGTCAAAGAGGTAAGATGCCTACACACAGTGTATTTCTAATAACAATACCTCCAACTGCAAATATCCCCTAAACTTAGATTGAGCCCAGATCCTAGTACTACTCACTCTCCAATGTCTTATACCTTAGCAACCCCCCTTCTTTGAAGGCTAATCAAGAAATTTGATTGCTCTTCTAGCATTTCAATAAGTACTTATTGCTATCTGTTGTATTTGCATTACATGACAGTAATGTTGTCTTTCAGTTAAACAAAGTGGGGAAAAGGCTGTATCCATTATCCTTCCTTCGCTCCATCGTTAACTCATTCACGTAAGACTTAATTTCAAACATTGGCTCATTTTTGCTAATATTTACTTCACTAAATTTTTACTTTTTGTCTTTGTAACTGTAGGAGTGGATCAGTAGTCGTCAACTCAACTCTTGTGTTCAAAGATAGTAACTCAGTTCCCTCTGCAAGCAATGCAACTTCACAATTCAGCACTGAACTTATGAGCAACTCTTCCTCCCTGAACGTTATACCAGGCAGTGTTTCTGCACGTAAGTTATTGGTTGATTCAAAAGTCAAACTTTATGGATTTATGATTTACATTTGTTAATCTATTAAATAATTTAAAGCATGTTGATATATCATATTTGTAATATTCTGGTAATTTTAAATCTAAAAGTAAAACAAAGGCACAGGTTTGGGGTCTAGCTTTCTTTTGGGCCCTGTTTTGATCTTGTGAAGTTACCTTTAATCCAGAGAATTTCACTACTTACTTCTGTTACTTACTTCTCACTTCTAATATTTCAGAGTCAACATCTTCATCAAGCAGTGCTCCTCGGCCCACGATGGGCTCATGGGCAGTCTTTTCACTAACACTGGTGGCTGTGGCACAGATTCTATAGCCAGTATCCAAGGCAGATGATCAATAGCTTTTACTGGACTATCAAGTGTGGGAAAAAGCAAGACATGACAAGTGTGCATTATGAAATTTACCAATACATTATGTGGTAAAAGGATATGTGCTGTGTGTCAAAGATTGAGAAAATCTTTCAGTATTTTCCACATTTGATGTTACAGTGTTTCAATTCCATTTTTATTTAAAGTAATCATTACGATTTTAAGACCAAAAATACCATAATTGACTTGGCAATTCTGTTGCAGTTGCTTTTCATTGCATTTGTTTTGTAAATGCTTTATATGGTATTTTTCATTGTGGTATTGTTAACGTTTTAAAAATACAAGAGGATAATGTGCTAAATATTTATTTCAAAGTAAAAGTATAGTATGATTCAAAAAGATACAGTTTACAGCCAGTGCTATTTTTCAGTGCCAATGAAGGAAGAATTGTAAACACAGAGTGGTATCAAAAGCTAAGGGTGTGGAGATAACATGATCTTGATGCTGGAGACCAGTAATTCATATTCTGTCTGAGACCAACCATTAATGTCAGAGCTTTTAAACATTTTGAACCATGAACATGATCTTTACCTGACCATTACCATGTAACTTTGCATAGCTAATCATAATGACAACACAGCTGCCATGTTAGCATACTTTAGGGAAAACTTATAGCATCGAACATCCAAAGGTTGCCACTGAACATTATGTCAGGCTTTTCAGAATCACCCAGTATCAAGTGAATAGTATGGCATGGGTTTTACATGACTTGCTGAATGCTGGTCTAAAAATGCCCAAGTACTGGATGCGCCTGTATAAGCATGTATCATATGTTAAGGCTGAGTCATTACTATAGTGGCCTGGAATCAAGCTCCAGCCTGGGCCCTTTGCTGCATGTCATTCTCTCTGTCTCTTCCCTCTTTTTCCTCCACTGTCACTATCAAATAAATAAGAAATGCCAGTAAAATAACTTAAGAAAAATTCCAGGTACTATCATATCATTTATAAAGACTACTGATTTTAATTGATTGACGGTTCATGTTGAATACTGGTTCTTCCTGTGTGTCTATGAAAACAGAAATACTAAAAATATGCATCTTTGTTGATCAAGTATTAAAATGTTACGTTTAAAATTGCTTTGTTCATTAAAAAAATGTTCCCTTTTATATTAATAAGTCAAAAGCATTACATATTTAAACATTTAGAATTAATAGTGTGATGGATATGTTTCATATCAGTTTGTGATTGGAACTGAGTAATTTTTAAAGATATGTCTCTAAGTGTCAACCACAAGGTTTATGATCTCATATGTCTGTCTTCACCACCTTAAATCTTAAACAACAAGGTGACAGCATTGAAAGTGTGCTTTTGATTATAGTCTCACATAAGAACCCATTATAATGATGGTACCTTGCTGCTGCTTGGCCTGTGACTGCATTATCTGGTGCGTAATCTCTAGAATGGTGACCACATCCTGCATTTGACATACAGAGAACAATAATAAGTTTAATACGGTCAAAGCAAGCAAGCTCATAGAGATGGTTTAATTATTTCTTTAATGGCTAATTGTGTTAGGTTTGGGGTTTGAGGAATCATTTATCTAAGCAAAAGACTGTGACTGTTTGTGCATATAAAATATTGTATACATGATATTACTGATGATGAACGTACAATCCAGTTATTTCTATTAGCAGTGACTTGACATTTTCTCATGCTGTACATGCAGTAAGAATGGCACACCAGAAGAGGGCTGCATTGCCCCGAAAATGACTCAGACTTGTGTGTGTGAATTGCTTTCATAGTCAAGGTCACACAGCCCTAACATTACTCCCAGCTATGACCATGACTTTCCATGAAAGGGAAAAAACAAGAATCAATGGGGAAAAACAAGAACAATAGAATGAAGAATAATTTATCTGAATTTATTTGCCTTTGAGGAGCCAAGTCTGTATGGACTTTTTGTAGTCCTCCATATAAAAACCTAAGAGAAAGAAATTAAATCTGAAATTACTGTTATGCAGATGTGTTTTCACGTTATTTCTCATTTTACTTCTTGCTGTCTTAGCAGATGTTTTATACCTTAAGACATACTGAATCCGTACACCATAATGGCCATAATAATAACGATAGCTTATCGATCAAAGGTGATTGGAATTACAGGAAGAAAATGTGTAAAACCAGAAGAAGCCTGTTCCTTCAATGAAAATAAAAATACATCTAGCGTCTTTATTAACATTAAATTGGATCAACCATTATAACCAACCAGACGTCATTAAATGGCTATTATGGTCAGTTATGGAAATCAGTATACTGATGGTCCAGTACACTGCAAGTTACGTTTATGAACCCATTTAAATATAGTATGTTGCGAATCCTTATAGCGGTGCTGGCTTACATAGATTAGTTAACATTACTTGGTTATCTACCTATGTACTTTTCACCAGTCAAAAGGAAGCAATGATGTTACTGTGCCAGTGGGAGGTAGCAATGCACTAAACTGTGCAACTGTGTCTGTCAAAAGAGAAGAAGTAAAAGAAAAAAGAAGAAATGGCTAGGGTCTGAGCATGTGCAGTAGCGAACGCTCCTGTGTGCACTCCATGTGCTGAGGTCAAATGGCTCAGGGAAATTTGGCTGCTGAATCAGTGTGGAAAGGGGAAACTGCTTGGATTTGGACCATTTCATAAACTCTCGTGTTATTCTCTGAATAATAGTTCATGAATTTATGTTTCATACAGTTCCTGTTGTTGGCAAGCATTAGCTAATGTTTACTGTAGGTTTACTACATATTAGCTGGCTTAGCTAACAGGCACTGAGCAATATTCTACCAAAGTTGTTGAGGCATGTTTTGGTGGAAAAGACTAGCTTTGAATTCCCACCATCATCTCTAGATCGCCTGATAAACAATTTTAACTACTCCAAATTGAAAGCAGAAAGTCCCAAATTTGAAATGCTGAGGCAACTTTTTTATCCCCAACTAGACGTGTTTTGGTTGAAGGTTGGAAATTCATAATGGAAATTTCAAGTTACAAACAAGTGAACGTGTCATTGCAGCAACTGTAAGTTCACTTGTCACTGAAGCTAGGGCATAGGTTGCGTTATTCATGTGATGGTTACATAGCTACATATTTTTTTCTTTCACACACAGCATGAGTGAACACAACAGTTAGTTTACTTTTAGTTGAGTCTCTGTTGCCTTTCTTTGTTTAATGACAACAGAGTCTTTTCAACATGCTAACACACAATCATAGTCAAATTTATATAGACTCGAGAAGCCATCAGCTACATGCAGCCTTACTTCAACTCCAGTGGTAAAGTCTGCAAAGCTGCAGTTGTTCATTGCTTTTTGTATTTTCTTGCCCCCCGTACTCCCTAAATACTTGGTATACAATCAATGTGCAGTATTTACATTGTTAAATGGGGAGTATGCAAGGTATGGGGTGATTTTTCAGGTATTATTATGTATTTGGGTATAAGAGGTGGGTGGGGATGATGAATGGCTGATGGCCTGACTGTGCCATGGGTGAGAGCTGTCTCTTAATCCTTGTGTCTCCCTTAAAAAAAAAAAGTTACACTGATGTCCTTGGAGAACAAAAATGTCTACATCAAAAATCTGCCATAAAGATACTGGAAATGAAAAAAACCCTCACAAAAAATCAATTAATTTACGTATACTAAACATTAAAGGGAATGAATTATCCCTTTCTGGAATATGGCAATATCTAGCAACATGATTGATTTTGATGGCAGAGTTTAATGATTAGCACTATGTCAGTGGGTGCTTGACTCTCTGTAGGTTGTCTTGCTATTGTAATAATCAACTTGCAAAACATCTCAAGTAATCCAGTTCATTTATTGTCAGAAATTAGAATAAGGATTAATCCTTTGCATTTTTTAAAAATTGATGAACTGCGATGGATTGGCTCAAGAAATACACATCATGTAAGATACATGCCTTATATTTTGTACAAACTACAATAAATGTATGTTGTTACCTGTATTGTTCTTAGTATTTTACAGTAGCTCTGGGAATTTGTAGTGTTCTGTCAAAGGACTTACTGTCCCCATAAAGTGAATTTCATTAGATAATATAAATCTAACTTTCTCTCTCTCTTTTTTCTTTTTCTGTTCTTTCTCGCTCTCCCTTTTGTGTGTCACCACTGTCTCCACTTCCTGTAACCATTATTTCAAATTAAAACCCCTCTGCTGAGTTGTGTAATTGTGCCTTTGTGACATTGCAGCAGTGGCAATAATTTTCCAGGGACCAGCCACTGGCACAAAATGTTTATAGCAGAAACACTGCAGATATAAAGTTAATGTCATGGTCCTTATTCAGTTATGAAATCCTACCGTGCCGAGGAGTGTCTTTCTTGCTGGGCTGTTGACAGCATGGTCAGCTGGTTTTAACTCACCAACATCAGTAGTTTACACTATAGCTGTGAGCATCCCGTGATGGGTATGCAGTTCTTGGCAGACAGGTAGAACTTACCTGACACCATGGCTGAGAGTTTCCAAGGGCCAACAGAAACGAGTCATGCTGCCCTGCCTTTAGCTGTCCACTGTTGCTCTGCCCTTCATTTCCATCATGTCTCTGTTGCTGTCACAGTTAGTTTTGTGGTTTGGTCATTTTATGACAAGGCTGTAAAGTTTACAGCCTGCTACTGTGTGTGAACTGTGAGGCAGCTAAAAGAAAAAGGCGGTGATGTGCCATTGACTGACATTTCTGTGAGTCGAATCAGGGTCTTTTAGCATTAGACTTTGCTTATTTATGATAAGTCAAGATTTTTTAAAAAGTATTAACAAGGTCTGAGCTTTAAATGTACATGCATTTTGGGTGCCTGGTAGTTCACCTATTAGAGGTGTATCACATACCAAGTCTGAGTCCTCACCACAGTGGCCAGGGTTTGATTTGGAGGGAGACCCTTGCTGCATGTCATCGCCTCTCTCTCCCCCCCTGCGTTTCTTGTCTCTCTACTGTCAGTATCGAATAAAGCAAACATGCCCCCCAAAAATTGTATAATTTTTTAAAGATGCATATGGAGATGGTGAAAGATGTATTTTCCTTGTTTGACGTGACAACGAAGCAGCAATACATTGAACTAACTCCGTTTACAGTCCATGTCACAGGGTTTCACTGCTGAGCTTAACAGTGCTAAAACTGGTTGCCATGCAGTGGTTTTGTATTCTGCACAAGAAGAAGAATATCTCTCTCCCTTGGATACACTACATAGTATAAGCCAGGAAATTGAAAGTGAGGAAGACTTCAGTACTCATTTCTTTGAGGTTCTTTATTGGAGATCTACAAACTGATCAGAAATTATTTTAGGCGTACTGATGTTCAGAAAACTGCTAAAAGCAGGTATGACTGAAGTGAAAACCTAAAGGATAAGTCTCGAGGACACTGTAGGTAGGACAGATGACACAGTGGACCTGTTCAGACCTGGCACTAACATGCGTCTTTGGTGATCTGATCACAAGTGGACAGCTCAAATCCTCAAATCATGCAGACCCCTCTCTTAGGTGGTCTGGGCCACATCAAAGGGCCATCTCCTCAAATCACGCATCAACATTTTTTTTTTTTTTACTTGATTCACTCAGCAGCTCCTGCCTTGTGGTCTCTCTCTCTCACGCGCACACTGACAACAGACTTATATCTCTCACTCATATTTCTTGTTTCACATGATGTTTGTGTTTATTTGCAGATTGTGTAGGACATTTTGAGAGTTCAGATTTTGCATATTTTGTTCATTACAAACATCTTGTGTTGTTAAAAGCAAGTAATTTGGACAGCTTTATGTTTCTCTTAAGATTTATATTTTGTTGCAAATTATTAGTATATAAACTTAAATTCTAGGCGAAAGTGTGGCAAATTCATGCAAAGTCCAGAATGAGGAATGATATAAGTATAGTCAGTATTACAGTGTTGATAATTAAATGTTTAATCATATGTGATAGGTCACTATTTGCACTCTAGTAGCTGCAACAAAGCACGGGAATCAACCTGTGCTCACTCCACTTTGAGAAACAAAAGAACAGATGTGCAGCCAGTCTACCCTATCTGTAAAGCACACTTGCATTACACATATGAATGTCTGATCTGAAAAAAAAAACTAGTTATTGAGCCAATGTGCCTTTTATTGCACCCTTCATTAAAATCCCTCATGTTTAATTAGAACACATCCGCCACACTTGAGCTACGTCTGTCACTGGCAGAGGCCCAAGGTATTCAAGCTCGGCAGCACTGACTGTGCTCTGCTGCACACTGAAATACTTGAAAGGGATGATGAGCTCCGTTTCAGGGGCATATAGAGTAGAGTGTGAAGCTTCACCAATACAAAGCTCATTTAAAATGTGAAGTCAGTTAGTATTTATGCTATATGTATCTATACTCGCCTCATACAGGTGTGGACAGATTTGTTGTTACCCTTATAGCCTTTTGAAACCATGCTTCATTCCTGAAAAGTGATTAAATCAAAACCAATAGTCTCATATATTCCTGCCTGCCTATAGTATGTGACAGAGAAAACTTATAAAATTGTATACTTATATTATTTATTGTTTATTTTACCAAAATATGCTAAAACTAGCCTGGACGGATTTGTTGGTACCCCTAAAAAAGATGCTTGATGTTTTGTGTCTACAGTTGCAAAAATTATCTAAAAATATAAGGTCCATGGGACTGTAGCCAACCTCCTAGGACCGGGTCCGGCCCCTAAGGAATTTTGTACCGGCCCTTAGAGTGTAGTGTAATTATTTCATACGGATAGTCTCATACAGCGCATGACTATGGCTAATTATACATTCTCTCGTGCAGTCGGAGGTGGTATGCACACGTTTAAGTCATGGTGGAAAAACAGATAGAATTTCTACCTATTTTAGCCGGACATATATTTTGAAGGACCGCACATGACCAATCAAAATCGCCATTCGCGCGCTCGTGCAATGCTCTGCCTCTTCTTTCAAGCATAAAGGTTGGCTAACAGGACAACATGCCGCTCTCTACCCAAAAAAGGAAAGTTGACTCAGAGAACAGGACAATTATAGAGACAGAGAAATACGTGTTTATTGCTGTTGATGCGAATTCTGTGTGCTTAATCTGCAATGAGCGCCTCGTGGTGTGTAAAGAGTATAATTTGAGAAGGCATTTCAACACAACGCATGCTAACTTTAATGCTACTTTCCCACCGGGC